>NW_006921695.1:10163286-10163851 GCF_000298275.1 Orycteropus afer afer | reverse complement strand
CAGTTAATTCAGTATTTTGAGAATTTTATATGAGTAAATGCATATATTAGAAAAGAAGTAAAGCTGAAGATCAAGTCATTAGAACAAATCAAAATTAAAGGAAACCTAAAGAAAAGGATAAAGTTAAAAGTAGAAATCAATGAATAAACAAACTTCTTGTAGAATACAGAAATGTCCAAATTTGTTTCCTTAAAAAAAACATTAATAAAAGTAACATTCAATTGGAAACAAAACATAATTCAAGACTCTCACAAGATAAAGTAAGGAAATAATGGTCCCAAATGTTAATAACTGTTTTGTAAATCCTCTATTTATTTATACACAATTTAAACTTTATTGTTATTTACACATCAACCAGGAAGTGTGTTCCAATCATTGCAATATTTTTCATTTTGTCTTCTCCATTCCCTTTCCTCTTTCCTAGCACTTTCTAAGGTAACTTAGACATGGCTTAAAAGTAAATAAATGCTGCATGGGGTACAAGGCCAATCTCAAGCATCACATTGAAGACAGTCCATTTTTCTCAGGAGCTCTGCCTTCTGGGCAGAGTTGCTATTCCCCCCCC
>NW_006921695.1:10160924-10161440 GCF_000298275.1 Orycteropus afer afer | reverse complement strand
TTATGATAACCCTTGTTCCATGTCCTCTTCTGAATCCAGCTTACACCTCTGGAAGTTCTCTGTCAATATACTGCTGCAAACGTCTTGAAATTATCTTCAGTAAGATCTTACTTGCATGTGATATTAATGATATTGTTCTATAATTTCCATAATCTGTGGGATCGCTTTTCTTTGGAATAGGTACAAATATGGATGTCTTCTAGTCAGTTGTCCAGGTAGCTGTCTTACAAATTTCTTGGCATAACCTAGTGAGTGCCTCCAGTGCAGCATCCATTTGTTGAAATATCTCAGTGGGTATTCAGTCAATTCCCAGAGCCTTGATCTTCACCAATTATTTCATTGCAGCTTTGACTTCCTCCTTCAGTACCATTGGTTCTAGATCAATGCCACTTTTTGAAATGGATGAAGATCAACTAGCTCCTTTGGTACAATGATTCTGTGTATTCCTGCCATCTTCTCTTGATGTTTCCTGCATCATTCAATATTTTGCCCATAGAATCTCTCAATATTGCAACT
>NW_006921695.1:10158573-10160169 GCF_000298275.1 Orycteropus afer afer | reverse complement strand
CTTTTTTGTTTCCAACTTTTGCATTCCAGTCACCAGTGATAATTAACACACCCTGATTGCATTCGGTCAATTTCAGACTGCAGAAGTTGCTTAAAATCTTCAATATCCTCATCTTTGGCTTTGGTGGTTGGTGCATAAATTTGAGTAATAGTCGTATTAACGGGTCTTCCTTGTAGTCATATGAAATTATCCTATCACTGAGAGCATTGTAGTTCAGGACAGATCTTGAAACATCCTTTGTGATGATGAATGCCACACCATTCCTCTTCAAATCATTGTTCCCAGCATAGTAGATCACGTGATTTTCTGATGCAAAGTGGTCAAAACCAGTCCATTTCAGCTCACTAATGCTAAGGATATCAATCTTTGCTATTCATAAGGTTTTCCCTGGCCAATTCTTTGAGAAGTGGATGGCTCCTCCTTCTTCCTAGTCTGTCTCAGTCTGTAAGCTTGGCTAATACCTCTGCACCATGTGCATCCCACTGGGTTTGAAACACCAGTGGCTCAGCCTCAAAACTCACATCAACATGTCACCAAGGTAGGACAAACCAACAGACAAGTTTATCTCCGTGTTGGAAACCTCTCCTATCACCCTCACCTGGGTCCCTGTGGCTTACTCCTAGAAGGGAAGTAGGTTGGATAGCAGAATCTGGATCCATAGCCCAGGGAAGGGAAACCAAAGACTCTACAACCCAAGGACCTGAAACCACTGGATCCACAGCCCTGTGCATAGCAGGTTCTAGACTCAAAGCCCAGAGAACCTGTATTAGCCATCTGGCAAGGCCTACAGAGTGTGGAGGTCCTTGGGTGGTAGCAGGAACTCTGGCAGGGTCTGCAGAGTATAAGGGAGGTCTGGGAGCTGCTAGGCTCAGAGCAGGTCTCCTGACAGCCCCTGTAGAAAAAGGAATCCAGTTGGCAGGTCATGGGAGAACAGAGGTCAGTTCTGTAGACCAGGTTGCTGGAGTAGGAACAACCACAGAATGGCATGGGGTAGCACAGAAAGCTGCCCAGTGAGTGGGAGGAGAAGTTTCCAGAGCAGCAATTGTAAGACATGATGTGAATTCAGTTGTGCTACAGTGAGAAGATTTTGTATTTTAATGTCACCGTCTAGACTGGGCACTTATATACTCTCAACTGTGGGTGTGGCACTATAATGTCATGTTCCCTACATTGGTCTCCTTCATTTGCTCTATAACTCTATAATCTTCTCTGTAATTACAACTATATTTGAATAGCTTTCCACATATTGTTTTTATGAGTGTTATAATTTTGTTTTTATACCACAAAGCTAATGAAAATCTCTGCATTAGAATCTCTATTTGTCAGTAATGCTTAACCTATCATGGCCAGGCAAACCCCTCCTTCCCTCCCAGGCTATTACACCATTTGTAGCTGCTCCTACTTTGCTCAGGGATATTTTCTGCCACTGTTCTACTGTATCAAGTAATCAGTGGCATGACTGTTCTTATGAGTGCCTTTAATTAATAATTCTACATGTCACCAGTGATTAACATTCTTCAAATTTATTTTCCATCTATCAAATGCTATCATGCAGTGATTCTTACATCTAATGGAAGAAGGAAAATAACATAATAA
>NW_006921695.1:10142016-10157428 GCF_000298275.1 Orycteropus afer afer | reverse complement strand
GGGTTTGAACTGCCAGCCTTCTGGTTAGCAGTCAAATGCCTTAGGCACTACTTCATAATGATTAAGACCAGAAATGTCTACCTGACCAACAGGTTGTTTCTGAGCAAATATCACTCTATAGAGGAATCCTGAATTGAGCAGACATGCCTATGCATTTCTACCATGGAGTTCCATCAGTGTCCATGGGCTGTCCTGAAAAGAGTGTTGTCCTCAAAAACTGTTGCAAATCCTAGAGAAGTCAACAAAGAGAGCTTATAATGTAACTACTTGTCACTGCTGAGCAACTATTTCTTTCTTTCTTTCTTTTTATCATTTAAGCATTTTTTAAATACAGAAAAGGCAGACAGGAGTTCTGGGTGGTGGGGAGGGTGGGGGCAGCAGTGACAACAGTAGCAGTTTCTAAACATGGAAGCCCTGTTGCACTAAACCTATCACAGCAAGGGTCCCCCATCTGTGATCAATCAAATGAACAGGATTCTGGATTTCTCTCTCAAAAGGCCATGACAAGGAAAGCAGCTACAGTGTACTTTCCTTGTCTGAGAGCATCTGGAGACTCAAGCACATGAGCTTTTGACCCAAACAAACCCTTCGAGAAGGTTACTGGACTGCAGCTCTTTTCATTGGATAGACCCCTTCAGAGGTTTGACGTAATAGTGGCACTTTGTCTTACTTTTTATGTCTGGCCCACTGCCCCTACTTCCTTATTCTCACGATGTACAAAGGTACAGTGTGGGGATGCAACCATTTCTTTCTTAAAGAATGATGTTAGTTGTAGTGCATATTGATTTTTGTCACATTAGAGTTGTCTACATGTTCTGCACCTATATAGAGCACATATGTATGTGTAGGAGACAGATCCTTCATGGCTCTGGTAGGCCTCTCTTCCTTAATAGAGTGAGGTTAGTGCAAAGAAATGCAGTTCTTCTTTCTCCATTTGTTCTTGGGTCTGCAACTGGTACACATTTGTCTCCCTCACTATCCACTATAGCTTTTCCTCAACTTCAGCTACTACCACTATTAACTTTGGTGTCTTTTTAGTAGTGTTATCTAAGCCTTATTCCTCAGATGCCTGAGTCTGAAAATGAAACCATTTTTCCAGTTACAGATGCTGTACTTAACTAATTGCATTCAAAATTTGATAAGGAAATATTGAGAAACACCCAGGTAGATCATCTGAGTTCTGAGTGTAACTTCCTACCCACATTAAATAAGAGAAGCTTTAACATCTTCTACTAATTGAGGTGAGATGTTGTTAGCTGTTAGTTGCTGTCAAGCCCATTCCTACTCAAGGTGAGCTTATGGTATCCTTTTTTTTCCCCCTTGCCTTTTCTTGCAAACAAGGAGCCCAAACTACTCAAGCAGCAGCCATGGCTTATTGTTCAATGAGATCCTTGATGTGTCTCTTGGTCAGTCTGCCTTTGAGGGCTAAGGCTACTGTCATTGTAGATTCCAAAGTTGTAGCAATAGGAAGCACAAAGTTCGTAAACAGGTCATTGAAAGTTATAGGTCCCATCCTTTGAGAATATTGCCTCAATGCTGACCCTTGTCTTTTCTTTCAGTAAGATATTCTAAAGCTCTGTCAGGCAGGCAGCATTGGGTGGTGTGGTTTTTCATAAAACGTATGGATACTATGGTCATGGGCCCACTCCAAACTGTATTCATTGTGAAGTGGATCTAGTAACTGAATATTACATTGTGAGTAATTGCCTGCAGTGGTTCAAACGTTCCATAAGCTACTGGACAGTGGTGATGAGTGAGATATGTAAGAAGGGAAAGCAGCTAGATACCCTAAATAGGGTATCACTGTCTGGATGAATCACTCTTCAGGGTCCTTGAGAAATAGTGCCATCCTGGGATCTCAGTTTAGCTTTTATTGATGATATATTGTACATTCACAGGAAGCACTAAAAGAGAGAGAGAGAGAGAGAGAGAGACTCATAGTGACCTTATAGGATAGAGTAGGACTGTGCCATAGGGTCTTCACAGTGTTAAATCTTTACAAAGGAAGACTGTCTCATCTCCCTTCTGTGGAGAGGCTGGAGGGTTAGAACCACTGACCTTTTGGTTAGCAGCCAGATACTTTAACCACTATACCATCAGAGCTCCTAAGCAGTCAATATTGCAACCTAGTACTAGTAGCTCATGCTATTGGTCCTATGTACAGCCTCCATGGCCACTTTATTCATTTGCTTATCTTTCCAGAATTGGAGCTATGCCCATTCATATATCTCTAAATGTGTATTTACTTCCTTAGATATTCCAATATTTTCTATTACTGGTTTCTAATTAGCTTTAGTTGGTCTCACCAGTTGCCACTGCTCATAAATTTTTATGCATCATCAATTGGGGCCAATGTTCCTTCTACACAAAGTAGATAATCAGTTGGTCTGTTTAAAGCTCTGCCCATAGTGAAGATGATTATCTTTATGTAGGGTTTTTTTTTTTTTTTTGGTCCTCTTCCAGCTAGTAATATACAGCACTCAATATGCTCACAAGTGTGAGCTTGAGAGGTGCTTGTGCAATGCTGGTCAGTGACATGGGGGTCTGGGCTATGTATTCATGCAGACATTTTCTGGTTCTGCTGATCCTCACCTGGATAACTATTTCCATCTTACAATGGATTGCTATATACTGAGTTGATGACTTAGTAGGGTAAACAAATTTGTTTTAGAAGAAAGCCAAAAATAATTCTTAGAAATTAGGATGTTGTGATTTCAATTTACTTACTTTGATACATCATCAAATAAAATCAAGAGCATGATGTTTGTTAGAGTTTCAATGAAAATTAGGGAAACCCTCAGTGAAATGACCACAACAGTGGATCAAACGTACAAGTGATCATGAAAATAGTACACTGTGTGTGTTCTTTTCTTTCTTTTAACCACAGATATCCACAACAATATATGGTCTGATGGATTGCTTGGCCAAACCCACATGGATTCTTATATCTGAGTCTAAACCTGCAGAATCTTTTCTTGATTCTGGTTCCAACTAAACCTGGATATCCAAGCTAGAAGGATATTTCTCAATGTGGAATATATTCATTCCAGAATCCAAAGAGGCCTAACAAGTACTTTGTTTCCTTCTTTGCAGTAAGGATGCAATAGGTGTGATTACTTATTATATTCTATAATTTATATTATGCTAAAATATGCATTAAACAGGAGCTCTGGTAGCATAGTGCCTAAGGCACTTGACTGCTAACCAGAAGGCTGGCAGTTCAAACCCACCAGCCACTCCTCAGAAGTAAATCTGAGAAATCTACTTCCATAGCAATATGACTTCAGAAACCCAAGGAGGGGTCGCTATGAGTCAAGTCCAACTCAACAGCACATAACAACAACAACAACATAAATTTACCTAAAATATATAAATATAATTATATTATTTTATATGTGTAAATATTTACAAATGGGGATTTTATAAAATGTTTAAGAATGTTTACAAAGGTAAGAAAATAAAGTGAGAGTGACTTGTCAGAGGACACTTTTTGTAATATGAATGAGAAAAGATAAAACCTAAGTGTAATATTATCCAAAACTCTAAACACCCAAGTGAAGAAATGATTTTATCTGCTACATATGTCTAATTTCATTTCCCATAGTCATACAATATAAACAATAATTACTTGTTATCTTAATTTTCAGTAATTCCCTTACCACAAGTTCCTTTATACCTCTATGCTTTATTCATTATATTTTATGTTCTCAAAGTTCTCCTTATTCTCATCAGTACTGCTTGTTTCTTTGATTCTCATATTCATTCTCATCGATAACAATACTAGGATTTTGACTTCCTCACAAGACCTGTGGCAAATCCCTGATTGATTTTGTCTCCATTTCCTTATGTGAAAAATATCTGTAATTCATAAAATGTATCTTCCTCATGATACTTTTTGTTGTTATTTGCCATTAAGACTGTTCCATCTCACAGTAATCCCAAGTTTTTCAGAGTGTAACGGTGCTCCACACACTTTTCAAGACTGTGAACTTTTGGGAGCAAATCACTAAGTCTGTCTTGCCAGGTGCATTTGGTTGGATTTGAACTGCCAAATTTTGAGCTAGTAGTCAAGCACTTAACCATTTGTGTAACTCAAGAATTCCATCATGACTTAAAAGTTTTCAAAATAATATAGGAAAAAAATTAAGCATTGTGTTTACATATATTTATTAGTTTTATATTTTATGTATGTATAGTATTAGTTGTTCATAAGGAAGTTGAAGTTGAAGCTGAAGTAAATTAAAACAATTCACTGAGCCAAATTCCCATCCAGATCTAAAAACCATCTCAAGAATAAAATTGATGCATGGAATGCTAATGACCAAAGATCAAACAAATTGTGGGATGCCATCAAGATCAAACACTTTGTCGGATGACATCAAGGATATCACACATGAAAAAAGCAAAAGGTCATTTATCAGAGATAAAGATCTCTGATATCCAAAATAAGTATCAGAAGACACTCTGAATCTTGCAAGTGAACTTGCAGTAACTAAAGTAAACAGAACTGATGAGGTAAAATAGCTGAACAAAAGATTTCAAAGGGTGCTTCAAGAAGACAAGGTAAAGTAATACAATAAAATATGCATGTCACTTTGGTTTTGTGTATTTCACTTTCACTGTACATAAATTATATTTCAATAAAAAAAGTTAAAAATTCAATATGCAAAGACCTAAATTTAGAAAACCAAAAAAGAACAACAATTTGAGCATTTCACAAGCAGAAAGAATTAAAGAAGCAATTCAAGACTGATATGCAATATTTTTTATATATGGGCAAAATATTGAATGACCCAGGAAAGATCAAAAGAAGATGGAAGGAATACAAAGAGTTATTGTAGCAAGAAATCCTGATTCACATTCATCCATTTCAGGAAGTAGCATGCGATCAAAAAATAATTGTATTGATAGAAGAAGTCCAAGCTGCACTGGAGGCATTTACAATAAACAAGACTCCAAGAATTGATTGAATATCAATTGAGATGCTTAAAAAAATGGATGCAATGCTAGAAGTGCTCACATGTCTATGTCAAGAAACTTGGAAGACAGCTACCTGGTAAACTGACTAGAGGAGATCCATATTGTGCCTTTTCCAAAGAAAGATGATCCAACAGAATGCTGAAATTATCAAACAATATCATTAATATCACACAAAAGTAGAATTTTCTTGAAGATAATTCAAAAATGCTTGCAGCAGTATATTGACAAGGAACTACCAGGACCTACCAGTAATTCAAGCCAGATTTTAAAGATTATGTGAAATGAGGGATATATTTGCTAATGCCAGATGGATTGGTTGAAAGCAAAGAATACCAGATAGATATTTAACTGTGTTTTATTGACTACTATGTGGATTATAACCAATTATGAATAATATTGCAAAAAATGGGAATTACAGAACATTTGACTGTGTTCATGCAGAGACTGTACCTAGGCAAAGAGATAATCACTCAATAGAACAAGTTGAAACTGCAAGTTTTAAAATCAAGAAAGGTGTGCTTCTGGGTTGTAAGCTTTCATCATATTCATCCAATCTGTATGTTGAGCAAATAATCCAAGAATCTGCACTGTATAGAGAAGAATGCATCTTGAGGATTAATGGAAGATTCATTAACAATTTGAAATATAGAGATGGCACAACTTTATTTGATGAAGGTGAAGAGTCTTGAAGCACCTACTGAGGAAGATCAAAGATTATAGCTTGAAGTATGGATTATACTTTAGTATGTTGTTCTTTTTAGGTGCCATCAAATCATCTCCAACTCATAGTGTGACCTTATGTACAACAGAACGAAACATTGCCCAGTCCTGTGCTAGTCTCATGATCCTTGCTATACCTGAGCCCAACATTGCAGCTGCTGTGTCAACCCATTTTGTTGAGGGCCTTCCACTTTTTCATTGACCCTCTACTTTACCAAGCATGATATGCTTCGCTAGGGAATGGTCCCTTCTGACAACATGACCAAAGTAGGTGAGACAAAGTCAGATCATTTTGGCTTCCAAGGAGTATTCTGTGCCCTTCTTACAGGACAGATTTATTAGTTCTTTTAGTAGTTCATGGTATTTTCAGTATTTTTTGCCAACACCACAACTCAAAAAGCATTGAATCTTCTTCAGTCTTCTTTGTTCATTTTCCAGTTCTCATATGCATATGAGGTGATTGAAAAATACCATGGCTTGGCATAGGTCCTCCTTAATCTTCAAGGAAACATCTTGTTCTTCAACCACTTGAAAGAGGTCTTTTGCAGCAGATTTGCCAAATGCAATACGTTGTTTGATGGTTTGATTGCTGTTTCCATTGATGTTGATTATAGAACCAAGTAATATGAAGTCTTTGGCAATTTCAATCTTTTCTCCATTTATCATGATGCTGCTTATTGGTCCAGTTGTAAGGATTTAATCCATACTGCAAACTGTAGTCTTCAATCTTCATCAGTAAGTGCTTCAAATCATCCTCACTTTCAGCAAGCAAAGTTGTGTCATATTCATATTGCAGGTTGTTGAATCTTCCTGCAATCCTGATGTCATGTTCTTCTTCACACAGTCCAGCTTCTTGGATTACTTGTTCAGTATATAGATTGAATAAGTATGGTGAAAGGATACAACACATTCCCTTTCTGATTTTAAACCATGAAATATTCCTTTGTTCTGTCTGAACAACAGCCTCCTGGTCTATGTACAGGTTCCTCATGAATACAATTAAGTGTTCTGGAATTCCCATTCTTCTCAATGTTATCCAGAATTTGTTGATACACACAATCAAATGCTTTTGCATAGTCAAACAAACTCAAGTAAACTTCTTTCTGGCATTCTTTACCTTCAGCCAAAATCTATCTGATATCAGCAATGATATTCCTCGTTCCACATTCTCTTCTGAATCCAGCTTGCATTTCTGGAAGTTTTCTGTCAATATACTGCTGCAACCATTTTTTAATTATCTTCAGAAGGATTACAGGGCAATCTACTTCCATAGTGATACTGCTTCAGTAACCCAAGGAGGGGTCGCTATGAGCTGGGTCCGACTTGACAGCACATAATAACACAACAACAACAAGATTTTAGTAGTGGCATAGTGCCTAAGGCATTTGACTGCTAACCAGAAGGTTGGTGGTTCAAACCCAGCAGTTATTCCTTGAAAGGAAGACTGGGAAATCTACTTCCATAGAGATACCACCTTGGAAAGCCAAGGATTCCCTATAAGTTGAATCAACATGAGGGCTGTGAGTTTTTTTTTTTTTTTTTTTTGGGGGGGTTGGATATTTATATTGTTTGATAATTTTCACATTCTGTGGGATCACCTTTCTTTGGAATGGGTACAAATATCTCTTCCAGTCAGCTGGCTAGGTAACTGTCTTCCAAATATCTTGGCATAACCGAGTGTCTACCTCCAGTGCAGCATCTGTTTGTTGAAAAATCTCAACAGGTATTCCATCAATTCCTGAAGTCTTGTTTCTCACCAATTCCTTCAGTGCAGCTTCAAATTCTTCCTTCAATAACATTAGTTCTTAATCGTATGCCACCTCTTGGTATGGATGAACATTGACAAATTATTTTTGGTACAATGACTGTGCATTCCTTTCATCTTTTTTTGATGTTTCCTGTATCATTTAATATATTGCCCATGTTGTTGTTGTTGTTGTTATGTGCCATCGAGTCAAACCCGACTCACAGCGACCTCTCCTTGGGTTTCCAAGGCTGTATCACTATGAAAGCAGATTGCCCCATCTTCCTTGCGAGGAAGGGCTGATAGGTTTGAACCACCAACCTTCTGGTTAGCAGTCAAGTGCCTTACACATTACTCTGCCATAGAATCTTTCAATATTGCAACTCGAGGCTTGAAGTTTTTCTTCAGTTCTTTCAACTTGAGAAATGCTGAGTGTGTTCTTCCCTTTTGGTTTTCTAACTCCACGTCTTTGCAGATTTCATTATAATAATTGACTGTCTTCTTGAGCTCCTCTTTGAAATCTTTTGTTCAACTCTTTTATCTTATCATTTCTTCTATTTGCTTTAGCTACTCTCCATTCAAAGGCAAATATCAGAGTCCCTTATGACATCCATTTAGGTCTTTTCTTCCTTTCTTGTCTTTTTAATTACTTTTTTGTTTGGTTTTTAAAGCATAAAGAAAACAAAAATCCTTACAACTGGAACAATAAGAAGCATGATGATAAATGGAGAAAAGGTTGAAGTTGTTAAGGATTTCATTTTACTTAGATCCACAATCTATGCCAATGGAAGCAGTATGCAAGATATCAAATGATGTATTGCATTGATCAAATCTGCTACAATAGACCTCTTTAAAATGTAAAAAGCAAAACTGTTGCTTTGAAGTCTAAGCTGTGCCTGACCCAACCCATGGTGTTTTTAATCACCTTATATGCTTGCGAAAGCTGGACAATGAATAAGGAGGACAGAAAGCAAAATAAGGAAGAGAGAAGAATCCATCCTCTTTAGAAGGAGGATGGTGAGAGTTTGTCTTGTATACTTAAGACATGTGATCAGAAGTAACAAGTCCCTGGCAAAGGAAAGACACTGAAATGTACACAAAAGATATATACAACAGAGGCAAATACTATCATATGCACAACATTGCAGTATCACTAGTACCAAATACCAAAAAAAAAATAATAATAATTAAATTAAAAAATAAGGAAGACAGAAGAGTTTATCCTACTTAGGAGGATGGAGAGATTTTGCCTCACATACTTAGGACAGGTGATCAGAAAGAACAAGTCCCAGGCAAAGGATGATGTCATGCTTGATAAAGTAGAGGGTCAGCAAAAAAGAGAAAGACTCTTAATGAAATGGATTGATACAGTAGATGCAACAATGGACTCAAATATAGCAACAATTATTAGGATGGCACAGGATTGTACAGTTTTGTTCTATTGTACATAAGTTTTCTATGACTTGAAGCTAACTCAATGGTGCCTAACAACAACATATACATATGCATGTTATTATTTTCTGAAATATTTGGCCTTTAAAATCTCTGAATGGCTATATATATATATATATATATATATATATATATAAAGTCTTCAATTTTATGCTGGAATGTGAATGAAACAATAATTTCTGTTGATACAAAAGTTTTTTTGTCTCTGGACATTACAGTGTGAATTTTGGATACTAGAAGGTGGAAAATCAAACCTCCTAAACTTCATTAATTCTCACCAAGGATAATTTGCTTCCACCTTGAACACATGGAAAGAAACTAATTTTATACTGTATTGTCAATGAGTTGAAGAGATATGGTTCACTGTGCTATACAATGTTAAATAAATCAAAGGAAACTATTTAAAATTATATAAGAAATTCTCTTTATAACCTAAACCTTTTCCCCCTCAGGTGTAACTTCCATATTTCTTATTTTTCTCCTTTTGTCATCAAACATCAAAGTCCCATATTCCTTGAAATATACTATATATATTGAGATTTTTATCCATATAAAGTCTATACATGAAAATTAATGACTTCTAGGAACTACCACTTTTAAAGAAAGAAATATCTCAAGCCCTAAAAAAATTGCTTCAAAATCACCCTTTCTTAGTTTTTCAAAGCTTATTCCCAACATAATAGTGACCTTTATCCCTGTTTTTCTCATAATTTTACATTGACTCACCACAAATCATGGTGACCCAGCCATAAAAGAATAAAATACCGCCCTGCCTTGCCTCATCCCCATAATCTGTTGTAGATAAGAGTCTTGTGAGCTATAGGATTTTCATTGACTGATTTTTTTTTTAATTGTGATTTTGGTGAAAATTACAGATCAAATTCACTTTCCATACAGCAGTTCACATAACCCTGTCTCATGAAATTGACCACAATTCATCACAATGCAACAGCTCCCCTCCCACTTCCTCCTGACAGCTACCTCTTCCCTGTGTCCATCACTCCATGCACTCCCGCCCCCTAAGCTGTCTCACTATGCATAAAAAGCCCTTCCTTCTCTCACAATTGTTCTCTCCAAGGAGTGAATCCACCCCAGGTAAATGTTCAACTCACATGCCTGTGTTTTGCCTGGCTGGAAGCCACAGGTGTGGGCTCTATTCCAGACCTGAATGGCAGCCAGGAGCCATAGTCTCAATGGTTCCACCAGGCTCTATCAGACCAGCAAACCTGGTCCCCCTACCTTTTTTTTTCTCCAAATGATTTTGAGTTTTATTCCACATTGTTCTGCCTCTCTATGCAGGATCTCCTACATAGATCTATCTCGAAGTGGTTGGCAGTAGTAGCCAGGCACCGTCTAGTTCTTCTGGTCTCATAGTCATATAGGCTGCAGGTCACATGGTGTACCAGCCGCTAGGATTATTTCTTTGGTCCTAACTAAATCTTTGGTTTTTTTCATTCTTCTTTTCTCTGGACAAGGAGAAACTCATTGTTTTATCTAGTTGGCTGCTTGCAAGCTTTTAAGATCCCAGTTGCTACTCGTCATTGACTGATTTTTGAAAACATCACCAGAACTTTCTTCCTAGCTTATTTTAGTGTGGCCATTCCCCTGAAATCTATTCAGCATCTTAGCAACACACAGGTCTTCACTAACAGAAGGATAATGGTTGCACATGGGATGCAGTGCTCAGGAACCAAATTCACATCTCTAGCATGGAAGGTGAAAATTCTACCACTGACCCACCACTGACCCCAAAACAAAATGTTATCTAATTAAAATCAAACAAAACAAAAATATGACAACATAACAAAGATAACAGCAGATTTGCATACCAGAATGAATGAATTTATTAATTGATACCATTAGTTTTGTCCACTGCAAATAAAACAAATCAATAATAAATATACTAATTCATCCATTAATTCATTAATATAATACATTAATTCAATATAATTAATAAGTAGTCCATTAATTCATCTCCTGCCTCATTCAATTAATGAATTCCATTAACTAATTCAATGGAATAATTCATTAAATTTTGCATATGTTAGAGACAGTTTTTTGATCACTACTTGGTGGCTGGAGAAAAAGTAAGAAGATGATCAGAAAGTATGAGGAGAGATGATAATGAAAACAGTGAAGATGATAGGAAATCTAATTATAAACCAGACATATTACACAAAAGATCTGGGATTCAACAAGTTGATCAATATAAGCCAGATCTACAAGTTGGTCTGTAACAAGAAGACTGGTAGCTCATAGAAGGAAAGTAGTTTGAGTAGCAGAATCTGGAGCCATACACCAAGGAAGGGAAATCACAGACACCATAACTCAGGGGACTGAATCTACTGGATCCACAGCTGAGTGAGTAGCAGCTTCTGCATCCATAGCCTAGAGAGCATTTGGTTCTGGAGCCAAAGCCCAGAGATCCAGTGTAAGTCATCAGGCATGGACTGCAGAGCCTGGATGTCCTTGGGCAGAAGCAGGATGTCTGGCAGGGGATGGACACCACCTGGGACTTCTGGCAGCTGCTGGGCTCACAGCACTTCTCCTGACAGCCCCTGTAGTGAGAGGAACCCAACTGACAAGTGCTGGGAGAGCAGAAATCAGTGCTGTAAACCAGGTTCATGGGAGAAGAAGAAACACAAGAGGGGACTGGGTAGTGAAAGCAGCCACCGAGAGAACATGAGGAGAAGATTCCAGAGCAGCAGTTGTAGGACATGTTGATAAGAGATGTGAGTTCAACTGAGTTACAGGGAGAAGATTCTGAATTCTAATGCTACCTTTCAGACTGGACCACTTGTATACTCTCACCAGTGGGTGTGGCACAATGCAGGGTTTTGTTCTCCACATGGGTCTCCTTGATTTGCATATGCATAATTTTATAATCTTCTCTATAATTGCAACTACATTTGAATAGTTTTCCACATCTTGGTTTTATGGGTTCTATAATTTTATTGTTACAATACAAAGCCAATAAAAATTTCTACAACAGAGTTTGTAAGACTAGAATGCTCAACCTATCAAGGCCAGGAAAGCCCCTCCTTTCCTCCATGCCATCAACCTGTATGTAGCTGCTCCTACTTTGCTCAGGATATTTTCTGTCACTGTTCTACTATGTCAAATAGTCAGTGCCATGACTGTTTTTATAAGAGTCCCTTTAATGAATAGTTCTACATGTCACCTATAATTAACATTCTTTAAATTTATTTTCCATTTTTCAAATGCTATCATACAGTGCTTCTCACATCCAATGGAGGGATGTGAATAATATAAGGAAAAAATGGTTAAAATAACAAGGAACCAGATAAACATTTAAAGACAAAATGGTTCAAGAAGGCTGAATTGAAACAGAGAAAGAAGCAGCAGCCAATTTGGACACATGTGAAGAGATAGTGGAGTTGAGATAATGGTGAAACCTAGTAATAAAAATGAAGGACAAGGACTTCAGACTTCTCTTCTACTTACTTTCTTCCTTTTTTTTTCTTTCCATCTAAATGTAAATGAAATCAAATTGCTTAATAATGAATCTATTTTATGAACTTTCCATCATCCAAATTTTAAAGACACTAGGGCCCGAATCTTAGAATAACTATGATTTTTTATTGCTCAGATATTGAATGAATTTTGTGCTTTTCAAAATTTGTTGCTGTTGTTATGTGCCATCAAGTCAGACCCGACTCATAGCGACCCCTCCTTGGGTTTCTGAGGTAGTATCGCTATATAAGTAGATTGCCCAACCTTCCTTCGAGGAATGGCTGTGGGTTTGAACTGCCAGCCTTCTGGTTAGCAGTCAAGTGCCTTAGGTACTGTGCTACCAGAGCTTCCTTTTCAAAATTAGTTCCCTTTTTATAATTTCCTCCCCAAGTATATAATTCTCTCTTTCTTTCATCACTCTTACTTTTCATTTTATTTTTTCTTTTGACATGTGATATTTGAATATTAATTTCCCATGGTCTCATTATATCAGGCAAATTTGCACTTAAATAAACACTGATAGGAAGGAAAATAATTTTAGAAGAAAGCATTAAAATTCAAGAAAGAATATAGTGAAAATTTGCCAACTGGATTCCATAGGAAGCAGGCATTGAGATGAGGTTAGAAGCCTAAAATGTCATTGGAGAGTAGTTGTTATTGTTGTAGGTGTTGTGTAGTTGACTTCAATTCATAGTGACCCTATGTGCAACAGAACCAAATACTGCTTGGTCCTGCGCCATCCTCATGATGCTTGCTATGTTTGAGCACATCATCTCAGCCTCTGTGTCAATCCATGTTGTTGATGATCTTCCCCTTTCTTCCTTACCCTCTATACCTTATCAAGCATGATATCCTTCTCCAGGGCCTGGTCCTGTCTATCAATATCACCAAACCAGGTGAGACAAAGTCTGGCCATTCTCTCTTCTAAGGAGTAATCTGGCTGTACTTCCAGGACAGATTTGTTTGTTCTTCTGGAAGTTCATGCTATTTTCAGTATTCTTTACCAAAACCACAATTTAAAGGCATGAACTCTTTTTTGGTCTTCTTTATTTCTTATCTAGCTTTCATATGCATACGAGGCGATTGAAAATATTGTGGCTTGGGTCAGGGGTACCTTAGTCTTCAAAGTGACGTTTATTCTCTTTTACACTTTAAAGTGATCTTTTGCAGCAGCTTTGACTAGTACAAAAGGACATTTGATTACTTGACTGCTACTTCCATGGGTGTTGATTATGGATCAAAGTAAGATGAAATCCCTGACAACTTCCAACTTTTCTTCATTGATTGTATACTTGCCCAGTTGTGAGGATTTTTCTTTTCTATATGCTGAGGAGTAACCCATACTAGAGACTATAGTCTTTGATCTTCATCAGTAAGTACTTCAAGTCATCTTCATTTTTCAGTAAGTAAGGTTGTGCCATCTGCCTATCAACCTGTTAATGAGTCTTCCTCCAATGCTGATGCTGGTTTCTTCTTCATATAGATTATTATTCAGATTATTGGTTCAGCATACAGATTGTATAAGCATGATGAAAGGATGGATTTCAAAGAGAAGCTCGAGAAGACAAAGTCAATTATTATAATCAACTGTGCCAATACCTGCGGTTAGAAAACCAAAAGGGAAGAACACAGCATTTCTCATCCTGAAAGAACCGAAGAAAAACTTCAAGCCTCAAGTTGCAATATTGAAAGATTCTATGGGCAAAATATTAAATAACGCAGGAAGCATCAACGGAACATGCAAGGAATACACAGTCACTGTGCAGAAAGAATTAGTAGATGTTCATCTATTTCAGGAGATGGCATATAATCGAGAACCAATGGTATTGAAGGAAGTCGTCAAAGCTGCACTGAAGGAATTGACAAAAAACAAGACTCCAGACTTTTGTAGTTTCTTTGTATAGGTCATTTGTGTTCCTAGTAAGATTTATCTCCAATATCTTATATTTTTGGTAGTTGTTTTAAACAGTATTGGTTTTCTTATTTCCTTTTCAGAGACATCTTTGTTGGTGCAGAGGAATCCAATTGAATTTTGTATGTTAATCTTGTATCCTACCACAGTGCTAAATCATTCAATAAGTTCTAGTAGTTTTCTTGCTGAGTCTCTTGGGTTTTCTACATATAGGATGAAATCATCTGCAAATAGGAATAATTTTACTTTGTTATTAACAATTTAGATACCTTTGATTTCCTTTGCTGCCTTATTGCCTTGGTTAGGACTTCCAATACAATGTTGAATAGAAGTGTAGTTAGAGGACATCCTTGTCTGGTTCCTGTTCACAAGGGGAATGTTTTCAGTCTCTCCATTGAGAAAAATGTTGGTTGTTGGTTTTGCTTTTATCCCCTTTATTATGTTGAGGAATTTCTCTTTTATTCGTGGTTTTCTGAAAGTTTTTTTAATCATGAATGCATGTTGTATTTTGTCAAATGCTTTTTCTTCATCTATATGATGATGTGGTTCTTTTTCTTTATTATACTTATGTGATGGGTTACACTGATTGTTTTTCTAATGTTGACCCATCCTTGCATACCTAATATGAATGCCACTTGGTCATGAGTATTATGATTAATTATTGATATGTTGCTGGAGTCTATTGGCTAGGATTTTGTTGAAGATTTTTGCATCTATACTCATGAGGGATATTGGTCTGTAGTTTTCCTATTTAATGCTGTCTTTGTCTGGTTTTAGTATCAGAGTTCTGCTGGCTTCATAAAATGAATTTGGGAGGATTCCATGCTTTCCTAAGTTCTGGAATAGTTTGAGTAGGGTTGGTGTTAGCTCCTCTCTGAATGACTGGTAGAATTCTCCAGTGAAACTATCTGGGCTAGTATATATTTTTTGTTTGTAATGTTTTAAAGACATCTTTAATTTCTTCTTTTGTAATGGGTCTGTTCAGATTTTCTACATCTGTCTGTGTTATTGTAGGTGAGTAGTGTGTTTCCGGAGCTCTGGTAGCATAGTGGCTAAAGCACTTGACTGCTAACCAGACGGCTGGCGGTTCAAACCCACCAGCCACTCCTCAGAAGGAAGGTTGGGCAATC
>NW_006921695.1:10134552-10141656 GCF_000298275.1 Orycteropus afer afer | reverse complement strand
TTTTTTTTTTTTTCCTGCTCTTTTTATAATTGTTGGAGATGTTGGATTAAGGTGTTGATTTGGGCTATTTATTTATTTTTCTTGATGTGTGCATTTATTGCTATAAATTGCCCTCTGATCAATACTTTTATTGTGTCCCAAAGATTTTGATATGCAGTGTTTTCATTATCATTTGATTCAAGGATTGGTTACTTTCATTTTTTTATTTCTTCTATTTCCCAGCTGTTTTGGAGGAGGATGTTATTCAGTTTCCATATGTTTACTCTTTTTTCATTTGGTCTTCCTAGTGTTGATTTCTAATTTTATAGTTTTGTGATCTGAGAAGATATTTTGCAGTATCTCAATATTTCTAAATTAATTGAGGTTTGTTTTGTGGCCTAACATATGGTTAATCTTGGACAATGTTCCATGTGTGCTAGAAAATAATGTATATTATGCTGTTGTTGGGTAAAATGCTCTGTAGGTGTATATAAGGTCAAGTTGGTTGATTGTATTGTTTAGTTCTGTGTCTTTGTTGAGTTTCTTTCCAGTTCTATCTTTCATTGAAAGTGCTGTGTTAAAGTTGCCTACTATTACTATGTATTAATCTATTTGTCTTTTCATTTCTGTTAAAGACTGATTTATGCATTTTGAGGTTTTTCACTGAGTTCATATATATTTATTATGGATATGTCCTCTTTTCCAATTGATCCTTTAATCATTATATAATATTATTCTTTGTCTCTTTTGGTGGTTTTTGTCTTAAAGTCAGTTTTATCAGAAATTAATATTGCCACTTCTGCTCTTTTTTGATTGTCATTTACTTGATGTATCTTTTTTCCAACCTTTGATTTTTAGTCTATCTTTTGTCTTTGTCTCCAAGATGTGTCTCTTGTAGGCAACATATTGATCGGTCATGTTTTCTTATCCAGTCTACAACTCTCCTTCTTTTGAATGAAGCATTTAATCCATTTACATTCAGTGTAATTATTGACAAGTATGAATTTGTTCCTGTCATATTTTTGTGGTTTTTGTGGTCTTGCTGATTTCTTTGTTTCATAAAATTTTCTGTGCTGAGCTCATTTTACTTTTGAGTCTTGTTATCATCTCCTTCATTGATAGTTTACTTAGCATTTGCTAAATATTTATGCTCATCCTCTTTCTTTTTTTGAGGTGAAGGTTGCTATTTTTCTTTGGGGTTATCCCTTAATTTATCATTTTCTTCCCAAATTAAAAACTGTCTGTCCTATCTCTCAATAGTCTCGGTTTTTCACTGTTTAAAACTTCTGTGTCTACACTATTCATTCCATCTTTTTGGTTTGTAGTTGTCCTCATTTATTGAAGTCTCTGGAAGGAAGATTTGGGCAATCTTCTTCCGTAGAGATACCACCTCAGAAACCCGAGGAGGGGTCACTATAAGTCAGAAACAACTCTATGGCAGTGACTTTTCTTTCTTTTTTTTAATCTTTTTTCTTTTTTGGTTCCCTGCTTATAGTCTTGTAAGCTTATTTTACTTCTATAATGGTATTGTTTTCTGATTATGTTGTCATGTGTATTAATTATTAGTTATTGTTTGCTGTAGTTGATTCTCTGTCCAAAGGACTCCCTCTAGCATCCTTTGTATGGTTGGTCTGCTTTTAACAAATTCCCTTAATTTGTCCTTATCTGGAAATCTCTTAATTTTTCCCTCATGTCTGATAGACAATTTTGCTGCTTATATAATTATGGTGGGAGATTTTTTTCTTTCAGAGTTTTGTATATAACATCTCATTTTTTTCTTGTCTGCATGGTTTCTGCTGAGAAATCAGAGCTTAGTCTTATTGGTTGCTGTTTTCAGGATTCTTTCTTTGTCTTTAATTTTGGTGAGTTTGATGATGATATGTCTCGGTGATTTTCTTTTGGGGTCTATCCTGCTTGGGGTTCATTGAACTTCTTGAATGGATATATTCACATCTTTCATTATATCAGGGAAATTCTCTACCAACAAATCTTTGAAAATTATCTCTGTGTCTTTATCTGTCTCTTCCTGTTCTGGAATTCTTATTACATGTAAGTTATTCCTCTTGATGACATCCCACATGAATCTTAGGTTCTCTTCATTATGTTTTGATCTTTTGTCTGATTGATCCATTAATAAAATAGTATTGAGGTATTTATCTTCAATCTTATTAATCCTGTCTTCTATTTATGTGATTCTACTCCAATACTCATTCAATGTTTTATCTATTTCTGAAAATTTTGTATAATCTTCTAGGTTTCTGTTTGTTGTTTTTATGTTATTTTTAGTTTTTTGTTTATTTTCTTAATTTGTTCTTGTATTGTTTTCCTAAATTATTTTAGAGTGTCATCTGTGTTTTCCTTAATTTTGTGTTTTCCTTGACCTGAGTGTCAATCCATTAAAAATGCACAGATATAATTCTTTTGCATTCCTTATCAGGGAGTTCCAATGCTGCTTCTTTCTCAGGGATGTTTTCTAGGTTTGTATCCTGGTCCCTTATTTCTACTACTTTGTCTTGCTTTTTTGTATGAATTGTGATAGTCTCTTATCTCTGACACATTATGGTGTTGTTGTATTCATGTTTAATTTGTGGGTGCATGTTGTTGTGATTCACACAAGATATTTTTCCTCTTTATTTATTTATTTGTGATGTATTGCATTGTGCAGAGCAAATATGTCTCTTTGAAGACTAAAATGCACCTAACCTGAGCAATTGTATTTTCAATTGCTTCATATGAATGTGAAAGCTGGACAATGAATAAGGAAGATAGCAAAAGAGTTGATGGTTTTCAGTTGTGGTGTTGGTGAAGAATATTGAAAGTACTATGGACTACCAGAGGAACAAACAAATCTGTCCTGGAAAAAGAGCAGATGAAATGCTCCTTGGGGCGAGAATGGCCAGACTTCATCTCATCTACTTTGGTTATATTGTCAGAATGGACCATTCTCTGGAGAAGGATATCATGCTTGGTAAAATGGAGGGTCAATGAAAAAGGGGAAGACCCTCAATGACATGGATTGACACAGTGGCTGCAATCGTGGGCTCAATTATAGCAAGGATTGTGAGGCTAGTGCAGGACTGGCAGAGTTTCAACTGTTGTACATAGTTTTGCTATAAGTTGAAACCAACTCATTGCTACCTAATAACAACAACAGATACTTGCATGGGAATATGGGAGTGAAAGAAAGTGTGAAGATCTTTGTACTATATCTTAATGCCCATTAAAATGCATTCATCATGGAAAACCAATAAAAATCAAGTAAACAAAATAGCCCAATCTATTAATATCAGTTAACTTTTTTCAGCATATCTCCAATGCTGGAAAGATAAGCAAGTAAATAAATCACCAAGGAGACTGTGCTTGGGCCAAATAGCATGAGCTATTATAAGGCTGCAATATTTTCTTCTTAGGAGCTTTGGAATTCCAGGGGTTAAAGTATTTGCCTATTAACCAAAAGGTCAGTGGTTTAAGCTGACCAGCTTCTCCATGGAGAAAGATCAGACAGTCAGATTCTTTAATGATTTACAGTCTTGAAAACCCTATGGGGCAGAGGTGATACAACAAGATAACAGAATAGGCAGACAAGCTACACAGACCCTCTGCAATAAAACAATGGGAAACCAATTGAAACCAATACAGAAGACAATCCTGGAACTCTGAGTTTTGAAGGCAAAGAAAAAGAGGTGGATTAAATACCAACTAGGTAAAAGAACCTGAATGAAATGGTGAGTAAGAAGAAAAACAGAGCAGCAGAATGACAGCTGTTGAGAGCAAAGCCATTTTGAATATTTTGGATTCTGTAGGAAGGAGGCATTGGGATGAGGTTAGAAGTAGAACAAATTATTGTATAATTGTTGTTGGGGTTCGGTGACATGGAGTCAACTCCAACTCACAGTGACTCTATGTACAACAGAACCAAAGACTACCGAGTGCTGCACCATCCTCATAATTCTTGGTCTTCTTTGGACCATCATTGAAGCCACTGTGCCAGTCCATCTCATCGAGGGTCTTTCCTTTTATCATTGACTCTCTACTTTCCCAAGTCATGATAGTCTTCTCCAGGGAATGATCCTATCTGTCAATATGACCAAACAAGATAAGACAAAGTCTGGGCATTCTTGTGTCTAAGGGGCATTCTGGGTGTACTTCTTCCAGGAAAGATTTGTTCCTTCTTAAAGAAGGCAGTGTTTTGGGGCTTTTTTTGTTTGTTTGTTTTTGTTTTTTTTCAGTATTCTTTGCCAACACCACGATTCAAACTCATCAATTCTGCTTTGGTCTTTCTTATTCATTGTGCAGCTTTCACATACATATGAAGCTACTGAAAATATCATAGCTTGGATTCAGGGCACTTTAGTCTTCAAAGTGACTTCTTTGCTCCTTAACACCTTTTTTTTTTTTTTTTTTTTTTTTTTTCTTTCCCCTGGTTGAGTGCTCTGCGTGTAAATCTTATTTACTATTGAGGTGAGAGCCAGCCCCTGGGAGTGAGATTTATTCCAGGCCTGAAGTGTATTCCAGGGCCAAAGTATTGAGGGTCCTACCAGACTCCATTCAACCAGTAATTCTAGTCATTAGTGTGTTTTTGGATTTTGTTCCAAGTTTTTCCTCCCACTCTATCCAGTATCTCCAGTTTTGATCCTTTCCCTAGTGGTTGGCCTTGATAGCCTGGCACCATCTAGTTCTTCTGGTCTCAAGGTCCGTCATGTCCCAGGGCTGATTACTTCCAAATACCCTTGGTTTTGTGCACTCTTCTTTGCTTCTGATGATAGCAGACAATTAACTGCATCTTAGATGGCTGCTTGAAAGCTTTTAAGACCACTGTCACTACTTACCAATGTAGGTTGTAGAACAAGATTCTTATATATTTTGTTGTGCTAATTGAGTCTGGTGTCCCCCAGTACTATGGTTCTGAGTCAGTAGATCTGTGGGATCTCTTCCCCACAGTGTCTGGCTATTTGTAAGGGATTGCTCTATGTCTGTCTTCTGTTGTTTCTGTAAGAATTTTGGTTATTTTGTATCACTGGTATCTGTGCAAGATTAGCCTCAGCTGAATCTATCCTTGGTCTAGACCATTATCCTGTTCACTGACCCCTATCTGATCTTTTCAGATGTTTATGTGTTTATCTGTGGCCTGGTGTCTGGTGTTAATGGTAATACAGTATTGTGGATATACTTGTTTTAGCTTCTGGCTGCTGGGTATAACAAGCCAAAGTCAACAAGTAAAATGGCACAGTTCCAAGATTATGACACAACATGCTATGCCACTGATTCATGGACAGGAACAATCTTAAGATCGACACACAACATGTCAGGCTACTGAATGAAGACTTGGCTCCATGTAGGGTCCAAGCATGCCAAAATTCTCCAGAGACAATTCTCAATGCTTCTTCTTATATAGGAGCTCTAGTGGTGTAACGCCTAGGGCGTTTGACTGCTACCCAGAAGGCTGGTGGTTCAAATCTACCAGCCACTCCATGGAAGGAAGGTTGGGCAATCTACTTCCGTAGTGATGCCACCCCGGAAACCCAAGGAAGGATCATGCTGGGTCGGGTCTGACTTGATGGCAGTGCCTTTTTTTTTGTTGTTGTTGTTCTTATATACAGGAAGCAGACCACATCCTTAAAGCAAGTATTCAGCCTCTCCAGTAAATCTCACCATGAAGTTGATTACCAGTCTGCCCTGTAGTAAATTACCTGGTATGGTTTTTCTAGCCATAAGTCTTTGTAAACTCCATGGTGGAATTTGCTGTGAGAAACTGAGTAGCTCCTGATTGTAAAAATCATTCACCTGGGGTATTTCTGTTGCTAGCAGCACAAAGCAATGTTCTGGGAAGTTTGCTGTCTCTCAGGTGCTTAGATTTCTGATGTTATGAGGTCTCCTAGAGGCAGAAGAAGTCTCTCTGACTGCTGGCTGAGAAGGACGTGCTGCTGAAAGAGACATGAACTCCTGAGAGACATGAGATGCTGGGAAAGAGACTCAGGAAATACACATTGCTGAGTGAGACATTAAGGGACACACAGTGCTGGGAGAAAGATTGTGAGAGACTGTTGGCTGAGAGACGGCAGGCTGAGAGAGACTGAGTGTTTTTCCTGAACTTGAGTTGTAGCTTGCTGCTTCCCTAATAAACCCCATAATCTGTGAGTTCTGTGTAGCCACTGCAGTGAATTATCGAACCCAGCAGAGAGGTGGTGGGTTCTGCAAGAGCTACGGTTGGTGTCAGGGTTGGTGAAAGGGCTGGAGGGAGGTAGCATGTCTGGACTCCCAGTAATAGGCCATAGGCTACTGATATGATTCTGTCTTCCTCTTGTGTGGCTAGAGGAGGTTAGAAGATATGGCCTCCCTGCCCTTTTAGCACAGTCTCATTGTGGGGAATAAACAGCCTTCAAATCCAGGCCCAACCAAGTTGACACACAAATTAACTACTACACTCCCATATACCCATCCACATATACCTACATGTGGATTTTCTTCTCTAAATAATCCAATATTTTCTATTACTGATTTCTTATTAGCTTATGTGGTCACACCAATTGACACTGCTCAGTAATATTTATGTATTATAAATTGGAGACAATTTTCCTTCTACACAAAATGGTTAACCAGCTGCTTTACATTATAAGCCAATCTATCAGTAAGCCTGGTTGATTTGTGTGTTTGTGTGTTTTCCTCCACTTTCAGCTAGTCATATACAGCACTCAATATGACCACAATCATGAGCTGCAGGTGGGGTATTTATATAATATAGGCACTGCCCTGAGGGTCTGGGCTACATAGTCATGCAGACTTCCTTTTGGTTTTGGTCATCCTCACTGCTAGATGAGCTATTTCCATCTTACAGTGGATTGCTACTGTGTCTTTATGATGTGATGACTAAGTAGGGTCAACAAATTTGTCTTAGAAGAACTCAAAATAGAATGCTCTTTTGATGTCAGGATGGTGAAATTTCAACTTGTTTACTTTGACACATCATCAGGTAATACCCCTTTTTTAAGATATCATGTTTGTTAGGGGGTCAGTGAAAATTTTAGAAACCTTCAATGAAGTGCATTGACATAATAATCACAAAAATGGATCAAACAGTCACATGATCATGAAGATAGTACACAGTATATATGTGTGTGTGTGTGT
>NW_006921695.1:10128084-10134197 GCF_000298275.1 Orycteropus afer afer | reverse complement strand
TTTCTTTCTTTCTTTCTTTCTTTTAACCACAGATGATACCCACAACACTACATGGTCTGGTGGATTTTTTGGCCAAACCCAGAGGGCTGCTTCCATCTGAGTCTAAACCTGGAGAATCTTTTCCTGCCTCTGGCTCCAACTAAACCTGTGACCTGTGTGTATAGTGTAGAGAGGTATTTCTAGATATGGAATATATTCCTTCCTTACAGAATCCAGAGGCCTAACAGATACTTTGTTTACTTCTTGTAGTAGAGAGTGAAATAGGTTTAATTTATTATTGTATTGTATTTACATTATGCAAAGTTATATATTAAACATGAATATAAATTTATAATAAATAAGTAAATACAATTATATTATTTGATATATGTAAAGTTTTATAAAATATGTAAGAATGTTTACAAAGGTAAGAAAATAAAGTGAGTGTGACTGTGGTAGTTCAGTTTGTGTGTCAAGTTGGCTGGGCCTGGTTGAGTGACTGGGAAGCTGAATGTAATATTCCTCATGATAATACTGGTAATAACTCCATGGTGGAATCTACTGTGAGTAGCTGAGTAGCTGCCTTAGGGAATGTGGTCTTCTTCCTGTATTTAAGCAGAAGCCTTGAGCAATGGTCTCTAGCATATGGTACACTTGGACCCTTCATGTAGCTGTGTCATTTTTCAGCAGCCTGCCGTGCTCTGCCAACCTTGGAACTTACAATGGACTTAAATTAATGGCCCACTATGTGGTTTGGTAGCATCAGGACTATGTCTTTTTACTTGTCAACCTTGGGTTTGACAGCCTCAGCAGCCAGCAGATGTCTGAGTGAAGAAATGTCTTTAGCTCCAGGGTGCCAGGGCCAGGAAGCTACCAAGCTTGAAGGGCTTTCACCCAGCCCCTAGAGCCTGGCACTTTGAACTTGGACTTAAAGCCTCCAAACTGTGAGAGAATAAACTCCAGTTTGTTAAGGCCATCCCATTTGTGGTATATTCTTGTCTGAGCAGTGCTAGGTAACCAGAACAGTGACTAATCAGAGCACAGTTTTAGTAATATGAATGAGAGGAGATAAAATCTAAGTATAATGTGATCTAAAACTCTAAACACCCAAATGAGATATTTATTTTATATGATATATTTGTCTAGTATTATTTCTCATAGTTATAAATTTCAAACACTAATTACATGTCAGCTTATTTTTTATAGTTTCCTGAAGAAAAGTCTCTATATACCTCTATGCTTTATTCCTTGTATTTCATGCTCTCAAAGTTGTTTATACTCTTGCCCATACTACTTGATTCTTTGCTTTTCATATTTGTTGTCATCCATAATAAAGTCTAAACCTTTAATTTTGTATAAAATCTGTGACAAATTCCAGATGGACGTTGAGTCTTCATTACCTTACCTGAAAAAGTAATTGTAATTTGTAACGTGTATCTTCCTCATGATAATTGTTGTTGTTATTGTTAGTTGTCATTGAGTCTGTTCCACTTTATAGTAATTCCATGTTTGTCAGAGTAGAAATATGCTCCATACACCTCTCAAGACTGTGACCTTTTGGAAGCAAATCACCAGGCCTATCTTCCAAGGTGTCTCTGGGTGGGTTTGAACTGTCAAACTTTCAGCTAGTATCAAGCACTTAACCATTTTTGCTTCCCAGGATCTCTGTTAGGACTTAAAGAGGTTTAAAAATAATACAGAAAAAAAAAAAAAATTAGCATATTCTTTATGTATATTTATTAATTATATGTGTGTGTATGTATCATATTACTTGATTACTTGCTCATAAGAAACTTGAAGTTGAAGTTGAAGAAAATTAAAACAATTCCAGAAAAGCCAAAACCCCACCTCTATTTAGAAACCATTTCAAGAATAAATTTGATTCATTGAACACTAATGACAGAAGACCAGAGGAGTTGTGGGATGACATCAAGGATATCATATATGAAAAAAGCAAAAGATCATTAAAAAGATAGGAAAGAAACAAAAGACCAAAATTGATCTCAAAAGAGACTCTGAAACTTGCTCCTGAGGGTAGAATAACTAAAGCAAGCAATAAAACAGATGAAGTAAAAGAGCTGAACAAAAGATTTCAAAAGGTGGTTTGAGAAGACAAAATAAAGAAATAAAATATACAAATACTGGGATTTAGAAAACAAAAAGGGAAGAACAACTCAGCATTTCTGAAACTGAAATAATTATAGAAAAAATTTCAAGCCTAAGATGTAATGTTAGATAATTTGGTGGACAAAATATTGAATGACCCAGGAAGGATCAAAAGAAGATGGGAGGAAGACAGAGTCATGTACCAAAAAGTACTGATTGCCATTCAATCATTTCAGGAGGTAGCGTATGATCAAGAACTGATGTTATTGAGGGAAGAAGTGTAAGTTGCACTGAAGGCATTGGCAAAAACCAAGGCTCCAAGAATTGACTGAATGAATATCAACTGAGATAATTCAACAAACTGATGCAGTTCTAGAAGCAATCATTTGTCTGTGCCATGAAATTTGGAAGATAGCTACCGGGCCAAGAGGCTGAAAGAGATCCATACTGTGTCTGTTCTAAAGAAAAGCAATCCAACAGCATGCTGGAATTATCAAACAATATCATTAATATCATACACTAGTAAAATTTTGTTGAAGATAATTCAAAAATTGTTGCACTGATACATTGACAGAGAACTGCCAGAAATTGAAGGAAGATATTGAATAGTATGTGAAATAAAGAATACTCTGTTGATGTCAGATGGATCATGGCTGAGAGCAACAAATGCAGAAAATATGTTTATCTGTGTTTTGCTGACTATGCAAAGGCATTTGACTATGTGGATCACAACAAATTACAAATAACGTTGCAAAGAATGGAAATTCCAGAACACTTAATTGTGTTCATGCAGAACCTGTTTATAGACCAAGGGACAGTCACTCAAATAGAACAAGGGGACACTATATGTCTTAAAATATAATCCTGGTTGTATCCTTTCATCATCCTTATCTAGTCTCTGCGCTGAACAAATAATGCAAGAAGCTGAACTGTATGAAGAAGACCACAGCACCAAGTTTGGAGGAAAAATCATTTACAACCTGTAATATGTAGATGACACAATTTTGCTTGCTAAGAGTGAAGAAGGTTTGAAGCACTTACTGATGAAGAAGGATTATAATTCACCATAAAGAAAACAAAAATTCTTACAATTGGACCAATAAGCAACATCATAATAAACGGAGAAAAGTTTGAAATTGTCAAGGATTTCATTTTAATTGGACCCATAATCAATGTCTATGGAACCAGTAGTCAAGATACCAAATGACACAATTCATTGGGCAAATCTGCTAAAATGGACTACTTTAAAATGTTAAAAAACAGATGTCACTTTGAAGACTAAGATCCTGCTGATCCACACACCATGGTATTTTCAACTGACTTATATGCTTGTGAAAGCTGGACAATGAAGAAAGCATTCCTTTGGATTATGATGTTGACAGAGAATGTTAAGTATTCCATAGACTATTAGAAGAATTAACAATTCTGTCTGGGGAAAATTACTTCCAGAATGTTCCTTAAAAGGAGGGTGGTCAAATTTTACCTCACATTCTTAAGACAGATTATCAGAAGTCCCTGAAGAAGGACATCATGCTTGATAAAGCAGAGGATCAGCAAAAACAAGGAAGACTCTCAACTAGATGGATTGATACTGTGGCTGCAACAATGAACTCAAACATAGCAATGATTCTGAGGATGGCACAGGACAATGTATTGTTTTATTCTGTTGTACTTATGGTTGCTATGTTTTGGAACATACTCAGTGGTCCCTAACAACAGCATATATATTCATATACATTTTATTATTTTCTGAAATATTTGCCCTAAAAAATATTTGAATGGCTACAGAAAATAAATAAATAAATAAATAAATATATGGTCTTCAATTTTATGCTGCAATGTGAATGAAGCAATAATTTCTACTGATTTAGAAGCCTTCCTATCTTTAGCCATTATAGTGTAAGTTTTGGATATTAGAGGATGGAGTCTAAAACCTCATTAACTTCAATAATTCCCACCAAGAATAATTGGCTTTAACTTTGAAAACATGGAAATGAATTATGTACAAAATTGTCAGTGACATGAAGAGGTATAGTCTAGTTTGCTATCCAACCTTGAATAAATCAAAAGAAATTACTTAAAGTTATATAAAAATTATTTTCTTATACCTTTTTCCCTCTATGTTTTAACTTTCATGTTTCTTGTTTTCCTCCTCTTATGAGCAAACATCAAGGTCCATATTCTTTCAAAATATGCTATATTTACTGAGAATTTTATTCACATAAAGTCTACACATGCAAAGTAAGGACTTCTGGAAAATACCAGTTTAAAGAAAGAAAACGACTAAAGCCCCAAAGAAACTGGTTCAAGCCACACTTTCTTAGTTTTTCAAAGTTATTGCCAGAAGCATAGTAACATTTGCCTCATTTTTCTTGTTGTTCGTTTCCATTGATTTACCCCAAATTATGGGGACCCTATGCACAAAAGAATAAAATACTACCCTGCCCTGCCTCACCCCAACAGTCAGTTGTAGATAGGACTATTTTGATCAATAGGGTTTTCAGTGGCTTATATTGGGAAGTAGAACACCAGGTCATTGTTCATACTTTGTCTTAGTTTGACAAAGTTTTCTTCTAAAACCTATTTAGCATCAAAGCAACACACAATCCTCCACTGACAGTAGGATCATGGAGGCACATGGGGTGCAGTGTCCAGGAATTAAATTCACTACTCCTACACGGAAGTTGCAAATACTGCCAATGAATCATCACTGCCACCAAAACCAAATGTTAGTTATGTAATAAAAAATAATTAATGATAGCATAACAGCATATTTGGATGCCTTAATGAATGAATTTATTAGCTTCTATACATTTTTTGTCCATTGTGAATAAAACACATTGACAATAATTTTATGAATCACCCATGAATTCATTAACATATTAATACATAAATTTAATATCATTAATATGAATTCCATTAATTTATCTGCTACCTTCTTCAATTAATGAAGTAATTCAATTAATTACTATAATGAATTGATTCATAAATTTAGCAAAGGTAAGGCAGTTTTTTGATCATGTTTTGTGGCTTGAGAAAAAGTGAAGAGAGGATGATCAGAGAGTATGAGGAAAGTTGTTAATGAAAATAATGAAGATGATAGAAGATCTAATTATAGAATGAGATATGTTGCACAAAAGATCTGGAAATTTCCATTGATTTGCCCCAAATTGTGGGGACCTCATGTACAAAAGAAAATACTACCCAGCCCTTCCTCACCCTCACAATTAGTTGAGAATAAGACTATTGTGATCCATAGAGTTTCCACGGAATGATTTTTGAAAGCAGATCATCAGGGCTTTCTTTCTACTTTGTCTTACTGTGGTCACTCCTCTGAAACCAATTCAGTATCATGTGACTCCACTGACAGATGGATGATAGTTTCACATGGGCCACAGTGTCTGTGAATCAAACTCACACGTCCTGCATGCGAGGTAAGAATTCTATCACTGAACCACCACTGCCTTAAAAAAAAAAAAGAGAAATGATACCGAATAATAAAAATGACAAAAAAAATAAAAAATAAAAACTAATGATAACAGAATATTTGAATGCCAAAATGAATGAGTTTATTTTACAGTATCCATTTTTTTGTCTATTGTAAATAAAATGCATTGACAATAATTCTATTTATTATCCATTAATTCATTAACATGAATACATTGATTCAATATCATTAATATGAATTGTATTAATTTATCTCCTACCTCATTCAATTAAGGAAGTAATTCCATTGATTAATCCAATGGATTAATTCATTAAATTTAGCATAGGTAGAGGCAATTTTTTGATCAGTATGTGGTAACTAGAGAAAAAGTGAAGAGCAGATGATCAGAGACTATGAGGCAAGTTGTTGATGAAAATAATGAAGATTTAGAAGATCTAATTAAAGAATGGAACATATTGTACAAAAGATCTGGACACTTAACAAGTTGACCTATAACAAGGAGACTGGCAGCTCCTAGAAGGAAAGTAGGTTGAGTGGCAGAATCCAGAGCCATACCCCAAGGAAGGAAAGCCACAGATGC
>NW_006921695.1:10117903-10123634 GCF_000298275.1 Orycteropus afer afer | reverse complement strand
AAAAAAAAAAAAAAAAGGCACACAGAAAATGGATTAAATAGCAACAAAGTTGTATGTGGGTGGAAATCTAAATATATCAAAAATGAAATTAAAAGTGCTAATCTAAATAAAAGACTTACAATGTCAGACTAGGTTGAATATGAAACTGTTGTTTACTTAGAAAGAATTCTTAATATGGAGAAACAGGAAAGGAGACAGCAGAAATATATATTAAACAAAAGAAACAAAAAAATTATAGTTATGCATTATTAATGACAGACAAAGCTGATATTATGATATGAATTTTATTAAAAATAAAGTAACACATTTCTTGTTGATCATTTCCTCTGTTAACCAGGATATCACAACCCTGTTGTTATGTTGTTGTTAGGTGTCCTTGAGTTAGCTACAACTCATAGTGACCCTATGTACAATAGAACAAAACACTGCCTGGTCTTGTGCCAACCTGGAAATCCTTGTTATATCTGAGCCATCATTGCAGCCACTGTGTCAATCTATCTTGTTGAGGGCCTTCCCTTTTCAGCTGACCCTACACTGTATCAAACATGATATTCTTCTCTAGGAAATGGTCCCTTCTGAAACATGACCAAAGTAGGTGAGGCGAAGTTTGGTCAGTCTTGCTTCTAAGGAGAATCCTGGCTGCACATCTTCCAGAATAGATTTCTTAATTCTTCTGGGAGTCAATGATACTTTCAGTACTCTTTGCCAACAACTCAGAAACATCAACCATTCTTCCATCTTCCTTATTAATTTTCCATTTTTCACATGCAAATGCAGTGATTGAAAATACCATGGCTTGAGTTAGATGCATCTTAATGTTCAAAGACACATCTTTGATTTTCATCACTTGAAAGGGGTCTTTTGCAGCAGATTTGCCAAATGCAATATGTCTTCTGATTTCTTAACTGTTGCTTCCATTGATGTCGATTGTGGAACGAAATAATATGAAATCTTTGACAACTTCTATCTTTTCTCCATTTATTGTGATGCTACTTATTGGTCCAGTTGTGAGGATTTTTGTTTTCTTTAAATTGAGGTGTAATCCATACTGCAGATTGTAGTCTTTAATCTTCATCAGTAAGTGCTTCATGTCGTCTTCTCTTTCACCAAGAAAGATTGTGGTAGCTGCATATTGCAGGTTGTTAATGATTCTTCCTCCAATCATGATGTCGTGTTCTTCTTCATATAATCCAGCTTCTTGGATTATTTGTTCAGCATACAGATTAAATGAAAGGTGAAATGATACAACTCTGATGCCCTCCCTTCCTGATTTTAAACCATGCAGTATCCCCTTATTCTGTTTGAACAATAGCCTCTTGGTCTTTGTACTGATTCCTTAAGAACACAGTGAAGTGTTCTGGAATTCCTATTCTTCTCAATGTTATCCATAATTTGAATAACCCACCAGCCACTCCTGGTGTCAGCAATGACACCCCTCATCCCACATCCTCTTCTGAATCCATCTTGCATTTCTGGAAGTTCCCTGTCAATATATTCCTGCAACCATTTTTGAATTATCTTCAGCAATATTTTATTTAGATGTGATATTAATGACATTCTTCAATAATTTCCACATTCTGTGGGAACACCTTTCATTAAAATGGGTACAATATGGATCTCTTCAAGTCTGTTGGCCAGGTAGGTGTCTTCCAATTTCTTGGCATAGACAAGTAAGAGCCTCCAACGCAGTACTCATTACTTGAAACATCTCAATGGGTATTCCATCAATTCCTGGAGCCTTGTTTTTCACCAATTCCTTCACCACAGATTTGACTTCTTTTAATACCATAGGTTCTTGATCATATGCCACCTCTTGAAATGGATGAACAGTGACCAATTTTATTTGGTACTGTGATTCTGTATTCCTTCCATCTCCTTTTGATATTTCCTGCATCATTCAATATTTTGCCCATAGAATCATTCAATATTGCAACCCGAAGCTTGTATTTTTCCTTCAATTATTTTAGGTTGAGAAATGCTGAGTGTGTTCTTCCCTTTTGGTTGTTTTAAATCCAGGTCTCTTCACATTTCATGATAATAATTGACTTTATCTTCTTAAGCTGCTATTAGAAATCTTCTGTTCAGCTCTTTTATCTTGTTATCTCTTCATTTGCTTTAGCTACTCTCCATTTGACAGCAAGTTCCAGAGTCTTTTCTGACATCCATTTTGGTCTTTTCTTCCTTTCCTGTCTTTTTAATGACCTTTTGCTCTCTTTGCTTATGTTATCCATGATGTCATTCCCTAATTCATCTGGTTTTCAGTCTTTGGTGTTCAGTGTGTCAAATCTATTCTTTAGATGGTCTTTAAATTCAGGTGTGATATAATGATGGTCATATTTTGAGTCTCATGGACCTGTTGTCATTGTCTTTGGCTTCAAATTGAACTTGCATATGAGCAGTTGACGGTCTGTTTCATAGTCATCTCCTGGCTGAAGATATTGAGGTTCTCTGCTGCCTCTTTCCACAGATACAGTCAATCTGATTCTTGTGTATTCCATCTGATGAATGTATAGACTCTATTTATGTTGTTTAAGAAAGGTATTTACAATAAATAAGAGGTCATCCTTTCAAAATTCTATCATATTATCTCCAGTGTCATTTCTAACTCCAAGACCATATTTTCTAACTACCAGTGATTCTTCTTTGTTTTCAGCTTTTGTATTCCAATCATCAGAAATAATCAATTACATATTTACATATTTGGTCAATTTTAGACTACCAAAATTGGGAAAAATACTCAGTTTCTTCTTTGGCTTTGGTGATTTTTGAATAAATTTGAATAATAATAGTATTAACTAATCTTCCTTACAGACATATGGATGTCATCCTATCACTGACAGCATAGGACTTCAGGAAAAATCTTGAAATATTCTTTGTGGCAATGAGTGCCACACCATTCCTCTTCAAGTTGTCATTCCCAGTATAGTAGATCACATGGTTGTCTGATTCAAAATAAGCAAAAGCATTCTATTTCAGCTCACTAATGCCTAAAATGGGAGCTCTTGTAGAATAGTGCCTAAGGCACTTGAATGCTAACCAGAAGGCTGGAGGTTCAAACCCACCAGCCACTCCCTGGAAGGAATGTTGGGCAATCTACTTCTATAGTGATACCACTTCAGAAACCCAAGGAGAGGTCACTATAGTCAAGTCCAACTCGATGGCACATAACAACAACAACAACAATGCCTAGGATATTAAGCTTTGTGCTTTCCATTTCATTTTGGACAACTTCCAATTTTTCTAGATTAGTACTTCATAATTCCCAAGTTCCAATTATTAATGGATGTTTGCAGCTATTTCTTCCCATTTTGAGTCCTGTCACATCACCAAATGGAGGTCCCCAAAATTTTACTCCATCCACATCTTTAGGATCTATTCTACTTTGAGGAGGTACCTCTTCCCCAGCCATATTTTGATTGGCTTCCATGCTGAGGGGCTCATCCTCTGGCACTATATCAGATAATGTTTCAGGGCTATTCACAAAGTTTTCAAATAATATACCAGACAATGTTTCACTGCTATTCACAAAGTATTCACTGGCCAATTCTTTGAGAAATGGGTGGCCCCTTCCTTCGTCCTCTGAGTCTGTCTTAGTTTGGAAGTTCCACTTAAACCTGTCCACCATGGATGACTCTCCTGGTGTTTGAAATATGAGGGCGTAGCCTCCAGTCTCACAGCAGCACGCAAGACACCACTGTAAGGCTAACCGACAGATGAGTGGTGGATCACAACCATAACACTCCTGAAATCAGGAGGTAAATGCAGGATACAAAAAATCAGGAAGAATACAAACATCCTTAAAAACACAATGAACTGAATTGATCAAATGTGCATAAATTAATCACAGTACCCATGAATTTCAAGATAGGTATTGTTTTAAGTGCACATGAAATATTACTAACAAGAAACATGCTGGTAATAAAAGAAGACAAAATTAATTTTAAATAACTGAATTTCAAATAATTGAAATTATTCAAGGTAAGTTGTCCACCGCAATAGAAATCAGTCAGAAATTAGTAATAAAAAGATAACTATAAAATACTAAAGCAAATGGAAAAAAAAAAAAAAAACAAGATAAAAGAGTTGAACAGAAGATTTCAAAGAGCAGCTAGAGCAGACAAGGCCAATTACTATAATGAAATATGCAAAGAACTGGATTTAGAAAACCAAAAGGGAAAAACATGCTTGGTATCTCAAGCTGAAAGAACTGAAGAAAAATATTCAAACCCCAAGTTGCAATATTGAAAGATTCTATAGACAAAATATCAATGGATGTAGGAAACATCAAAAGAAAATGGAAAGAATACACAGAATTACTGCACCAAAAAGAATTGGTCAATGTTCACCCATTTCAAGAGGTGGGATATGATCACAAACCAATGATATTGAGGGAAGAAGTCAAAGTTGCACTGAAGGAATTGGTGAGGAACAAGGCTTGAGGAATTGACAGAATACCTATTGAGATGTTTCAACAAACAGTTGTGGTGCTGGAGACATTCACTTGGCTATGCCAAGAGATTTGGAAGACCTGGCCAACTGACTGGACGAGATCCATATTTGTACCCATTCCAAAGAAAAGATGTCCCCTAGAATGTGGAAATTATCAAACAACATCATTAATATCACATGCAAGTAAAATCTTACTGAAGGTAATTAAAAAATGGTTGCAGCAGCATATTGACAGAGAGCTTCCAGAAATGCAAGCTGTATTCAGAGGAGCACATGGAATGAAGGATATCATTGTGGATGTCGCATGGATCTTAGCAGAAAGCAAAGAATACAAGAAAGATGTTTACGTATGTTTTATTGATTATGAAAAAATCCTTGACTGTGTGGATCAGAAATTATGGTTAACATTGAGAAGAGTGGAAATTCCGAAACACTTCATTGTACTCATGAGGAATCTCTAAATAGACCAGGAAGCTGTTGTTCGAACAGATCATAATCGAGAAACAAGTGCAGCAAGGTGACCTTTCACCATACATATTCAACTTGTATGCTGAGCAAATAATCTGAGAAAGTGGACTATATGAAGAAGAAGATGGCGTTAGGATTGGAGGAAGACTTATTAGCAACCTGCGGTACACAGATGACACAATTTTGCTTGCTGAAAGTGAGGATAACTTGAGGCACTTACTGATGAAGACTAAAGACAACAGTCTGCACTACAGATTACACCTGAATATAAAGAAAACAAAATTGGCCCAATAAACAGCTTCATGACGGATGGAGAAAAGATTGAAATTGTCAAAGACTTTATATTGCATAGTTCTACAATCAACACCAATTGAAGCATCAGTCGAAACATCACATACTATATTGCATTGGGCAAATCTGCTGTAAAAGACCTCTTTCAAGTGATGAAGAGCAAAGATGCCTCCTTGAAAACTAAGGTGTGCCAAACCCAAGCCATGGTATTTTCAATCTCCTCATATGCATGTGAGAGCTGGACAATGGACAAGGAAGACCGAAGAAGAGTGGATTCTTTTCAGTTGTGGTTTTGGAGAAGATTGCTAAGAGTGCCATAGTCTGCAAAAAGGACTAACGAATCTGTCCTGGAAGAAGTGCAGCTGGAAGGATCCTTGGAAGCAAGACTGCCCAGACTTTGTCTCACCTACTTTGGTCATGTTGTCAGAAGGACTATGACCTGGAGAAGGATATCATGCTTGGTAAAGCTGAGGGTTGGCAAAAGAGGGGAAGGCCCTCAATGAGACTGATTGACACAGTGACC
>NW_006921695.1:10116653-10117798 GCF_000298275.1 Orycteropus afer afer | reverse complement strand
CTTCCGAGGAGTGGCTGGTGGGTTTGAACCGCCAGCCTTCTGGTTAGCAGTCAAGTGCCTTAGGCACTATGCTACCAGAGCTCCTGGTTAACATTGAGAAGAGTGGAAATTCTGAAACACTTAATTGTACTCATGAGTAATCTCTAAATAGACCAGGAAGCTGTTATTCGAGCAGATCATAATTGAGAAAGGAGTGCATCAAGGTAACTTTTCACCATACTTATTCAACTTGTATGCTGAGCAAATAATCTGAGAAGTTGGACTATATGAAGAAGAAGATGGCGTTAGGATTGGAGGAAGACTTATTAGCAATCTGCGGTACACAGGTGACACAATTTTGCTTGCTGAAAGTGAGGATGACTTGAGGCACTTACTGATGAAGATTAAAGACAACAGTCTGCAGTACAGATTACACCTGAATATAAAGAGAACAAAATTGGCCCAATAAACAGCTTCATGATGGATGGAGAAAAGATTGAAGTTGTGAAAGACTTTATATTACTTAGTTCTACAATCAACACCAATGGAAACATCAGTCAAAACATCACACACTATATTGCATTGGGCAAATCTGTTGTAAAAGACGTCTTTCAAGTGATGAAGAGCAAAGATGTCTCCTTGAAAACTAAGGTGCGCCAAACCCAAGCCATGGTATTTTCAATCTCCTCATATGCATGTGAGAGCTGGACAATGGACAAGGAAGACCGAATAAGAGCAGATACTTTTAAGTTGTGGTTTTGGAGAAGATTGCTAAGGGTGCCAAGGTCTGCTAAAAGGACTAATGAATGTGTCCTGGAAGAAGTGCAGCCAGAAGACTCCTAGGAAGCGAGACTGGCCAGACTTCATCTCACCTACTTTGGTCATGTTGTCAGAAGGAACCATGTCCTGGAGAAGGATATTATGCTTGGTAAAGCTGAGGGTTGGCAAAAGAGGGGAAGGCCCTCAATGAGACTGATTGACACAGTGACCGCAACAGTGGGTCCAGGTGTAACAAAGATCATGAGGCTGGCATAAGCCAGGCAGTGTTTCGTTCTGCTATACATAGGGACACTATGATTTGGAGATGACAGCACCTAACATCAACAACATAAAATACTTTTAAAAAATATTTTCTAGTGGTTAACTTAGGAGTGTTTATGTGCTAC
>NW_006921695.1:10113908-10116483 GCF_000298275.1 Orycteropus afer afer | reverse complement strand
AAAAGCAAATTAATAAACCTTCAGAATCTCTCAGGCCATTTACTAGATTCAGCTCAGGTATTTTACTGATCTGTGCTCCACCATGTAGTCCCCATAAATGATAATGTTTATAAATCTGAGTCATTTGTCAACATTTTTTTTTTTTTTTAATGATGAGTTTAATAAAAATGCAGGCTTCTATAGTGGGGGTTAGTTGACTTTCATATATTTAGTTGTGGAATCTTATCCTTGGTTTTTGGATCCAGTTTTTAGATAGGTAATATGTAGAATAAACATAATCTCATTGGTAAATTTTAGTACCTACTTTCACTGCTGCTGTTCACTGACAGAGGTAATTGTTGTTTTGAAATTGTCATTTAGCATGTTGTTAATCAGTTTAGGATCTTGACTTTGGAAAATGTCTTGAGGAGGTACCAGACACTCAAAAACAATTACTTAAAATATGAAGATTCACATCATCAAATGAGATATTGTCTATTTATTAACCATAAAATATTTCTCAAACATTTACTCACCATAGAATGAGAGTCATTTATATACAGGAAAATGGCAACTGCTTCCTTGGAGATGGGTAGCATGACTTCTTCACTGAAATGTATTGATAGGCAATATTGAAGCAAAATTCTGCATGAAACACTTCCATTGTATTTTTAACCATAAATTCTTATTTTAAGTTTTAAAATTTTGGGAAAAATTTAAGTCTCCAAATGAACATTAGTAAGTAGATATCTACAGATTTATTTTCATTATTAATAATTAATCCTTTTTGTGTCCTAACAAATTATTTCTAAAATAATTAGGTGTCTAATTGTTCTTAAAAATTTAATATATTTTTTCTATAGTCCTGAACAATATTGTGTAAAGTCCATTCATGTTCACAAAAATTAGTCTTATTTCATATCTATAGCTATTGACACATTCTAAACTCTCTTGCCAGGAATAAAATTTTGAAGAATGGAAAAGTAAAGCTAACAAATGAACATTGATATGAATTGCCAAATTTTCAGCTAATAGTCAAGCACTTAACTGTTTGTGCCGTGCAAGAACTACTTCATGATTTAACCAAAACCAAAAACAAACTCACTGCCATTGAGCTGAATCTAATTCATAGCGACCCCTCCTTGTGTTTCTGAGACAATATCACTACTGAAGTAGATTGCCCAGCCTTCCTTTTAAGGAGTGACTGGTGGGTTTAGTACTGATTGATATTCAACCATTTCAGGAGGTAGCACATGATCAAGACCTGATGGTACTGAGGGAAGAAGTCCAAGCTGCACGGAAGGCACTGGTAAAAAAGGCTCCAAGAATTGACCGAATATCACTTGAGATACTTCAATTAACAGATGCAATTACAGAAGCCTTCATTTATATGTTGTATTATTATTTGCTGTCGAGTCGGACCCAACACATAGCGACCCCTCCTTGGGTTTCTGAGGCAGTATCACTACAGAAGTAGATTGCCCCATCTTCCTGCTGAGGAGTGGTTAGTGGGTTTGAACTGCCAGCCTTCTGGTTAGCAGTCACGTGTCTGAGCCACTATGTTACCAGAGCTAGGAAAATTTTAAGACAGCTATCTGGCCAACTGACAGGAATAAATCCCTATTGTGCCCATCCAAAAGGAAGGTGATCTAATAGAATGCCAAGATTATCAAACAATTATCAAATTAATAATACAAGTGAATAAAATTTTATTGAAGATAATTCAAAAACGTATGTCAGACATTCACGCTAGTTTCAGAAGAGCATGTGGAATGGAAAATATGTCAGATAAACCTGGGCTGAAAGAAAGGATACTAGAAATGTATTTACTTGCTTTTTACTGGCTGTGGTAGTTCAGCTTGTATGTCAACTTGGCTGGGCCTGGTTGAGTGGTTGGGAAACTGGTGGTAGTTATTCTCCATGATGAGACTGGCAATCAACTCCATGGTGAGATCTGTCACTAGTGCCTGAGTAGCTGTCTTTGGGATGTCTTATATACAGGTCTGCTTCCTGTATATAAGGAGAAGCCTTAGGATCATCTCTAGCTTATGCTACCTTGAACCTTGCATGTAGCCATGTCATTGTTCAGCAGCCTGCCGTATTCTGCCAACCTTGGGATTTACAAGGGACTTGAATAAATGGCCTGCCATGTGATTTGGTAATATTGGGACTGTGCCTTTTTACTTGTCAACCTTGGGCTTGGCAGCCTCAGCAGCCAGCAGCTGTCTGAGTGAAGAAAAGCCGCTAGCTTTAGTGAATCGGGAGCTGGAGGCATAGCTGAAACCCAAGGCTGAGGGGCTTTCACCCAGTCTCTGGAGCCTGGCCTTTTGAACTTGGACTTAAAGCCTCCAAATTGTAAGAGAATAAACTGATAAGGTCATACCATTTGTGATATATTCGTGTCATAGTGGCACTAGGTAACCAGAACACTAGCCATACCAAAGTATTCATCTCTGTGGATCAAAAAAATTATGAATAGCATTGCAAAGTTCAGGAATTCCAGAACATTTAAGTGTGGTCATGCAAATCTCTATACAAACAAAGAGATAATGAGTCAAATAGAACAAGGGGAAACTTTGTTGTTGTTGTTGTTGTT
>NW_006921695.1:10110799-10112739 GCF_000298275.1 Orycteropus afer afer | reverse complement strand
CTGAAGATGGACATTGTGGTAGTTAAGGTTGTATATCAACTTGGCAGGACCTGGTTGAGTGGCTGGGAAGCTGAATATAGTTAATCCCCATACTGAGATTGGTAATTAACTCCATAGTAGAATCTACTGGAGCAGCTGAGTAACTTCCTTAGTAATGTTGGCTGCCCAGTATATAAGAAATAACTTTGAGGAAGGTCTCCAGATGATGGCATGTTTGAACCCTGCATTTACCAGGTGGTTGTTCAGCAGCCTGCCATATTGCCCTGCCAGTCTTGGGACTGTTAATGGATTCGAATTAATGGCCTGTCATGTGGTTTGGTAACATCAGGACTGTACCTTTTCACTTGTTGACCCTGGATTTGTCAGCCTCAGCAGATAGCAGTTACCTGAGTAAAGAGGTGTGTTTAGCTTCAGTAGGCTGGGAGTAAAAGGCAGAGCTGAAGCATGAGGTTGAGGGACTTTCACCAGCCCCTACAACCCCACACCTGGAACTCAGATTTCTAACCTCCAAAACTGTAAGAGAAGAAACTCCTGTTTGTCCAAGCTATCCTATTTGTGGTATATCCCAGTGAGAACAGCACTAGTTAAGCAAAACAGATATCATGCTTAATAAAATAAAGGGTCAGTGAAAATAGAGTCATGTCAGTAATCACCACGCTACTTCCCTCTAGCATCTTAATGCTTGAAAAACTAGGTACAGCAGTTTGAATTAGGGATTTTGATGTTCTGAACAGCTCACTGAATCTGACAGCACCAATCATAGAAGATCAGAATTAGAGGAAAGGCACAGAAGATTATTTGGGGAAGGTCTACCAGGAGGAGGATGGATGGGCAGCAGAGAGAGTTCATTGGAAACTTCCCTAGGGCAGTCACTGACTGGCGGGAGGCAGCCACTTGAGATCTCTGTGTGCCAAGGAAGAAGACATCCTATATCAGCATACCAGTGACCACACCATCTTCCCAGCAATCACCCCAAGGATCTACCTTCAGTACCTGATTTTATTGGTAACTTGGGTCAGCTAGGTCCAAACGTGTTCATGCAGCACCACTGAAACCCAAGCAGAGAGCTCACTGATGCTCCAGGAGGGTGAGTTCTCTCCCTCCTCAGCAGGTCACTGAGTGGGCTTGGGTCAGCTTGGGAGACACTGAGAGGTGTGCTTATCTTTGTCACTGATATCGGGACCAGAGATTCTAGCAGGCACTCTCTTGACTCTAGCACAGCTGAAATTACTTGCCTCTTTGGTGCCGCAGGTGGGCGGTATAACAGAAAAACTCCTGAGCCATTCGCAGTCTGGGAGGATTGCGCTGACATGGAAGGTAGATGGAGTGCAGAGAGAGGAATTTGCATGTGAATGTGGTCACTGGAATTTGCCTTGGATCAGCTTTTTGGCACCAAATGGCCTCAGAAGTGGGGGTCTTTGAGTATGCCTGAGCCTGGCGGAAAGTGGCAACTCCCTAAGAACAGGAATCTCTCTTGAAATTGAGCAGCAGCCTTATAAATTACAGTACTATGTCATCAGTAGCAGCCCACCCAATGCCCTAGAAACCAACCCTAGCAACACCAAGCTTTCCTTCTTCTGTTCCCACCTTCTCCACCAATAACTTCACTCATTCAATACAAGAAACCATATTCAGCCAATTACCATAAAACCTCCCGGTTTGAAATGTAAACCCTCTTTATGACAAACAGAAACACATATCCACATTCCACACAGTGATTCCACTATCACAAAGAAAACAGCAGAGCCACCCAGCATACATTAATTGATAATAAAGTAAAATACATCAGCTTTACCTTTTCAAAATATTAAACCATAAAACCAAGACAAAACAAATCAACATGTAATAAGCAGTTAAAGACAACCTCAAAATATCTAGGAAACAACAGGCAACATGAAAACAAACAAAAAAACAGGACAAGGCATTAGAAGCAAAACCAC
>NW_006921695.1:10107577-10110699 GCF_000298275.1 Orycteropus afer afer | reverse complement strand
GGCAGTGTTTCTTTCTGCTGTGCATGGGGTCACTATGAGTTGGAAACGACTCGAAGGCACTTAACAACAACAACAACAACAGACATAGGGACACTATGATTTGGAGATGACAGCACCTAACAACAACAACATAAAATACTTTTTAAAAATATTTTCTAGTGGTTAACTTAGGAGTGTTTATGTGCTAAGTGTGAAGAACAACTCATTCTCTAGCATAACAGGAATATTTCTTGATTTGTCTTGAGGATCTCTGCTTTCCAGTGCAGGCATCTTTCTGTGACTCAATCCACTATTGATTCTTTTTTCTTGTTTAAATCTTTAAAGATTCTGTGATATTAAGGTATGAATAACAAATGGCAAATTAATAAACCTTCATAAACTCTCAGGCCATCTACTAGATTCAGTTTAAGTATTTTACTGATCTGTGCTCCACCATGTAGTCCACATAAATGATAATGTTTATAAATCTGAATCATTTGTCAACATTTTTTTTTAAATGGTGAGTTTAATAAAAAATGCAGTCTTCTATAGTGGGAGTTGGTTGACTTTTATATATTTAGTTGTGGAATGTTACCCTTGGTTTTTGGATACAGTCTTTTATATTGGTAATATGTAGAACCAATATATTCTCATTGGTAAATTTTAGTACCTAGTTTCACTGCTGCTGTTCACTGACAGAGATAATTGTTGTTTTGAAATTGTCATTTAGCATGTTGTTAATCAGTTTAGGATCTTGACTTTGGGAAATTACCTTGAGGAGGTACCAGACACTCAAAAACAATTACTTAAAATATGAAGATTCACATCATCAAATGAGATATTATCTATTTATTAACCAAAAAATATTTCTCAAACATTTACTCACCATAGATCGGGAGTCATTTATATACAGGAAAATGGCAACTGCTTCCTTGGAGATGGGTAGCATGACTTCTTAACTAAAATGTATTTATATGCAATATTGAAGCAAAATTCTACATGAAACACTTCCATTGTAATTTTAATTATAAATTCTTATTTTAAGTTTTAAAATTTTGGGAAAAACTTAAGTGTCCAAATGAACATTATTAAGTAGATATTCAATATTTATTTTCATTATTAATAATTAATCCTTTTTGTGTCCTGACAAATTATTTCTAAAATAATTAGGTGTCTAATTGTTAGGAGCTCTGATAGCATAGTGCCTAAGGCACTTGACTGCTAACCAGAAGGCTGGCGGTTCAAACCCACCAGCCACTCCTCGGAAGGAAGGTTGGGCATTCCTACTTCCGTAGTGATACTGCCTCAGAAACCCAAGGAGGGGTCGCTATGAGTCGGGGCCGACTTGATGGCAAATAACAACAACAACAATTGTTCTTAAAAATTTAATATACTTTTTCTATACTCCTGAACAATATTGTGTAAAGTCCATTCATGTTCACAAAAATTAGTCTTATTTCATATCTATAGCTATTGACACATTCTAAACTCTCTCACCAGGAAAAAAATTTTGAAGAATGGAAAAGTAAAGCTAACAAATGAACATTGATATGAATTGCCAAATTTTCAGCTAATAGTCAAGCACTTAACTGTTTATGCCATGCAAGAACTACTTCATGATTTAACCAAAACCAAAAACAAACTCACTGCCATTGAGCTGAATCTAACTCATAGCGACCCCTCCTTGTGTTTCTGAGACACTATCACTACTGAAGTAGATTGCCCAGGCTTCCTTTTAAGGAGTGATTGGTGGGTTTGAAAAAAAAGTACTGATTGATATTCAACCATTTCAGGAGGTAGCACATGATCAAGACCTGACGGTATTGAGGGAAGAAGTCCAAGCTGCACGGAAGGCACTGGTAAGAAAGGCTCCAAGAATTGACTGAATATCACTTGAGATACTTCAATTAACAGATGCAATGACAGAAGCCTTCATTTACATGTTGTGTTGTTATTATTTGCTGTCGAGTCGGACCCGACACATAGTGACCCCTCCTTGGGTTTCTGAGGCAGTATCACTACGGAAGTAGATTGCCCCATCTTCCTTCCGAGGCGTGGCTAGTGGGTTTGAACTGCAAGCCTTCTGGTTAGCAGTAAAGTGCCTGAGCCACTATGCTATGAGAGCCACGAAAATTTTAAGACAGCTATCTGGCCAACTGACAGGAATAAATCCCTATTGTGCCCATCCAAAAGGAAGGTGATCTAATAGAATGCCAAGATTATCAAACAATTATCAAATTAATAATACAAATGAATAAAATTTTATTGAAGATAATTCAAAAATGTATGTCAGACACTCAAGCTAGTTTCAGAAGAGTACATGGAATGGAAAATATGTCAGATAAACCTGGGCTGAAAGAAAGGATACTAGAAATGTATTTACTTGCTGTGGTAATTCCGTTTGTAAATCAATTTGGCTGGGCCTGGTTGAGTGGCTGGGAAACTGGTGGTAGTTATTCTCCATGATGAGACTGGCAATCAACTCCATGGCAAGCTCTATCACAAGCAGCTGAGTAGCTGCCTTTGGGATGTCTTATATATAGGTCTGCTTCCTGTGTATAAAGAGAAGCCTTGGGACCGGTCTCTAGTTTATGCCACCTTGAACCTTGCACGTAGCCATGTCGTTGTTCAGCAGCCTGCCATATTCTGCCAATCTTGGGATTTACAATGGACTTGAATTAATGGCCTGCCATGTGATTTGGTAATATTGGGACTGTGCCTTTTTACTTGTCAACCTTGGGCTTAGCAGCCTCAACAGCCAGCAGCTGTCTGAGTGAAGAAAGCCCCTAGCTTCAGTGGCCTGGGAGCTGAAGGCATAGCTGAAACCCAAGGCTGTGGGACTTTCACCCAGTCCCTGGAGCCTGGCCCTTTGAACTTGGACTTAAAGCCTCCAAATTGTAAGAAAATAAACTGTTTGTTAAGATCATACCATTTGTGATATATTCGTGTCATAGTGGCACTAGGTAACCAGAACACTGGCCATACAAAAGCATTCATCTTTGTGGATCAAAAGAAATTATGAATAGCATTGCAAAGTTCAGGAATTCCAGAACATTTAAGTGTGGTCATGCAAATCTCTATACAAACAAAGAGATAATGAGTCAAATAGAACAAGGGGAAACTTTGTTGTTGTTGTTGTTGTT
>NW_006921695.1:10102021-10105907 GCF_000298275.1 Orycteropus afer afer | reverse complement strand
TATCTAACTTCCAAAAATGTAAGAGAATAAACTCCTGTTTGTCCAAGGTATCCCATTTGTGGTAATTCCCAGTCAGAGCAGTACTAGGTAACCAAAACAGAATCATGCTTAGTCAAATAAAGGGTCAGTGAAAATAGAGTCATGTCAGTAATCACCACACTACTTCCCTCTAGCACCTTAATGCTTGAAAAACTAGGTACAGCAGTTTGAATTAGGGATTTTGATGTTCTGAGTAGCTTACTGAATCAGACTGCACAAATCATTGAAGAGCATAATTAGAGGAAAGACAGAAGGAGATTATTTGGGGAAGGTCTACCAGGAGGCGGATGGATGGGTAGCAGAGAGAGGCCATTGGAAACTTCCCTGAGGCAGTCACTGACTGGAGGGCGAGGGCGGCCACCTGAGATCTCCGTGAGCCAATAAAGAAGACATCCTATATCAGCATACCAGCGACCACACCATCATCCCAGGAATCACCCCAAGGATCTACCTTCAGCAACTGATTTTATCAGTAACTTGGGTCAGCTATGTCCAAACGCATTCGTGCAGCACCACTGAAACCCAAGTAGAGAACTCATTGGTGCTCCAGGAGGTTGAGCGCACTCTCTCCTTAGAGGGTCACTGAGTGGGCTTGGGTCAGCTTGGGAGACATTGTGAGGTCTGTGCTTATCTTTGTCACTGATATCGGGACCAGCGATTCTAGTAGGCACTCTCCCAACTCTAGCACAGCTGAAATCACATACATCTTTGGCACCACAGGAGGGCCGTATCACAGAAAAACTCCAGAGCCATTCATAGTCTGGGAGGATTGCACTGGCGTGGCAGGAAGATCGGATGCAGAGAGAGGAATTTGCAGCTGAATGTGGTCACAGGTATTTGCCTTGGATCAGCTGTTTTGGTGCCGAGGGGCCTCGAAAATGGGGGTCTTTGAGTGTGCCTGAGCCTGGCGGAAAGTGCAACTCCCTAACAACAGGAATCTTTCTTGAAATTGAGCCACAGCCTTATAAATTACAGTACTACGTCATCAGTAGCAGCCTGCCCAAAGCCCTAGAAACCAATCCTAGGAACACCAAGCTTTCCTTCTTCTGTTCCCACCTTCTCCGTCAATAACTTCACTCATTCAATAAAATAAACCATATTCAGCAAATTATCATCAAACATCCTGGTTCCAACTCTAAACCCTCTTTATGACAAACAGAAACACATATCCACATTCCACACAGTGATTCCACCACCACAAAGAAAAGAGCAGAGTGACCCAGCGTACCTGAATCAATAATAAAATAAAATACACCAGCTTCACCTTTTCAAAATATTGAACCATAAAACCAAGACAAAACAAATCAACACATAACCAGCAGTTAAAGACAACTTCAAAATATCTAAGAAACAACAGGTAACCTGAAATAAAACAAACAAACAAACAAACAAAAAAAACAGGACAAGGCATTCGAAGAAAAACCACAAACAAAGGTCTCATTATACATGGAGGAAGAGGAGGCAATAGAATTATCTGAGAAGGAATTTAGAAGATATGTTTATAGATCTATACAAAAGCCTAAGGAAACCCCAAACAGAAACAAGGAGAACACAGACAGTTCCCTGGAGGAACTCAGGAAAATCATTGAGGAACAGAATATTAAGATTAATGCACAATCAGAACTCATACAAAAACAGCAGTTATAAATGCAGAAGATATTTTTTTGAAATGCAAACTATGAACATTAAAATGACAGAACTACACAACACAGTAGAAGCTCAAAAGAGCAGATGAGAACTGGCTGAAGAATGCATATCCTGACAAATCCCTGAACACTAGCCTGTATGAAGAAAAATCAGAACAAAGATTTAGGAGAAATGAAGAGAGCCTAAGAATTATATGCAATGACATGAGATGAAAAATATTAGACTCATTGGAATTTCAGAACAAGAAGAGGCAAAAAAGACCACCGAGAAAATTGTGGAAGACCTACTAACAGAAAACTTCCCCCATATCATGAAGAAAGAAAAGATATTTGCCCAAGAAGCTCATAGAACCCCACACAAGATAGACCCCAAAAGAAAGACACCAAGGCAAAATATAATCAACCTTTCCAAAACCAAAAACAAATAAAAAATTTTGAGAGCTTCCCGGGAAAAAATAAATATTACTTATAATAATAAAACAGTTAGGCTGAGCTCTGATTACTCAGCAGAAACCAAGCAGGCAAGAAGACAATGGGACGGCACATATAAAACTCTGAAGGAAAAAAAATATTCCAACCAAGAATCTTATATCCAGCCAAATTATCCATAAAATATGAGGGCGGAATCAAGACATTCTCAGATAAACAGAAATTAAGAGACTTTGTGAAAACCAGACCAACCCTACAAGAAATGCTTAAGGAAGTCCTACCAATAGAGAACCCAAACAGAGATCAGCAAAACCAGGATATGTGACATCAACTCTAAAACCAAATCCGAAACAGATACTCATCATAAGACCATAAAACATTCTACCTTAAAAACCAAGGAACTCAAGCAGCACACAACAACAGCAACTAACCTACCAGAGGGAATAATACTTCTAGGTACAGATCCTCAAATGGAGAGGAAAACATGACAATGTCTTTGCAGCATGCACTGTTCTAAAAATGTAGAGACAAAATTATACTTCAAGATAACCACAGAGAAAAGTAACAATTCTTCTAAGCAAATCCAGAAGGAAGGAAAACATATGGGCTTAACACAACACCAACTATAAACAAGAAAAGGGAGAAAGCAATAGTCAACAAACTGAACTCAGCACAGAAATATACACGGACCAAGGAATCACCAATAACACGACAAAAAACCACAATAGAATAACACCAATCAACTCATACCTATCACTAATTATACCCAATGTGAATGGGCTAAATGTACCTATCAAGAGAAAGAGAGTGGCAGACTGGATGAGAAAAGAAGACCATTGATATGCTGACTACAAGACACACCTTAGACACAAAGATAAAAACAAATTAAGAGTTAAAGGATGGAAAAGAATAAACCAAGCCAACGGAAACCAAAAAAGGGCAGGACTAGCAATGATGATTTCTGATAAAATAGACATTAAGTTGAAAAACATCTTAAGAGACAAGGATGGACATAATATGATGCTCAAAGGGTCAATTGACAAAGAAGAGGTTACAATAATAAATATTTATTTATGCACCATATGAAAATGCTCCAAAATACATGAAACAAATATTAACTGAATTAAAAGGAATGATAGAAAACTCTACATTGGTAGTGGAAGATTTTAACACACCGTTTTCAAGGAGAGACTGGTCAACGAGAAAGAAGCTCAGCAAAGATACAGAAGAACTTAACAACACAATCAACCAACTGGCACTCATAGACATATGTAGAGTACTTCACCCAACAAAAACCAATTCACATTCTTTTCCAGTGCACATGCATCCTTCTCCACAATAGACCATAAGCTAGGACATAAAACAAGCCTCAATAAATTCAAAAGCATGGAAATGCTGCAGAGCATCTTCTCTGACCACAATGTTATAAAACTAGAAATTAATAGTAGGAAGAGCAAGGAAAAAGCATCAAACATATGGAAGCTGAACAACTCTCTGCTTAAAAATTATTGGATTACAGAACAGATAAAAACTGAAATAAAAAAAAAAAAATTCCTTGAAACTAATGAGAATGAAGATACATCCTACCAAAACCTATGGGACACAGAAAAAGCAGTACTAACAGGACAGTATTTAGCAATAAATGCTACAATGCTTTTTTGCATACATCAAAAAAGAGGAAAGAAAGAAAACCAACACTTTAACTAATCAACTACAGCAACTAGAAAAAGAACAGCAGAAGAGTCCTACAGTATCTAGAAGCAAGGAAATAA
>NW_006921695.1:10100701-10101309 GCF_000298275.1 Orycteropus afer afer | reverse complement strand
GATAGAAGAGAAATTCCTCAACATAATATAGGGTATATATGCAAAGCCAATGGCCAACATCATTATTAATGGAGAAAGACTCAAGGCATTCCCCTTATGAACGGGAACCAGACAGGGATGCCTTCTATCACCACTTGTATTTAACATTGTTTTGGAAGTCCTGCCCAGGGCAATAAGGCAAGAAAGAGAAATAAAAGGCATACATATTGGCAAAGAGGAATTAATACTATTTCTCTTTGCAGATGATATGATCCTATACATAGAAAACCCAAGGGACTCAATAAAAAGACTACTAGAACTAATAGAGAGGTTCAGCAAAGTGTCAGGATAAAAGATCAACATACAAAAATCAGTTAGATTTCTCTACACCAGCAAGGACTCCTCTGATAAAGAAATAAGGGAATCAATCACTATAGCTACAAAAAAGATAAAATATCTAGGAATAAACCTCAGCAGAGATGCAAAAGATCTGTACAGAGAAAACTATAAAACACTGCTACAAGAGACAACAAAAGTATTACATAAATGGAAGAATCTGCCTTATTCATGAATAGGTAGACTAAACATTGTGAAAATGTCAATACTACCTAAAGCAATCTATACTTTTA
>NW_006921695.1:10099354-10100468 GCF_000298275.1 Orycteropus afer afer | reverse complement strand
AAAGGCCCAAACCCATTAAATGGGGAAGTGATAGCCTCTTTAACAAATAATGCTGGCAAAACTGGATATTCACCTGTAGAAAAATGAAACAAGACCCATACCTCACCCCATACACAAAAATAAACTCAAGCAGGATCAAAGACTTAAATGTAAAACCCAAAACTATAAAATTCATCAAAGATAAAATAGGGGCAAATCTAAGAGCCCTGATTTACGACATAAATAGACTGTCAAGCATAACCCAGAATGTGCAGGAGATAGAGGAGAAGCTAGATGAATGGGACCTTTCAAAAATTAAATTCTTGTGTGTATTGAAAGATTTTGTCAGAAGGATAAAAAGAGAACCTACAGACTGGGAGAAAATATTGCCTAAGACATATCTGACAAAGGACGTATCTCCAAAACTACAGAAAACTTCAACACCTTAACACCAAAAAGACAAATAACCCAGTTCACAAATGGGCCAATGACTTGAACAGACACTTCACCAAAGAAGATATACAAGCATCCAACAAACACATGAGAAACTGCTTTCGATCATTAATCATTAGAGAGGTGCCAATCAAAACAACAATGAGATATCATCTCACCCCAGCAATAATAGCAAAGTTCAACAGATCAGATAGTAACAAATGCTGGCATGGTTGTGGAGAGATTGGAACCCTTGTGCACTGCTGGTGGGATTGTAAAATGGTACAACTATTGTGACAAACAGTATGGCGTTTCCTTAAAAAACTGAAAATAGAATTACCATTTGACCCAGCAATTCCATTACTAGGAATATATCCTAAAGAGGTGAGAGATAGTGCACGGAGAGACATATGTACACCTATAATCATTGCAGCACAATTCATCATAGCAAAGAGATGGAAACAACCTAAATGTCCATCAATAGATGACTGGATAACCAAAGTATGGTATATCCACACAATGGAATACTATGCCACATTAAAGAACAATGAGGGATACACAAATCATCTCGCAATGTGGATGAACCTGGACAATATGCTGAGTGAAATAAGTCAATCGTAGAAGGACAAGTACTGTATGAGCCCATTACTGTAAAAAGACAGAGAAGGGTTTGCTTGGGAAAGGGAACTCAGCTAGTAGGTTA
>NW_006921695.1:10096440-10097999 GCF_000298275.1 Orycteropus afer afer | reverse complement strand
GGTTGCTATGGGTTAGAACTAATTCAATGGCACCTAACAACATATACATACAGAATTCATGATTTTCTGAAATATTTACCCTAAAAAAATATTTGAATGGCTACATAAAAAAAATCAAAACACAAAGGTCTTCAATTTTATGATGCAATATGAATGAAACAGTCATTTCTGCTGATATAAAAGCCTTATTGTCTCTAGCCAATATAGCGTGAGTTTTGGATACTAGAAGATTGAATCATAAAGCTTATACAATTCATTAATTCCCACCAAGGAAAATTGGCTTCCAACTTGAAACATGAAAGAAATCAATTATATACAAAATTGTCAGTTAGTTGAAGAAGTTTAGTCCAGTTTTTTATTCATTGTTGAATAAAGCAAAGAAATATAAAAAAAATATTATATCTGATATAAACTTTTTTCCTGTCAGTTGTAACTTCCATGTTTCTTGTTTGTCTAACCTTTTCAGCAAATATCAAGGTTGTATATTCCTTGAAATATGACATATATACTGAGAGTTTTATTCACATAAAGACTAAATACACAAATTAAGAATGCCTAGAGCATACCATTTTTTGTTGTTGTTGTTTTTTTCTTATTGGGATTTTGATGAAGGTTTACAGAGCAAATTCATTTTCCATATATCAGTTCATGAACATTCTGCTTCATGACATTGATTACAGTCCCCATAATGTAACAGTTCTCTTTCTACTTCCTTCCTGTGATTATGTTATCCTTGGGATAATACCAGTTTTAAAGAAGGAAAATATCTATAGCCCCAAAGAAATTGGTGCAAAACCACCATTCCTTATTTTTGCAAAGTTTATTCCCAGAAGAATAGTGACCTTTTGCTTGCTTTCTCTTGTAGCTAATTTCCATTGATTCACCCCAAATTGTGGGGACCTCATGTACAAAATAAAATACTACCCAGCCCTTCCTCACCCTCACAATTAGTTGAGAACAAGACTATTGCAATCCATAGAGTTTCCACAGAATGATTTTTGAAAGCAGATCATCAGGGCTTTCTTTCTACTTTGTCTTACTGTGGTTACTCCTCTGAACCCAATTCAGTATCAGAGCAACACACACGGCTCCACTGACGGATGATGGTTCCACATGGGCTGCAGTGTCCATGAATCAAACTCACACCTCCTGCATGTGAGGTAAGAATTCTATCACTGAATCACTGAACCACCACTGCCTTCAAAAAAAAAAAGAAAAAAGAAAAAAGAAATGATACCGAATAATATTAATAACAAAAAAATAAAAACTAATGATAACAGAACATTTGGATGTCAGAATGAATAAGTTTATTTTACAGTATCCATTTTTTTGTCTATTGTAAATAAAATGTATTGACGATAATTCTATTTATTATCCATTAATTCATTAACATGAATACATTGATTCAATATCATTAATATGAATTGTATTAATTTATCTCCTATCTCATTCAATTAAGGAAGTAATTCTATTGATTAATCCAATGGATTAATTCATTAAATTTAGCATAGGTAGAGGCAATTTTTTGATCAGTATGTGGTAACTAGAGAAAAAGTGAA
>NW_006921695.1:10093684-10095800 GCF_000298275.1 Orycteropus afer afer | reverse complement strand
CTGAATTCTAATATTACCTTCTAGACTGGGACACTTATATACTCTCAGCTGTGGGAGTGGTGTTCTACAGTCATGATCCACACATTTGCACTCCCTCATTTGCATAGGCATTATTGCAAATATTTGTCTGTAATTGCAGAATAATCTTCTCCATTTCATATTTATAGGTAATTTTATTGTGCTGTTATGGCATTAAGACAACAAATGACTCCAGTCAGAAATGCCATGATTATCGACTATTAATGTCATTCCATCATGCTAGAAAGCATCTACACATCTTTCTTTTCCATTTACCTCTGTGTTAGTTGGGGGATGGTTAGGTGTAAGGGTGGAGATTAAGGTGAATCACCTTTTTTTTTTTTTCCTTTTGTTCAGATTACAGACACAGTGTGTTCTTGATGAAGGAGCTAGAGCCTGATGCTCTTTGATGACATTGATTTTCATTCAATAAAATTATTTTTTACATATAATAGTCTATTTTAATTTACTTCTCACATTCAATGGGAATGGGAAAATATAGGTATGAACAATTGAATGAGAAACCTAAGAAAGCTCAGAAAGAAACCTGGACAAGTGTTCAAGTTTTTAGAGTCAAAATAAATAAAGAAAATGATTTTGAGTTTATTTTTATTGTTATAATTTAACTTTTTATTGTGATTTGAGTGAAAGTTTGCACATCATATTAGTCTTCCATTCAACAAGGAATAAATGTTTTGTTTTATGACATTCATTGCAGTCCCCAAAATGTAATGTAACAATATTTTCCAACTTTCTCGCTGTGTTTCTTGTTTTCATTTGTCATTTTTGCCCATCCTTTCCTACTTTCTAATCTTTATCCCTAGGCAAAAGTTACTTGTTTGGTCTCCCATGGCTGATTATTCTGAGGGATATGTAGCTATGGGACTGTCCAATAACTGGCTATCAGTTGAGCCACTGGGGTGAGTTTGGTTCTAATATTCAAGATGTATGAGGGTCATAGTCTCTATCAGACCAGAAAGTCTGGTCTTTTTATGATTTTGAATTTTGGTCCACATTTCCCTCCCACTTCTCTCCACTATCTTCCATTATGATCCTTTTCAGAGCTGCTAATAGTGATAGCCAATCACTAACTAGTTCTTATACTCTAGGGTTTAGAGGCTGGGCTTTGCATGGTCCACTAGTCCTTTGGACTAATTTTTTTTGTGTGGGTCTTTAATTTCTTCATTCTTCTTTGCTTTAAGTGGGTAGAGATCAATAGTTGCAACGTAGATGGCTACTCAACAGCCTCTAAGAGCCCAACTGTTACTCAACAAAGCAGGATATAGAACAATATATTTGTGGAGTATTTTATGCCAAATGACCATCATGTCCCCAGAGACTATAGTCCTGAGCCCCTAGGCCCAGTGACTGATTCCTTCAAGGTGTTTAATTGTGGCTAAGAAGTTTTTATACCTTTGCCCCCTGTACACTCTACTCTATTCATGAATATGTTTGCAGTACATGTAAATACACATGTAGAAATAGCCTCTGTCAAATCAATACATATTCATGGTTTGTAGTCCCATTAGATTTCCCCTTCTGTTCGTCTTGTGTGTCTATCTGTATATCCAAATGCATACTATTGTTATTACTGTTATTACAGGGTTGTGTGTGCAATTGTATTTTCTTTATTGTCTTTACTCTTTGCTCTGCCCAGAGTAAGAAGTCTATTTTGAACCAGAATCAGAATGGAGATCAATATGTGCAAATTTGAAATGACTCAAACACTCTGGAATAAAGAGGAAGAAACTAGTGACCCCATTGATAGTTTATGTTTTTCCATACATGTGTCTTTCAAACAAAAATGGTTGCAAAATCAATATTCTTTATGGCTTTTCATATAACACACACACATACACACACACACGTTACATTTTTATACTTTGTTCAAGATCCCGCTCTCCTAAAACAGCCCTTAGATTTTTGTAATCAGATTTATTTCTCATTTTTCTCCCTCATTTGAATCATCCATCCTTCCTAGTATACTTTTGGAAGATTACATTTTTATTGTAAAATATCCACATATCTTCCTTTTAGTATCATCTCCATGTCGAGAAAACCAAATACCAAATAATTATTAAAGGATTTTGTGAAATTA
>NW_006921695.1:10091856-10093234 GCF_000298275.1 Orycteropus afer afer | reverse complement strand
GATATTATGATATGAATTTTGTTAAAAATAAAGTAACATATTTCTTGTTGATCATTTCCTCTGTTAACCAGGATATCACAACCCTGTTGTTATGTTGTTATTAGGTGTCCTCGAGTTAGCTACAACTCATAGTGACCCTATGTACAATAGAACAAAACACTGCCTGCTCCTGTGCCAACCTGGCAATCTTTGTTATATCTGAGCCTTCGTTGCAGCCACTGTGTCAATCTATCCTTTTGAGGGCCTTCCCCTTTTCAGCTGACCCTTCACTGTATCAAACATGATATTCTTCTCTAGGAAATGGTCCCTTCTGACAACATGACCAAAGTAGGTGAGCTGAAGTTTGGTCATTCTTGCTTCTAAGGAAGATCCCGGCTGCACTTCTTCCAGGATAGATTTCTTAATTCTTCTGGGAGTCCATGATACTTTCAGTACTCTTTGCCAACAACTCAGAAACATCAACCATTCTTCCATATCCCTTATTAATTTTCCATTTTTCACATGCAAATGCAGTGATTGAAAATACCATGGCTTGAGTTAGGTACATCTTAATCTTCAAAGACACATATCTTTGCTTTTCATCAGTTGAGAGGGGTCTTTTGCAGCAGATTTGCCAAATGCAATATGTCTTCTGATTTCTTAACTGTTGCTTATGATGTCCTTGATGTCATTCCCTAATTCATCTGTTTTTCAGTCTTTGGTGTTCAGTGTGTCAAATCTATTCTTTAGATGGTCTCTAAATTCAGGTGTGATATAATCAAGTTCATATTTTGAGTCTCATGGACCTGTTGTCATTGTTTTTGTCTTCAAATTGAACTTGCATATGAGCAGTTGATGGTCTGTTCCATAGTCATCTCCTGGCTGAAGATATTGAGGTTCTCTGCTGCCTCTTTCCACAGATACAGTCAATCTGATTCGTGTGTATTCCATCTGATGGACGTATGGACTCTATTTATGTTGTTGAAGAAAGGTATTTACAATAAATAAGAGGTCATCCTTTCAAAATTCTATCATGTTATCTCCAGTGTCATTTCTAGCACCAAGGCCATATTTTCTAACTACCAGTGATTCCTCTTTGTTTTCAACTTTTGTATTCCAATCATCAGAAATAATCAATCACATATTTAGTCAATTTTAGACTACCAAAATTGGGAAAAATATTCAGTTTGTTCTTTGGTTTTGGATTTGTTAGTAAATTTGAATAATAATAGTATTAACTAATCTTTCTTATAGACATATGGATGTGATCCTATCACTGACAGTACAGGACTTCAGGAAAAATCTTGAAATATTCTTTGTGGCAATGAGTGCCACACCATTCCTCTTCAAGTTGTCATTCCCAGTATAGTAGATCACATGGTTGTCTGATTCAAAATAA
>NW_006921695.1:10089968-10090506 GCF_000298275.1 Orycteropus afer afer | reverse complement strand
CTGAAAGAACTGAAGAAAAAAATTCAAACCCCAAGTTGCAATATTGAAAGATTCTATAGGCAAAATATTGATGGATGTAGGAAACATCAAAAGAAAATGGAAGGAATGCACAGAATTACTGCACCAAAAAGAATTGGTCAATGTTCACCCATTTCAAGAGGTGGGATATGATCACAAACCAATGATATTGAGGGAAGAAATCAAAGTTGCACTGAAGGAATTGATGAGGAACAAGGCTCTAGGAATTGACAGAGTACCTATTGAGATGTTTCAACAAACAGTTGTGGTGCTGGAGACATTCACTTGGCTATGCCAAGAGATTTGGAAGACCTGGACAACTGACTGGGCGAGATCCAAATTTGTACCTATTCCAAAGAAAAGATGTTCCCCAGAATGTGGAAATTATCGAACAATATCATTAATATCACATGCAAGTAAAATCTTACTGAAGGTAATTAAAAAATGGTTGCAACAGTGTATTGACAGAGAGCTTCCAGAAATGCAAGCTGTATTCAGAAGAGCACATGGAATGAAGGAT
>NW_006921695.1:10047133-10059943 GCF_000298275.1 Orycteropus afer afer | reverse complement strand
GCCCAGAGATCCAGTGTAAGTCGTCAGGCATGGACTGCAGAGCCTGGATGTCCTTGGGCGGTAGCAGGATGTCTGGCAGGGGATGGACACCACCTGGGACTTCTGGAAGCAGCTGGGCTCACAGCAGGTCTCCTGACAGCGCCTGTAGTGAGAAGAGGTCAGCTGACAAGTGCTGAGAGAGCAGAAGTCAGTGCTGGGGGAGGAAGAGCCACAGAAGGGAACTGGGTAGCGACGGCAGCCACTCAGGGAGTGGGAAGAAAAGCGTCCAGAGCAGCAGTTGTAGGACATGTTGATAGGAGATGTGAGTTCAACTAAGTTACAGGGAGAAGATTCTGAATTCTAATGTTACCTTCTAGACTGGGACACTTATATACTCTCAGCTGTGGGAGTGGTGTTCTACAGTCATTCTCCACACATTTGCACTCCCTCATTTCCATATGCATTATTGCAAATATTTCTCTTTAATTGCAGAATAATCTTCTCCATTTCATATTTATAGGTAATTTTATTGTGCTGTTATGGCATTAAGACCATGAATGACTCCATTGTCAGAAATGCTATGACTATCAGCTTTTAATGTCATCCATCATGTCCAGAAAAGCATCTACTCTCCTGCCTTTTCCATTTACCTCTGTGTTAGTTGGAGGTTGCTTAGGTGTAAGGATGGAGATCAAGATGAGGACACCTTTTTTTTTTTTAAGATTACGGACAGTGTATTTTTGGTGAAGGACCTAGAGTCTGATCATCTTTGATGGCATTGGTTTTCTTTCACTAAAATATTTTTTTACATATAATAGTATATTTTTCATTACTCCTCATATTCAATGGAAATGGGAAAATACAACAATTGAATGGAAAACATAGGGAAGCCCAGAAAGAAACCTGGATAAGTGTTCAGTAAGTAGAGTCAAAATAAATAAAGGAAATGATTTTCAGTTTATTTTTATTGTTATAATTTAACTTTTTATTGTGATTTGAGTGAAAGTCTACACATCAAATTAATTTTCCATTCAACAATGAATAATGTTTTGTTTTGTGCCACTCATTGCAGACCCCACAATGTAAATGTAACAACAGTTTTCCAACTTCTTCCCTGTGCTTCCCGTTTTCATTTGTCCTTTTTTTTTTCCTATTCTTTTCTACCTTTTGATCTTTATTCCTGGGCAAAAGCTTCTTGTTTGAACTCCTATGATGATTGTTCTAAGGAATGCATACCTTGTGGGCCTGTTTATTGATTGGCTAGTACTTGAGCCATTGGGGTGAGTTTGGTTCTAATCTTCAGGATGTCTAAGGACCATAATCTTGCGGCTTCCAGAAGTCTGTATCAGACCACAAAGTCCGGTCATTTTTTACGATTTTGAATTTTGGTCCATACTTTCCTCCCATTTCTACCCATGATCTTCTATTATGATCTTTTTCAAAGCTGCTGATAGTTATAGCCAATCACCATCTACTCTGGTCTCAGGGGTTTGAAGGCTGGTGTTTGCATCATCTACTAGTCCTTTGTACTAATTTTTTTTTTTTGTGTGTGTGTATGTGTGTCTAATTTTCTTCACTCTTCTTTGCTCTAAATGGGTAATGATCAATAGTTGCAACATAGATGGTCACTCAAAAGGTTTTAAAACTTCAAGTACTGGTCACCAAAGTAGGATGTAGAACACTGTCTTTGTGGACTATTTTGTGCCAAATGACCTTGATTTTCCCAGAGATTATGGTCCTGAGCCGTCAGGCCCAGTGACTCATTCCTTTAAGATGTTTGTTGTGGCTAAGAAGTTTTTATAACTTCGGTCCCTGTATGCTCTACTCTATTCATGAATATATTTGCAGTACACATAAATACAGATATAGATATAGAAATATCCTCTGTCAAACTGATATATATTCATGGGTCTAGTCCCATTCACCTTCCCCCTGTTCGGTTTGAGTATCTATATATCCACTCATATATTATTGCTTTTATTGTTGTTGAAAGACCGTGTATGAAATTGTATTTTCTTTTGTTGCCTTTAATCTTTACTCCTCCCAGTGTAAGGATTTAATTTTGAAGTAGAATCAGAGTGGAGATCAATATGTGCAAATGTGAAATGACTCAGATTCAGACACTTTTGAATGGAGGTCAAAAAACTAGTGACCCTATTGATTGTCTATGAGTAATTCCATATACATGTCTTTCAAATAAAAATGGTTGCAAAATCAATATACATGATGACTTTTCATATTATATACATATAAAATATGAAAAAGCATTATACATATATATTTTTATATATATATACTGTATATGTAAAACCTTTTTACAATTTGTTTAAGATCCTGCTCTCCTAACATAGCCTTGAGAGGGAGAGCTTTCTGAATATTTTTGAAATCAGGTCTCTTTCATATTTTTCTCACTCATTTGAAACATCCATCTTTCCTAGTAGACTTCTGAAAGATTATTTTTCCCATGTAAAATATTCACATATCTTCCTTTTAGTGTCATCTCCAAAAATCTAATAGTTATTAAAGGATTTTCAGAAATTAAGGAAGTATAATCTTAGAGAAAAATTTAGAATTTCAGGAAGGAATAAAGATAATTGAAATATAAGTGAAGTATGTGGTATTGATTGTACGTCACACTGAAACAAATGCATTGAAATTCCTATAATATAAATAGAATTAAGCAGCAGTAAATCAAGAATGAAAATTAAGCTCTCTAAAGAAATTGCTAACATAATTTCTTATAAAAATTAAAAATTGTATTGCAAACCATTGTATTACTCCTACACCATTCACCAAAAAAGGCACAAATGAAAAAGAAAGAAGGCACATAGGAATTGAATTAAATAGCTACAAAATTGTATGTGGCTCGGAATCTCAATACATGAAAAATAAAATTAATATAAAAGAGCTAATCTAAATAAAATATGTAATATGTCAGACTAGGTTGAAGACTAAACTATTTCTTACTGAAAAAAGAGTTCTTAAACAAGAAGGAATAGAAAAGGGAAAAGAAGGAAGGTATATTATGCAAAAGAAACAAATAAAAATTCTGCTTTATTAAGCACAGAGCTGATGATTTGGTACAAATTATTCCAAAAGTAAAGCAAGATGTTTCTTCAGTAAGCCATGATACCACAACCATGGTAGTCCTGAAATAACAGGTAAATGCAGAATACAAAAATTAAGGAAGAATATAGACTTTGAAAAATACAATTATGTAAATTGACCAAATGGACATAAAGGAATCACAGTACCCAACAATTTCAAGATAAGCATTGTTTTTAAGGGCACTTGAAGTATTACTAACATGGAACATATGCTGGTCATAAAACAAGACAAAATTAATTTCAAATAAGTGAAATCATTCAGAGTAAGTTGTCCAACACAGTTATAATAAAAGGTTACTAGAATGTACTTCTTTAAAATATTTTTGAGGGGTTAACTTAAGAATGATTATATTCTAAGTGGGAAGGAGAACCCATTCTCAAGCATGACAAGAATATTTATTAATTTGTGTTCAGGAATGCTGTCTTCCAGTGCAGGCATCTTTCTCTGAATCAATCCACTATCACTACTTTTTTTTCCTTTTCCTGTTTAAATCTTTAATTAAATATTTGGTTATACTGACTTCCAGTACAATGGAGGAATAGTCAGACAAGCTACACTGACCTTCTTCAACAAAGAAGAGAGAAACCAATTGATAGAGATATAGAAGATTATCCTGGAGCTCTGACCTTTGAAAGGAAGCATACAGAAGCGGATGAGAAACCAACTACTGCAAAAACCTGAACAAAACCAGTGAGTATGAAGAGGGTTAGAGCAGTGGACTATAAGCTACTCTGACAGGACCAACAACCTGAATATTTCCAAGTGGTGTTGGGACCTGAGAATTTATCTAAAGATCAGCCCTGGTCACCAAGGGAGGCAGAGATGACTGCGTCGGTGGCCTATGACTAGGAAGGGAAATAGCAAGGAGGCAGATAATCTGAGCTGTGGACTTTCAGCTGTCCAGAGGGTGCAGCCATTTTGATTGTTTACACGTGGTGGCCATTTTGGATATTTAAGGTGACTGAAGGTGCAGCCATTTTGAATGTTTACAAGTGGTGGCTGTTTTGGATATTTAAAGTGACAGCATTCTAATTAGGATTCCAGGGACCTAAGAATAGGCTCTGTTTGCCAAGGATGGCAGGGACATATGGGAGACTGTTAATGGGAAAAGAGACATGTGGTGAGTGTATAAGTGCTACCAACTAGCAAATAGAGGAGCACAGCATAGTACCCTACCTACATAGATAACATACAAACAAAACAAAAGTCATAGGCAAGTCACTCCAACATACAATCACCAATTAAATGCAAACAACAAAAAAAGTCATAATGCCTCAGAGACAACAGAGCATCATAGTCCACACAAAGAAGCAAAATAAAGCAAGAGAAACAAGGGGCCAGGATACAAACCCAAAACATATCCCTGAGGAAGATGCAGTATTGGAACTCCGATAAGCAATTTAAAAGAATTTGAGTTTAGGTACCTTCAACAAATTGAGAGATAGATCAAGGAAATCACTGACAAAATTGAGGAAAACACAGAGAAAACCCTAGAACAATTTCAAATGACAATACAATAACAAAATGACAAAATAAATGAAAAATTAGAAATGATACAAAATCTACAGACAGAAATCCAGAAGATTAATACTAAATTCTCAGAAATAGATAACACATTGAATGGGCAAAGGAGTAGAATTGAATCAATGGAAGACACAATTAGTGAGATTGAAGGCAAATACCTCAATACTTCTTTGGAAAGGGATCAATCAGAAAAAAATCAAACCAAATGAATAAAGCCTAGGGTTCATGTGGGATACCATCAAAAGGAATAACCTACATATAATTGGAATTCCTGAACAGGAAGAGACAAATAAATCCACAGTAAAATTGTCGAAGATTTGTTGGAAGAGAATTTTCCTGGTATGATGAAAGATGAGAATATATCCATTCAAGAAGTTCAACGAACCCCAAACAGGATAGACCCCAAAAGAAAATCGCCAAGACATATCTTCATCAAATTCAACAAAACCAAAGACAAAGAAAGAATCCTGACAACAGCATGGGAAAAATGAAGAGTTACCTACAAGGGGCAACCAGTAAGACTAAGCTTAGATTTTTCAGCAGAAACCATGCAGGTGAGAAGACATTGGGATGCTATATATAAAACCATGAAAAAAAAAAAAAATCTCCAACCAAGAATTTTGTACCCAGTAAAATTGTCCCTCAAATATGATGGTGAAATCAGAACATTTCTAGCTAAGCAGAAATTAGGGGAATTTGTTAAAACCAGACCAACCTTACAGAGATGGTAAAGGGAATCCTTTGGACAGAGAACCAACAACAACAAACAACTGACCATTAACACACATGATGACATAACCCAAAAATCAACCCAGTTATAGAAGTATTCAGAGTAAATAAGATTCAGTCATATTAAGGCATAAAAAACAAAAAGCAGGTTAATAAACCTTCAGAAACTCTCAGACCATCTACCAGATTCAGGCCAAGTTATGTACTGATGTGTGCTCCACATGTCATCCCCCATGGGTGATACTGTTTGTAAATCTGAGTCATTAGTCAAAATTTAAAAATATGTGGGGTTTCATAAAAATTGCTAGGTTCTGTTGTGGGGATTGGGTGACTTTCAAACATTTAGTTGTGGGACCTCATCTTAAGTTATTGGGTCCAGTTTTTTAGATTGGTAATATGTAGAACCAACATATTCTCATGTGTAAATTTTAGATTGCACTTTTGCCAACAGAGCAAATTGTTTTCTTGAAATTGCCATTTGACATGATACTAATCAGCTTAGGGCTGTGACTTTGACAAAGTATCTTGAGAAGGAACCAGACACTCAAAAACCATTAGATAGTATATGAAGATTCACATCATCAATTGAGATATTGTCTATTTATTAACCATTCAATATTTCTGATATGTTTACTCAACAAAGATTGGGAGTCTTTCATATATAGGAAAATGGCAAATACTTCCTTAGAGCAGGGTAGCATGATTTCTTCAGTGAAATGTGCTTGCATACAACATTGAAGCAAAATTTCATAGAAGACACTTTCATTGTATTTTTCTCTACAATTTTTGTATTTTAATTTTTTAAAATTGGGAGAAATAATGTACCTTTCCAAGTGGACATAATTAAGTAAATATGTCCAAATTTGTTTTCCTAATTAATAATACATCCTGTTTGTCCCCTAAAAATGATTTCTAAAATAATGAATTAAGTTTCTAACTGTTCTTAGGAATGTTTTATAATATTATATATTTGTATAATATTACTTGGTCTTAAGAAAGTTAAAGTTGAAGCTGAGGAAAATTCAATTACACGAGTCAAATTACCAACTGAATTAAGAAACCATCTCAAGAATGAATTTGATGCACTTGAGACAAATGATGGGTAGGCAGATGAACTGTAGGATGACATCAAAGACATCATGCATGAAAAAAGCAAAAGGTCATTAAAAACACCGAAAAGAAATAAACACCAAAATGAATGTTAGAAGAGACTCTGAAACTTGCTCCTGAGTATATCGTAACTAAAGCAGACAGAAGCACTGATGAAGTATATGAGCTGGATAGATTTCAAAGTGCAGCTCAAGAAGACGAAGTAAAGTAATTATCATAATATATGCAAAAACCTGAATTTAGAAATCCCAAAGAGAAGAACAAGCTCAGCATTTCTCAACCTGAAAGAGTCAAGGAAAAAATTCAAGACTCAGATGAAATATTGAAGGATTTTCTGGACAAAATCAAATGATATTTTATGGGCAAAATCAAAAGAAGATGGGAAGAAAACACAGAATCACTGGATCAAAAATTACCGATTAACATTCAACCATTTCAAGAGGTAGCATGTGATCAAGAACTGATGGTAATGAGGGAAGAAGTTCCAGTTGCACTGAAGGCACTGGCAAAAACAGAGCTCCAAAAATTGGCTGAATATCAACTGAGACACTTTAACAAACATATGAAATGCTAGAAGCTCTCATTTGTCTATGCCATGGAATTTGGAAGACAGCTATCTGGCTAACAAACTAGAATAGATCCATATTGTGCCCATTGCAAAGGAAAGTAATCCAAAAGAAAGTTGAAAGTATCAAACCGTATCATTAATATCACATGCAAATATAATTTTACTGACGATAATTCAAAAATCGTGGCAGCAATACCTAGACAGGGAATTGACAGACATTCAAAGTAGATTCAGAAGACGATATGGTATGGGAATTATATTAGATGGATCTTGGCTGAAAGCAAAAAAATACCAGAAATGTATTTACCTGTGTTTTACTGACTATGGAAAAACATTAATCTATGTGGATCATAAAAAATTATAAATAATTATGAATTATGAATATTGCAAAGAATGGCAAATCTAGAACTCTTAATTGTGTTCATACACGACCTGTATATAGACTAAGAGATGATCACTCCAAAAGAACAAGGGGAGACTTCATGTTTTTAAATCAAGAAAAGTGTGCATCCAGGTTGGATCCTTTCACCATATCTTCTAATCTGTTTGCTGAGCAAATAATCCAAGAAGCTCCACCATATGAAAAAGAACATGGGATCAGGTTTGGAGGAAGAGTCATCAACAATCTGTTAGATGGAGATAACACTACTTTGCTTGCTCAAATCAAAAAGTCTTGAATCACTTACTGATGAAAGTCTAATACAACAGCCTTCAAAATGGATTATATCCTACCAGAAAGAAACAAAAGTCCTCACAACTGGACTTATAAGCTACATAATGATAAGCAGAAAACATTGAAATTGTCATGTATTTCACTTTACTTGGATCCATAATCAGTGCCCATGGAACTAGTAGGCAAGCTATAAAATGATGTATTACACTGAAGAAATCTGCAAAAGACTTCTTTAAATATCATAAAACAAAGATAGCACTTTGAAAACTAAGGTGTGCCTGTACCAAGCCATGGTGTGTTGAATTCCCTTATATTCATGGTAAACTGCATAAGGAATAAGGAAGAATAAGGAAGAATTCATTCTTTTGGATTATGGTCTTGGCTAAGAACATTAAGTATTCCATGGACTACCAGAAAAATGAACAAATCTGTGTTGGAAGAATTACAGACAGAGTGCTCCTTAGAAGGAGGATGGTGAGATTTGGCCTCGTATGCTTTGGACATGTTATCAGAAGGAAACAGTTCCTGAAGGAGGACATCATGCTTAGTAAAATAGAATGTCAGCAAAATAGAGGAAGACCTTCAACAACATGGACTGATACAGTAGCTGCAACAGTGGGCTCAAACATAGCCGTGAATGTGAGGATGGCACAGGACAGGGAAGTGTATTATTTTGTTGTACATAGGGTGGCTATAGACTGGAACTAATTCAATGGTACCTAGCAATAACACATATGCATGCAATTTATGATTTTCTGAAATATTTAGTCAAAAAATATCTGAATGGCTACATAAAAATCAAAACACAAAGTCGTCAATTTTATGCCTCAATGTGTATGAAACATTTCTGCTGATATAAAAGCCTTGTTATCTCTAGCCATTATAGTGTGAGTTTTGGATATTAGAAGGTGAAACTTAAACCTTATAAACTTCATTAATTCTCATCAAGGATAATTGGTTTCCACTTTGAACCATGGAAAGAAATCAGCTATACATAAAATTGTCAGTGCGTTGAGGAGGTTTAGTTCAGTGTGCTACTCAATGTTGAATAAATCAAAGGAAGCTATTCTAATTGTAAAAAACATATCTATCAAACCTAAACTTTCTTCCCTGTCAGTTGTAAGTTCCACATTTCTTGTTTCTCTCTTCTTGTCAGCAAATATCAAGGACCAATATTCCTTGAAATATGCTTTACTTGCTGAGATTTTTACTCAGGTTGGGCAATCTACTTCTGTAGAGATACTGCCTCAGAAACCCAAGAAGGGGTTACTACGAGTCGAATCAACTCTAGGGCAGTGAGTTGGTTGGTTTTGCTGGGATTTTTTTTTCACAAAAAGTCTATACATACAAAGTAAGGATATCTAGAAAATATCCATTTTTGTTTCTTTCTTTTGTTTCATTTTTTTTATTGTGATTTGTATGAAAGTTTACAAAGGAAACTCATTTTCCAGACAGCAGTTCACACACATTTTGTTTCATTACATTGATTGCAATCCCCATAATGGGACAGCTCTCTTCCCATTTCCTCCCTGTGTTTACGATTTCCTAGTGAAAATAACAGTTTTAAAGAAGGAAAATATCTAACACCCAAAGAAATTGGTTCAAAACCACACTTAGTTTTCAAAGTTTATTCCTCGAAGAATAGTGACATTTTGCTTTGTTTTTCTTGTAGTTAGTTTTCACTGATTCACCCCAATCATGGGGACCTCGTGCACAAAAGAATAAAACACTGCCAAGCCCTGCCTCACTCTCAGTCCTTTGAGGATAAGAGTACTTTGATCCATAGGGTTTTCAGTGACTGATTCTGGAAGAGATCACCAGGCCTTTCTTCCTACTTTGTCTTAGTGTGGCCACTCCTCTGAAACTGATTCAGCATCATAGCAACACACAAGCTCCAATAAAAGGTGGATGATGATTGCACATGGGGTGCAATGTCCATGAACCACATCTCCTGCACTGAGGGTAAGAATTCTACCACTGAACCACCACTGCCTTCAAAACTAAATGTTACCTGAAAAGAAAAAAAAAAAAAAAAAGCAAAAAACTAATTATAATAACAGCACATTAAATGTCTTAGATGCCAACATGAATCTATTTTATAGTATCTTTTTTTTTGTCTATTGTGATTAAAATGTATTGATAGCAATTTTATTTATTTATTCATTAATTCATTAATGTTAATACATTAATTCAATGTCATTAATATGAATTCCATTAATTTATCTTCTACCTCATTCAATTAATGAGGTAATTTAGTTAATTAATCCAACAGATTAATTCATTAAATTTAGCATAGCTTAGAGGTAATTTTTTTATCAGTACTCAGTAACTGGAGAAGAAGTGAAGAGAGGATGATCAGAGAATATGAGGAGCGTTGTTCATGAAAATAATGAAGATGATAGGAGATCTAATTAAGGAGTGGAATGTAATGCACAAAAGGTCTAGGAATTCAACAGGTTGATCCATAAAAGCCAGATTTACAAGTTGGTCTGTAACAAGAAGACTGTCAGCTCCTGGAAGGAAAGTAAGTTGGGTAACAGAATCCAGAGCCATACCCCAAGGAAGGGAAACCACAGAAACCATAACTCAGGGGCTTGAAGCTACTGGATCCGTAGCTGATTAAGTAGTGGCTTCTGGATCCATAGCCTAGACAGCAGCTGTTTCTGGAGCCAAAGCCCAGAGATCCAGCGTAAGTCGTCAGGCATAGACTGCAGAGCCTGGATGTCCTTGGGCGGTAGCAAAGTCTGGCAGGGGATGGACATCACCTGGGACTTCTGGCAGCTGCTGGGCTCACAGAAGATCTCCTGAAAGCCCCTGTAGTGAGAGGATCCCAGCTGACAAGTGCTGGGAGAGTAGAAGTCAGTGCTGTAAAGCAGGTTCCTGGGGGAAGATGAGCCACAGGAGGGGATTGGATAGCTCAGGTAGCCACTGAAAGAGTGGGAAAAAAAAGTCCACATTTATAGGTCATTTTATTGTGCTGTTATGCCTTTAAGAAAATGAGTGACTCAAATGTGAGAAATGCTATGATAATCAAGTATTAAAATAATCCTACTATGGCCAGAAATACCTCTACTCTCCTCTCTTTTCCATTTGCCTCAGGATTAGCTGGAAGATGCTTAGGTGTGAGGGTGAGGACTAAGGTAAAGTCACCTCTTTTAGTTAAGAAGAATATGTTCTTGAGGACGTACCTAGAATCTGACTCTTTTTAAGAACATTGATGTTTTACACATAATAGTCTATTATTATACATTGCCTCTAAAATCCAATGAAACAAAAAAGGATGAGGGATGAGAAAAAACAGATATGAACCGTTGAACAAGATAGAAGGAAAAAAGAAACCTAGACAAGTGTTTAGAACCAAAATACATAAGAAAGACAATTTTAAATTTATTATTATTCACTTTTTATTGTAATTTGACTGAAGTTTACAGATCAAATTAATCAACACTTAATACATGTTTTGTTTTGTGACATTCAATGCAATCCCCATAATATAAATGTAACAACAGTTTCCATTTCCTCCCAGTGTTTCCTATTTTCACTTGTGTTTTTTTCCTATCCCTTCCTGCCTTCTAATTTGGATCCCTGGGCATAAATTGCTTGTTTTATCATGTATGCCTGATTGTTCTAAGAAGTGTGTACCTGTCTAGGGTAAATGTTCACCTTGTAGACTTGTTTATTGTTTGGCTAAAAAGTGAGACACTGTGGTGACTTCTGTTCTAGATTTTAAGGTGACTAAGAGTGATGGTCTTGGGAGTTCTATCAAATTCTGTCAAATCCAGAAAGCCTGGTCTTCTTTTTCATGATTTTGTATTTTGTTTCACATTTTCTACTACTCCTATCCAGGATCTTCTACTGTGATTCTTTTCAAAGCTGCTGATAAAGTTAGTTGGGTATCATCTAGTTCTGGTCTCAGTCCCAGAGGCTGTGATTTGAAAGGTCAATTAGTCCTTTTTTTTTAATTATTATTTTTAATTTTCTTTTCTCCTCTGTACTCTGAACATATAGAGACCATTAGTTGCATTTAGATCCCAACTCACAAACTTTTATGACCACATTTGCTACTCACCAAAGTAAGATGCAGAATATTGTCTTTGTGGAGTGTTTTATGCCAGATAACCTTGATGTCCCCAGAGAGTAAAGTCTTGAGCCTCCAGGTAAAGCAACTCGTTCCTTCAAGGTTCTTGGTTGTGCCTAAGGAGTTTTTGTAACTTTGATCCCTATATGCTCCACAATTCATGAATGTATTTGCAGTACACGTAAATACATATGTAGAAATATCCTTTTTCAAACTAATATATATTCATGCCTTCCCTTTGTTCGGCTTGCATGTCTATATATTCACTTGTATATTATTTTTATTACTATTATTGCAGGATTGTGTGTGCAATGGTATTTACCTTTGTTGCTTTTAATCTTGTTCTCCTCCCATTGTAAGAAGATTATTTTGAAACAGAATCAGAACAGAGATTAATATGTGGAAAAGGGAAATGATTCAGAGACACTTTTGAATGGAGGGGAAGAAACTAGTGACTCCATTGACTGTCCTTGAGTTTTTCCATGTATATGTCTTTCAAATACAAATGGCTTCAAAATCAGTATACTTTATGACTATATATATATATATATATATATATAAACTTTAACAATTTATTCAAGATTCTGCTCTCTTAAAACAGCTCCGAAAGAGAGAGCTTTTTGATTATTTTTCTTATCAGATCTCTCACATTTCTCTTCCTGATTTTGAGTAGCTTCTTTCCTTGCCCACTTCTAGGAGATTATTTTTCCATTGTGAAATATCTATATATCTTCCTTTCAGTGTCGTTCCCATGGCATGAAATCTAAATATCAAGTATTTACTAAAGGATTTTCTGCAGTTAAAGGAATATTTTCTTAGAAGGAATTTATGAATTGAAGGAGGACATACAGATTACTGAAATGTAAATGAAGTACATTGCACACCACACTAATAGAAATGGCTTGAAATTCCTACAATATAGGCAGAATTAAATAGTAGTAAATCAAGAATGCCCATTAAGTTCCCTTAAGAAATTACTAACGTAGTTTCTTATAAATCAGAAGGAAGGTTGGGCAATCTACTTCCATAGTGATACCGCCT
>NW_006921695.1:10046025-10046654 GCF_000298275.1 Orycteropus afer afer | reverse complement strand
TGTTGTTTTGTTAGGTGCCATCAAGTTGTCTCTGTCTCATAGCAACCCTATGCATAGCTGAACCAAACACCACCTGCTCCTGCGGCAGCTCCGGGATTCTTGCTATACTTGAGTCCGTTGCTATACCCACTGTGTCAATCCATCTTATTGAGGGCCTTTCCCTCTTTCATTGACCTTCCACATTACCAAGCATGACACTCTTCTTCAGGGAATGGTCCCTTCTGACAACATAACCAAAGTAGGTGAGACAAAGTCTTGCCATTCTCACTTCCAAGGAGCATTCCAGCAGCACTTCCTCAGAACAGATTTGTTAGTTTTTTTTAGCAGTCCATTGTACTTTCAGCACTCTTTGCCAGCACCACAACTCAAAAGCATCAATTCTTCTTTGGTCTTCCTCATTCGTTGTCCAGCTCTCACATGCATATAAGGCAATTAAAAATATGGCTTCTGTCAGGTGCACCTTAGTCCTCAAGAAGACCTCTTTGCTCCTCAGCACTTGAAAGAGGACCTTTGCAGCATATTTGCCCAGTGGTATACATCGTCTGATGTCCTGACTGCTTCCATTGGTGATGACTGTAGAACCAAGTAATGTGAAGGCTTTGACAACTTCAATATTTTCTCCATTTATC
>NW_006921695.1:10030653-10045548 GCF_000298275.1 Orycteropus afer afer | reverse complement strand
TATATATATATATATTAAGCAAAAGAAGCAGAAACATCATATTTCTACATTATTTAGCACAGAGCTGATTTTCTATACTAATTTTTTTTAATAAAGCAAGATATTTCATAGTGGTCACTTCTTCACTTAGCCAGGATATCAAATCAGGGTAGCCTTGATATCATCAGTAAATGTAGGATACAAAAAAATCAGTAACAACATAGGTATTCTGAAAAACACAATCAAGGAAATTGACCAAATGAATGTAAGGAATCATAATACCCAACCACTCATCTGTCAGCTGGTGGTACTATCGTGGTCTTCATGTTTCTGTGAGGCTAGAGGCCATGTCACCAGTATTTCAAATACCAGCAGGATTACCCATGGAGGATAGATTTTAGCAGTGCTTCCAGACTAAGACAGACTCAGAAGAAAGAAGGGCATCCACTTCTCAAAGAATTGGCCAGTTAAAACTTTATGAACAGTAGTGAAACACTGTCTCATATATTATTGGAAAACTTTATGAATAGCCCTGAAATATTGTCTGATACCATGCCAGAAGAAGAGCCCCTCTGTTCAGAAGGCACTCGAAATACAACTGGGTAGAGTAGAATAGAGCTGACCTTAATGTCATGAATACAGTAAAGCATTTGCTGATTTGGCATGACTCAAAATGAGAAAAAAACAGTTGCAAACATCCATTAATGATCGGAATATGGAATGTATAAAGTATGAATCTAGGAAAATTAAAAGTTGTCAAAAATGAAATTCAACACATAAAGATTGGTATGCTAGGCATTAGTGAGCTGAAATGACTGTTTTGGGCCCTTTAGAATTAGATAAACATATGATCTACTATGCCAGAATGTCATTTTGAAGAGGAATAAGGTGGCATTCATCATCACAAAGAATGTTTCAAGATCTAATCTGAAGTACAATGCTGTTTGTGAAAAGAAAATACCCATACGCCCACAAGAAAGACTAGTTAGTGCTATTATTATTCAAATGTATGCATCAGCCACCAAAGCCAAAGACATGGAAATTCAAGATTTTTACCAATTTCTGCTGTCTGAAATTGACCAAACATGCAATCAAGGTGTGTTTATTATTACTGGTGATTAACATGCAGAAGTTGGAAACAAAGAAGAATCTACAGTAGCTGGAAAATATGGCCTCGGTGATAGAAATGACACAGGAGATAGTATGATAGAATTTTACAAGTACAATGACTTATTCATTGCAAATACATTTTTTCAGCAACACAAATAGCAGCTATACACATGGACTTTACCAGATGGAATACACAGGAATCAGACCAACTATGTTTGTGGAAATAGGAGATGGAGAAGCTCAATATTTTCAGCCAAAACAAGGCCAGGAGCTGATTGTGGAACCGACCATCAACTGCTCATATGCAAGTTCAAGTTGAAGCTGAAGACAATTAAACAAGACCATGAGAGACAAAATATGACGTTTATTATATCCCACCTGAATTTAGAGACAATCTAAAGAATAGATTGCTAAAACAAATGGAAAAAATGGCAAGACAAAAGAGCTGAACAGAAGATTCCAAAGAGCAGCTCAAGAAGACACATCAATTATTATAATGAAATGTGCAAAGACCTGGAATTAGACAACTAAAAGGGGGAAAAATGCTTGGCATTTCTTATGCTGAAAGAACTTAAGAAAAAATTCAAGCCTCAAGTTGCAATATTTAAAGATTCTACCCACCAGCCACTCCTCGGAAGGAAGGTTGGGCAATCCTACTTTCGTAGTAATACTGCCTCGGAAACCCAAGGAGGGGTCGCTATGAGTCGGGGCCGACTCGACGGCAAATAACAACAGCAACATGGGCAAAATATTGAATGATGCAGGAAGCACCAAAAGAAGATTCAATGAATACATAGAGTCACTGTACCAAAGAACTAATTGATATTCACCCATTGCAGGAGGTGGCATATGATCAAGAACCAATAATATTGGAGGAAGAAGTCAAAGCTGTGCTGAAGGAATTGGCAAAGAACAAGTCCCCAGGATTGATGGAACACCCACTGAGATGTTTCAACAAACAGATGCTGTGCTAGAGGCCTTTGCTTTTCTGTAGCAAGAAATTTAGAATCCAGCTACCTGCCCAAACAACAGGAAGATACCCATATTTGTACCCATGTCAAAGAAAGGTGATCCCATAGAATGTGGAAATTATCAAACAATATCATTAATATCACATGCCAGTGAAATTTTGCTGAAGATAATTCAAAAAAATGGTTGCAGTAGTATATTGACAGAGAACTTCCAGAAATGCAAGCTGGATTCAGAAGAGGATGTGGAGCAAGGGATGTCATTGCTGATGTTAGATGATGGATCATGGCTGAAAGCAAAGATATCAGAAAGATGTTTATTTGTGTTTTATTGACTATGCAAAAGCATTTGATTGTGTGGATCATGACAAACTATGCATAACATTGTGAAGAATGATAATTCCAGAACACTTAATTGTACTCATGAGGAACCTGTACATAGACCAGGAGGCTATCATTTGAATAGAACAAAGGGATACTACATGGTTTAACATTAGGAAGGGAATCTGTCAGGGCTGTATCCTTTCACTATGCTTATTCAATCTGTATTCTGAGCAAATAATCTAAGACCTGGACTGTATGAAGAAGAACATGACATCAAGATTGGAGAAAGACTCATTAACACCCTGTGATATGCAGATGACACACCTTTGCTTACTGAAAGTGAGGATGACTTGCAGCACTTATTGATGAAGATTAAAGTGTACACTCTGCAGTATGGATTATATCTCAACATAAAGGACATGAAATCCTCACAACTTGGCCAAGAAGGAGCATCATGATAAATGGAGAAAAGTTTAAAGTTGTCAAAGATTTCATATTACTTGTTTCCACAATCAACACCAATGGAAGCAGCAGTCAAAACATCAGATGATGTATTACACTGGGCAAATATTCTCCAAAAGACCTCTTTCAAGTGATGAAGAGTATAGATGTTTCTTTGAAGAATAAAGTGTGCCTAACCCAAGCCTTGATATTTTCAACCACCTCATATGCATGTAATAGCTGGACAATGAATGAAGAAGACCAAAGAAGAGTTGCTGCTTTTGAGTTGTGGTGTTGTCAAAGAATGCTGAAGTAACATGGACTGCCAAAAGAACTAACAAATCTGTCCAGGAGGAAGTGCAGCTGGAATGCTCCTTGGAAGCAAAAATCACCAGACTTTGTTTGATCTACTTTGGTTAAGTTGTCAGAAAGAATCATTCCCTGGAGAAGGATAGCATGCTTGGCAAAGTGGAAGGTTGACGAAAAAGGGGATGTCCTCAATGAGATGGACTGACACAGTGGCTGCAACAATGGGGCCAGGTATAGCCAGAATTGTGATACTGGCATAGTATTATAGGTCACTGTTTTGTTTTGTTGCACCTGTGGTCACTATGAGTCAAATCTGACTCAATGGCACCTAACACAACATCAGCAAATATCCAACAATCTCAAGAAAGTCATTGGTTTTTAGTACACATGAAATATTACTAACAAGAAACATATGCTGGTCATAAACAAGACAAAACTAATTTCAGGTAATTTAAATTATTCACACTAAGTTGTCCACCATAGTAGAAATAAATCAGAAATAGATAATAAAAAGATAACTAGAAATACTTCTTACAGAATATTTTCAGAGGGTTAATTTAAGAGTGATTATATGCTAAATGGATAGAAGAACCCATTCTCAATTCATTTGTCTTCAGGAACTCTCCCTTTCAGTGGAGGGATCTTTCTCTGAATTAATTCATTACTGATTTTTTTTTAATCTTTAATTAAAGTTTTTCATATTAATGTATAACCAATTAATAGAAATAACCAATAAATAAATAAACAAATATTTTTTAAGTTTTAGAATTTTGAGAAATATTCTAAGTTTCCAAATGGACAGAGTTAAGTACATATCCACATATTTGTTTTCATTATTAACAATTAATTCTTTTTTATTTCCTAACAAATTAGTTCCAAAATACTGAATTAACTTTCTAAATGCTCTTAAATTTAATGTATTTTTTTTTCCATACTCTCTCTCTCTCTCACTGCCATGGAGTCAGATACAACTCATAGTGAGTGACCCCTCCTTGGGTTTCCAAGGCAGTATCTCTATGGAAGTAGATTGCCCAATCTTCCTCCCGAGGAGTGGTTGGTGGATTTGATCTGCCAGCCTTCTTGTTAGCAGTCAAATGCCTTACACACTATGCCACCAATATTGTGTAAAGTCCATTAATTTTTGTAAAAACTAAAGTCTTTCATATTATCTACAGTTATTGATACATTCTATAATTTCTAGTCAAGAATAATATTTGGAAAAGTGGAATATAAGCTAATAGCTGGGCTGTCTCTTAGGAGCTCTGGTAGCATAGTGCCTAAGGCACTTGACTGCTAACCAGAAGGTTGGCAGTTCTAACTCACCAGGAACTCTTTGGAAGGAAGGTTGGGCAATCTACTTCCATAGTGATACTGCCTCGGCAACCCAAGGAGGGGTCGCTATGAGCCGGGTCCGACTGACAGCACACAACAAAAACAACATATTAATGTGGATTTGAATTGTCAACTTTAAACTACTAGTCAAACACTTAACTGTTTGTGCAACTCAGGACTTCCTTCATGACTTCATGGTTCAAAAATAATATAGATAAAAATTAAGCATTGTCTTTATATATATTTATTACTTTTACAGTATTATATATGTATAATATTACTTGCTCTTAAGAAAATTGAAGTTGAAGTTGGAGAAAATTAAAACAATTCCACAAGAGCCAAACACCCAAATGAATTTAGACACCATCTCAAGAATAGATTTGACTCATTCAACACCAATGACAGAAGACCAGATGAGTTGTGGGATGATATCAAAGACATCATACATGAAAAAGCAAAAGGTTATTAAAAATACAGAAATGAAATTAAGGCCAACATGAAGGTTCAAAGAGACTCTGAAACTTGCTTCTGAGCATAAAGTAAATTTTATCAGGTTGAAGAACTGATCAAATTAAAGAGCTGACCATATTTCAAAGTGCAATTCAAGAAGACAAAGTAAAATAATATAATAATAAATTCAAAAAGTTGGATTTAAGAAAACAAAATGATGGAAGAAGTTCAGCATTTCTCAACCTGAAAAAAATTAAAGAAAAATCTCAATCCTCAGATGCTATATTAAAGGATTTTATGGACAAAATCAATAGATATTTTATAGGCAAAACCAAAAGAAGATGAAAAGAAAACACAGATTCTCTGTACCAAAAAGTACTGATTGACATTCAGGCATATCAAGAGGTAGCATGTGATCAAGAACTGATGGTACTGAGGGAAGAAGTCCAAGTTGCACTGAAGGCATTAGGAAAAAAAAAAAAAAAAGTCTCCAAGAATTGACTGAATGCCAATTGAGATGCTTGAAGATATTGATGCAATGGTAGAAGCTCTGACTTTTCTATGCCATAGAATTTGGAAGACAGCTATCTGGCCAAGTGACTAGAATAGATCCATACTGTCCCCATTACAAAGGACGATAATACAATAGAATAGTGAAATTATCAAACAATATCATTAATATCACATGCAAGTAAAATTTTCCTGAAGATAATTAAAAAATGGTGGCAGCAGTACCTAGAGAGGGAGCTTCCAGACATTCAAGGCAGATTCAGAAGAGGATGTGGAATGGGAAATATATCAGATGGCTCTGGGTTGATAGCAAAGAATACCAAAAATATATTTACCTGTGTTTTGCTGACTATACAAAAGCATTCTTCTATGTGGATCACAACAAATTATGAATAACATTGCAAAGAAAGGGAATTCCAGAACACTTAATTTCACCCATGTAGAACCTGTATATAGACCAAGAGATAATCACTCAAATAGAACAAAGGGAGAGTGCATGTTTTAAAATCAAGAAAGTTGTGCATCCAGGTTGGATCATTGCACCATGTCATATAATCTGTATCCTGAGTAAATAATACAAGAGGCTGCCTGCCTTATATGAAGAAGAACACTATGAAGAACAATTCTGAAGGGACCACAATTCAAGGAAGACTCACCAACAACTTATTTTATGGAGATGACATAACTTTGCTTGAAGAAAACAGAAAACAAAGAAAGCTTGAAGCACTTACTGATGAAAATCAAAGACTATAGCCTTCAAAATGGATTATATCTCACCATAAAGAAAACAAAATGCTTATACCTGGATCTATAAGCAAAAGGATGGTAAATGGAAAAACTTTTGAGATTGTCAAGGGTTTTATTTTATTCTATATCCATAATCAATGTTCATGGAACCAGTAGGTATGATATCATATGATGTATTTCATTAGGCAAATCTGCTGACAAAGACCTCTTTAATATGTTAAAAAGCAAAGATGTCTCTTTGAAGACTATGGTGCTTTGATCCAAGCCATGATAGGCTCAAATGCCTCATATGCATGGTAAACTGGACAATGAATAAGGAAAAAGGAAAATGAAATCATTCCTTTGGAGTATGGTGTTGGCAACATGTATTAAATATTCCATGGACCAGCCCCAGTAGTGTAATACCTAAGGCACTTGACTGCTAACCAGATGGCTGGCAGTTCAAACCCACCAGCTACTCCTCAGAAGGGAGGTTTGACAATCTAATTCCATAGTGATACTGCCTCAGAAACCCAAGGAGAGGTTGCTATGAGTCAAGTCTGACTTAATGGCACATAACAACAACAACCAGAATAATTAACAAATCTGTCTTGGAAGAATTACAGCCAGAATGTTCCTTAAAAGGAGGATGATGAGATTTTGCCTCACATTCTTTGGACATGTTATCAGAAGAAAACAGTCCCTGAAGAAATACATCATGATTAGTAAACTGAGGGTCAGCAAAAAAAAGGAAAACCTTCAACAAGATGGATTGATGCAGTGGCTACGACAATGGACTCAAACATATTCATAATTATGAGGATGGTATATGACCACATAATGTTTTCTTCTCTTGTACATAGGGTTGCTGTGGGTTGAAATGGACTCAATGGTATCTAACAACAACAAATACATACCTAATTTATTATTTTCTGAAATATTTGACCTAGAAAACATCTGAAAGGCTACATAAAAAATCAAAACACATAGGTCTTTCATTTTGTGTTGCAATATGAATGAAAAAACAGTTTCTGCTGATATGAAATCCTTGTTGTTTCTAGCCATTATAGCATTAATTTTGAGATGCTATAGGTAGAATCTCAAACCTTATTAACTTCATTAATCCCCACCATGGATATTGGCTTCCACTTTGAATGATGGAAAGAAATTAATTATATCCAAAATTGTCTGTGAGTTGAAGAAGTAAGGTCCAATTTGCTATCCAGTGTTAAATAAATTGCAAGAAGCTATTCAAAACTATATAAAGGCACAGACATATGCACCCCTATGTTCTTCATATCACAATTCACAATTCACTATAGGACAGAGATGGAAACAGCCTAAATCCCCATCTATGGATGAATGGATAACCAAATTATGGTACACACCCACAATGAAATACTAGACTACATTAAAGAACAATGAGGGATACACGAATCATCTCATAATGCGGATGTGCCTGGAGAATATTATGCTGAGTGAAATAAGTCAATCGCAGAAGTTCAAATACTGTATGAGCCCATTATTGTAAAAAGAAATTATTATTAAGAAAAGAACTCACTTTGTAGGTTATCTGGGTAGGGAGGGAAGGGGGGATTAATTTTGGGCTAGTTGGGGGCCACATGCTGAGGTAGATAATGGGAGGGATGGTACAGAAAGAGTCTTTGACCACCATGATAATATTAGGAAAAGGGAGGACACCGAATTGTGCACACAGGAGATAGACAATGCACACTAATACCAACCAGTATATCCACAATACTGCATTATCATTAACACCAAACACCAGGCTACAGATAAACACATAAACATCTGAGAAGATCAGATGGGGGTCAGTGAACAGGCTTATACTCTAGACCAAGGATAAATTCAGCTGAGACTAATCTTACACAGGTACCAGTGATACAAAATACCTGCAATCCTTACAGAAATGGCAGAAGACAGACAGAGAGTAATCCCTCACAGACAGCCAGACACTGTGGGAAAGAGATCCAACGGATCTATTGACTCAGGACCATAGTACTGGGGGACACCAGACTCAATTGGCACAACAAAATACATAAAAATATTTTTCCTCATCCTACATTGGTGAGTACTGACTGGGGTCTTAAAAGCTTTCAAGTGGCCACCTAAGATGCAGCTAATAGTCTCCTATCGTTGGAAGCAAAGAAAAGTGCAAAAAAAACAAGGACATTTGGAAGCAATCAGCCCTAGGACATGATGGGCCTGGAGACCAGAAGAACTAGATGGTGCCTGGCTACCAGTGCCAAACACTCAGGAAAGGATCAAAACTGGAGATCCTGGTTAGAGGGGGAGGAAAAACATGGAAGAAAATCCAAAAACACAATAATAACCAGAATTACTGATCTAACAGAGTCTGGTGAGACCCCCATTACTATAGCCTTGGGATACATTTTGGGCCTGGAATAAAACTCACTTCCAGGGGCTGGCTCTCAGTCCAATAGTAAACAAGATGTATACATGGACCACTCAACCCAGGATGACACACCCACATACTCTATGGTAAAGTATCCCTTGGAGCAACTGACCACAGGGCACCAGAGGGGCAACATGCGCACATAGGAAATGCAGGACACACAGGAGTGCATAAGTATCAGGGGCACAGGGGGTGGGGGGTGGGTTACTGGGCAGGGAAGGGAAGAGATTGGGTTAGGGTTAGGGATGATAAATGGAGAGTGAAACTAAATGTACACAAAATGTTCAATGTAAAACAAGCTCTGCTTGTAAACTTGCACCTAAAGCACAATAAAAATAAATAAATAAGAATTTCTCACATCAAAAAAATATATATGTATAGATATAAATAATATTCAGTCTAACTTCAACTTTTTCCTCTCAGTTGTACTTTCTGTGCTTCTTGTTCCTCTCCTCTTTTAAGGAAATATCAAGGCCCCATACTCCTTGAAATATACTATATATGCTGAGATTTTTTTTCTCATAAAGTCCATACAAGCAAAGTAAAGACTACTAGAAAATACCCGTTTACATGTTCTTTGTTTTTTGTGTGTGTGTGTGTGATTTGGATGAAATTTACAGAGCAACTTCATTTTCCATACAGCAATTCATGCACATTTTGTTTCATGACATTGATTGTAATCTCCATAACGTAACAGCTCTCTTTCTACTTCCTCCCTATGACTGTGTCCCTTTGAAAACACCAGTTTTAAGTAAGGGACCTGTCTAAAGTCCAAAAGAAATTGATTCAAACACACCCTTTCTTAGTTTTTCGAAGTTTATTCCAGAAGAACAATGACTTTTAGCTTTGTTTTTCTTGTAATTAGTTTCCACTACCTCACCAAAATCATGTGCACAAAAGAATAAAACACTGCCCAGCCCTACCTCACTCTCATAATCAGTTGAGAATAAGACTGTTGTGATCCATAGGGTTTCCACTGAAAGATTTTTGGAAGCAGATCACCAGGTCTTTCTTCCAAGTTTTTCTTAGTGTGAGCACTCCTCTGAAACTGAGTCAGCATCACAGCAACGTACAAGTGTTCACTGAAAGATGGGTGATGGTTGCACATGGGGTGTAGTGTCTGTAAATCAAAATCACATCTCCTGCATGGGTGGTGTGAATTCTACCACTGAACCATGACAGCCTCCAAAACAAAATGTGATCTAATTAAAAAAAAAGTAACATAATAGTACATTTTGGTGCCAGAATGAATTGATTTGTTTTAAGGTATCCATGTGTTTATTTTGTCTTTTGTGAATAAAACACATTGACAGTAATTTGATTTATTCTTCAATTAATTCATTAATATTGATACATTAATCTAAACTCAGTAATATGAATTCAATCAATTTATCTTCTGCCTCATTTAATTAATGAAATAATTCCATTAAATAATTCAATCAATAAATTCATTAAATTTAGTGTATATTAGATGCAATTTTTTGATCAGTAGTTGGTAATTGGAAAAAAGTGAAGAGAGGATGATGAGAGAATAGGGAGAGAGTTGGTAATGAAAATAGTAAAGATGATAGAAGATCTAAAGGATGGAACATATTGCACAAAAGATCTGGGACTCAACAAGTTGGACCATAAAAGCCAGATCTACAAGTTGGCCTGTAACAAGACTGGCAGCTCTTAGCAAGAAAGTTAGTTGGGTGGCAAAATCCAGGGCCATACCCCAAGGAATGGAAACCATAGATCCCATAACTCAGGGGCCTGAAGCTACTGGATCCACACCTGAGTGAGTAACAGGTTCTGGATCCATAGCCTAGAGATCAGCTGCATCTGGAGCCAAATCCCAGAGATCCAGTGTAAGTCGTCAGGCGTGGACTGCAGAGCCTGGATGTCCTTGGGCAGTAGCTGGATGTCTGGCAGCACTGGGCTCACAGCAGTTCTTCTGACAGCCCCTGTAGGGACAGGAGTCCAGCCGACAAATGTTGGGAGGCCCGAAGTCAGTGCTGTAAACCAGGTTCATGGGGAAGGAAGAGCCACAGGAGGGGAGTGGGTAGCTCAGGTAGCCACCCAGAGAATGAGAGGAATAGTTTTCAGAGCAGCAGTTGTAGGACACGTTGATAGAAGATCTGAGTTCTACTGAGATACAATGAGAAGATTCTGAATTCTAACATTACCCTTCTAGAGTGGGCACATATGCACTCAGCTGTGGGAGTGGTATTCTTCAGAGTCATCATCATCATCATTTCCACATGTATTATTGAAAACATATTATCTGTAATTGCATATGAATAATCTCCATTTCATATTTATAGGTGATTTTATTGTGCTGTTATAGCATTAAGACATTGAAATGCTCCAGTGTCAGAAATGCTACAAGTATCAGCTCCTAATGTCAACCCATCATGGTCAGAAAAGAATGTACCCTCTTGTCTTTTCCGATTACCTTGGTGTTAGTTGGGGGATGGTTAGATGTATGGGTGGAGACTAAAATGAAGCCATTTTTTTTTTTTTTTTAAGACACACTGTGTTCTTGATGAAGGAGCTAGAACCTGATCCTCTTTCATAACGTTGATTTTCATTCACTGAAATTATTTTTTACACATAATAGTCTATTTTACAGGAGCTCTGGTAGTGTAGTGCCTAAGGCACTTGACTGATAACCAGAAGGCTGGAGGTTCAAACCCACCAGCCACTCCTCGGAAGGAAGGTTGGGCAATCTACTTCTGTAGTGATACCTCCTTGGAAACCCAAGGAGGGGTCTCTATGAGTCGGGTTCGACTCGATGGCACAGAACAACAACAAACAATAGTCTATTTTACATTACTTCTCACATCCAATGGAAATGGGAAAATATAGGTGTGAGTATTTGAATGAGAAACATCGGGGAAGCCCAGAAAGAAACCTGGAAAAGTGTTGAAGTGTTTAGAGTCAAAATAAGTAAAATGATTTTTAGTTTATTTTTATTGTTATAACTTTTTATCATGATTTGAGTGAAAGTTTACACATCAAATTAGTTTTTCATTTATCACATGTTTTGTTTTGTCCTCACAATGTAAATTTAACAATACTTTTCCCACTTTCATTCATTTGTCCTTTTTTCCTATGCCTTTCTGCCTTCTCATCTTTATTCCTGAGCAAAAGTTGCTTGTTTGATCTCCTATGGCTGATTGTTCAAATGATTGTGTACCTTATGGGCTTGTCTATTGATTGGCTACTACTAGTTGAGCTTCTGTGATGAGTTTGGTTCTAATCTTCAAGATGTCTAAAGGCCATAGTCTTGGGGGTTCCATCAGTTTCTATCAAGCCAGAAAATCTGATCTTCTTTATCATTTTGAATTTTGGTCAGCATTCTCTTCCCACTTACATTCACAATCTCCTATGGTGGTCCTTTTCAGAGTTGCTGATAGTGATAACCAATCACTATCTAGTTCTCCTGGTCTCAAGAGTATAGAGGCTGTGGTTTGCATGGTCCATTAGTCATTTGGACTAATTTTTTTTTGTTGTTGTTACTTTGTTTTGTTTTGCATTTTTAATCTTCCTCCAAATGTGTAGAGACCAATAGTTGCAACATAGATGACCACTCACAAGCTTTTAAGACCCCAATTGCTACTCACCAAAGTAGGATGTGGAACACTGTCTTTGTGGACTACTTTAGGCCAAACAACTGAGATGTCCAGAGAAACTATAGTCCTGAGCCCCCAATCTCAGTGACTCATTCTTTCAAGGTGTTTAAGTGTGGCTAAGAAGTTTTTATTACTTTGCCCCTGTATGCTCTACTCTATTCATGAATATATTTGCAGAACACATAAATATGTATGTATAAATATCTTTTGTCAAGCCAATATACATTAATGGATGTAGTCTCATCTGCCTTTCAACTGTGCAGCTATTTATATTGCTGTTAGGTGCCATCAAGTCATATCTCACTCATACTGACCTTACGTACAACAGAACAAAACAGTGCCCGGTCCTGTGCCCTCTTCACAATCCCTCCTTTACCTGAGCCCATAGTTGCAGCCACTGTGTCAATCCACCTTGCCGAGACCTTTCCCCTTTTAATTGACCCTCCACTTTACCAAGCATGATATCCTTCTCCAGGGAATGGTTCCTTCTGACAACATGACTAAAATAGGTGGGACTATGTCTGTTCATTCTCAATTCCAAACAGCATTCTTGCTGCACTCTTCCAGAACAGATTAGTTAGTTCTTTTAGCAGTCCATGTACTCTCAGTATTCTTTGTCAACACCACAACTCAAAAGAATTGACTCTTCAGTCTTCCTTATTCATTGTCCAGCTCTCACATGCATATGAGACGATTGAAAATACCATGGCTTGGGTTAAGCACACCTTAGTCTTCAAGGAGACATCTTTGCCCTTCAACACTTGAAAGAGGTATTTTGCAGCAGTTTTGTCCAATACAATACATCATCTGATCTCTTGACTGCTGCTTCCATTTGTGCTCATTATAACAACAAGTAATATGAAGTCTTTGAAAATTTCAATCTTTTCTCCATTTATTTTGATGATGCTTGTTTGTTGAGTTGTGAGGATTTTTGTTTCCTTTACATTGAAGTATAACCCATCCTGCAGATGGTAGTCTTCAATCTTCATCAGTAAGTGCTTCAAGTCATCCTCTCTTTCAGTAAGCAAAGTTGTGTTGTCTGGATATTGCAGATTATTAATGAAACTTTCTCCAATCCTGATGCCACATTCTTTATATAGTCCAGCTTCTCAAATGGTTTGCTAAACATACTGATTGAATAAGTATGGTGAAAGGATACAACTCTGGTGCACTAACTTCCTGATTTTAAACCATGCAGTATCCCCATGTTCTGCTCAAATGATAGCCTCCTGGTCTATGTACAGTTCCTCATGAGTACAATTAAATGTTCTGGGATTCCGATTTTTCACATTTTTATCCATAATTTGTTATGATCCACACAATTAAATGCTTTTGCATAGCCAATAGAACACAAATAAACATCTTTTTGGTATTCTTAGCTTTAAGTTAAGATCCATCTGACATCGGCTATGATATCTCTCACTCCACATCCTCTTCTGAATCCAGCTTAAAGTTCTGGAAGTTCTGTCAATTTACTGCTGCAACTGTTTTTGGGTTATCTTCAGTAAGATTTTACTTGTGTGTAATATTAATGATATTGTTCAATAATTCCCACATTCTGTAGTATCACCTTTCTTTGGAATAGGTACAAATATGGATCTCTTCCAGTCAGTGGGCCAGGTAGCTGTCTTCCAAATCTCTTGGCATAGCCGAGTTAGTGCCTCCAGTATACATCCATTTGTTGAAACATCTCAATGAGTATTCCATCAATTCCTGGAGTCTTGTTTTTTCCCATTTATTTCAGTGCAGTTTCAACTTCTCCCTTCAATACCACTGGTTCTTGATCATATGTCACCTCTTGAAATGGATGAACATCAACCAATTCTTTTTGGTTCAGTGACTCTGCATATGCCTTCCATCTTCATTTGATGTTTCCTGGATCATTCAATATTTAGTCCATAGAATCTTTCAATATTGCAACTCGAGGCTTAAATTTTTGTTCAATTGTTTTAGCTTGAGAAGTGCCAAGCATGTTCTTTACTTTTGCTTGTCTAACTCCAGGACTTTGCAAATTTCATTATAATGATTGACTTTGTCTTCTCAAGCTGCTTTTTGAAATCTTCTGTTCAGCTCTTTTATCTTGTCATTTCCTCCATTTGTTTTAGCTACTTTTTGCTCAAAGGCAATTTTCAGAGTCTCTTCTGACATACACTTTGGTCTTTTCTTCCTTTCTTGTCTTTTTAATGATCTTTTGCTTTCTTCATGTTTGGTATTCTTCATACAAACCCACAATTCCTCTGGTTTTTGGTCACTGGTGTTCAATCCATCTGATCTTTTCTTTAGATGATCTCTAAATTCAGGTGGAGTCTTATCAAGTTCATATTTTGGTTCTCATGGATTTGTTTTTATTGTCTTCAGCTTCAACTTGAACTTGCATATGAGCAGTTGATGGTATGTTCCACAATCAGCTCCTGGCCTTGTTTTGATGGAAGATATTGAGTTTATCCATTGTCTCTTACCACAGATGTAGTCAGTCTGATTCCTGTGTACTCCATCTGGTGAAGTCCATGTATATAGCTGCTGTTTGTGTTGTTGAAAAAAGTTATTTGCAATGAATAAGCCGTTGATCTTGCAAAATTTTATAATGCAAATTCCAACATTATTATTATTTTTTTTATTGTGATTTGGGTGAATATTTACAGAGCAAATTCATTTTCCATACAGCAGTTCACATATACTTTGTCTCATGTCA
>NW_006921695.1:10024228-10024838 GCF_000298275.1 Orycteropus afer afer | reverse complement strand
TAATGTCCTATCACTGACAGCATTGAAATTCAGGATAGATCTTGATACATTCTTTGTGACTATGAATGTCATCCCATTTTTCTTCAATTTGTCATTCCTGGCATAGTAGATCATATGGTTGTTTGATTTAAAGGCCAAAACTGGTTCATTTCAGCTCACTAAGGCCTAGTATATCGATCTCTATGCATTGCATTTCATTTTTGACAAGTTCCAATTTTGTTAGATTTGTACCTCATACATTCCATGTTCCAATGATTTATGGTTGTTTGTAGCTGTTTCTTCTCATCTTGAGAAATGCCACATTAGCAAATGGAGGTCTGGAAAGCTGTCTTCTATCCATACCATAAAGGTTGGCTCTACTCTGAGAAGGCATCTCTTCCCCAGTTGTATTTTGAGTACCTTTTGACCTGATGGGTTCATTTTCTGGCACTATATTGGACAATAGGAGCTCTGGTAGCATAGTGCCTAAGCCACTTGACTGCTAACCAGATGGCTGGTGGTTCAAATCCACCAGTCGCTCCTTGGAAGGAAGGTTGGGCAATCCTACTTCCGTAGTGATACTGCCTCGGAAACCCAAGGAGGGGTCGCTATGAGTCGGGGCTGACTCGAC
>NW_006921695.1:10014235-10021648 GCF_000298275.1 Orycteropus afer afer | reverse complement strand
AACAAAGAGTCCCACCCAGACACACTCTAGCCAATTCTAGCAACTGCAAAACGTGCTTTACAGGAACATTCCTCTTTACCCCACATTTCCTCATTTCCTTAGGAACAAGCAAAAATAACATTTTAACTTGCATTTCTTTGAATAAAGATGATTGCTTGATTAAAAACAAACAAAAAATCCACGTATCTCACTTTTAGTGTCATCTCCATGTCAAGAAAATCAAATATTAAATAATTATTAAAGTATTGTCTGAAGTTAAAGAAGTATAATCATAGAGGGAAATTTAGAATTTCAGGAGGGAATAAAGATAACTGAAATGTAAGTGAAGTATGTTGTACTGATGTACATCACACTGATAGAAAAGGTTTGAAATTCCTATAATATATATAGAGAGAATTAACCAGCAGTAAATCAAGAATGTAAATTAAGCTATCTTGAGTAATTGCAAACAAAATTTCTTGTAAAAAGGAAATATTGTAGTACAAACCATTGTATTAATCCTCCACTCTTCACCTAAAAAAAAAAAAAAAGTGAGAGTTAAAGAAGGCCTATTGAAAATGGATTAAACAGCAACAAAGTTGTATGTGGATAGAAATCTAAATATATCAAAAATCAAATTAATATAAAAGAGATAATCTAAATAAAAGACTTAAAATGTCAAACTGTGTTGAAGATTAAACCATTTTTTACTTAAAAATAGCTCATAAAGAAGGAACAGAAAAGGAAAAAGAAGAAACATATATTAAACAAAAGCAACAATTAAAAAATTCTACTTCTGCTTTATTAAGCACAATGCTGATATTTTGATATGAATTATTCCAAAAGTAAAGCAAGACATTTCTTAGTGATCACATCCTAAGTGAGCCAGGATATCACAACAATGATAGTCTTGAAATCAGCAGATAAATGCAGACTACAAAAAAAATCACGAAGAATATAGACATTCTGAAAAACACAATTATCTAAACCAACCAAAGGCACATAAAGGAATCACAGTACCCAAAAATTTCAAGACAGACATTGTTTTTAATTGTGCATGATATATTACTAACATGAAATTTATGCTGGTCATAAATCAAGAGAAAATTAATTTCAAATAATTGGAATTATTTGGAGAAAGTTGTCCAAATTAGTAGAAATAAGTCAGAAAAGATGATAAAATGTAAGTAGAACATACTTCTTCAAAATATTTTCAAGGGGTTAATTTAAGAGTGATTATATGCTAAGTGGGAAGGAGAACCCATTCTCAACCATGACAAGAGTTGAGTTATGACTTCTCATGTTATACACACACACACACACACACACACATATATGTTTATGTATATATATATTTATTGTTGTTGCTATGTGCTGTCGAGTTGTTCCCAACTCATAGTGACCCTGTTTTCCAGTGCAGGCATCTTACTCTCAATCAATATGCTATTGCTTTTTTTTTTCCCTCTTCTTATTTGAATATTTAATTAAATATTTGGTCATATTAAGGTATAAACAACAAAAAGCAGGTTAATAAACCCTCAGAAACTCTCAAGCCATCTACCACATTCAACCCAGGTATGGTACTGGTGTTTGTGCCGCATGTTATCCCCCCCGTAGGTGATACTGTTTATAAATCTGAATCATTAGTCAAAATTTAAAAAATAAGTCAGGTTTCATAAAAATTGCTGAGTTTTGTTGTGGGGATTGAGTGCCTTTCAAACATTTAGTTGTGGCAACTCATCTTCAGTTATCCGGTCCAGTTTTTTAGTTTGGTAATATGTAGAATCAACATATTGTCACATGTAAATTTTAGATCTTCCTTTTGCAGACCAAGCAAATTGTTTTCTTGAAATTGCCATTTAGCATGAAGCTAATAAGCCTAGGGCTTTGACTTTGACAAAGTTTCTTGAGGAGGAACCGGACACTCAAAACCCATTACATAGAATATGAATATTCACATCATCAATTGAGATATTGTCTATTTATTAACCATACAATATTTCTGATATGTTTACTCAATGAAGGGAGCTCTAGTGACGTATTGCCTAGGCATTTGACTGCTAACCAGAAGACTGGTGGTTCAAATCCACAAGCCACTTTTCTGAAGGAAGGTTGGGCAATCTACTTCTTAGTGATACTGCCTCGGAAACCAAAGGCAGGGTTGCCATGAGTCAGATCTGTCTTGACGGCAGTGCGTTGCATTGCATATTTACTCAACAAAGATTGGGATTCATTTATATATAGGAAAATTGCATATACTTCCCTAAAGAAGGATAGCATGACTTCCTCACTGAAATGTGCTTACATACAACATTGAAGAATAATTCCACATGAAACATTTTCATTATATTTTCCTCTGTACATTTTTATTTTAATTTTGAAATTGGGAGAAATACTGTAACTTTCCTTGTTGTTGTTGTTATGTGCCGTCGAGTCGGACGCGACTCATAGCGACCCCTCCTCCTTGGGTTTCCGAGGCAGTATCACTACGGAAGTAGATTGCCCCATCTTCCTTCCGAGGAGTTGCTGGTGGATTTGAACTGCCAGCCCCCTGGTTAGCAGTCAATTGCCTTTAGCCACTATGCTACCAGAGCTCCCGTAACTTTCCTAATGGACATAATTAAGTAGATATCCCCATATTTGCTTTTATTATTAATAATTCATTCTTTTTGTCCCATAAAATGATTTATAATAAAATAATTAAATTTATAAGTATTCTTAGAAATGCTTTTATGATATATTTGTATGATACTACTTGCTCTTAAGAAGTTTGAAGTTGAAGATAAAGAAAATTCAATTCTATGAGTCAAATTACCAACTGAATTTAGAAACCATCTTAAGAATAAATTTGATGCATTCAAGAAAAATGATGGGAAGAGCAGATGAGTTGTGGGATGGCATCAAAGGTATCATACACAAAAAAGCAAAAGATCATTAAAAATACAGAAAAGAAATAAAGAGAAAAGTGGAAGTGAGAATAGAATCTGAAACTTTTTCCTAAGCATATAGTAACTAAAGCAGCCAGAAATACTGACAAAGTTTAAGAGCTGGACATATTTCAAAGGATACCTGAAGAAGACAAAGTAAAGAAATATAATAAGATGTGCAAAAAACCTGGATTGAGAAATCCAAAAGGGAAAAACAATCTCAGTATTTCTCAACTTGAAAAAATTAGAGAACAATTTTAATCCTCAGATGCTATATTGAAGGATTTTATGGGCAAAATCAAAAGATGATGGAATGAAGACACAGTATCTCCATATCAAAAAGTACTGCTTGACATTCAACCATTTCAAGAAGTACCATGTGATCAAGACATGATGGTTTTGAGGGAAGAAGTCCAAGTTGCACTAAAGGCATTGGCACAAAATCAAGGCACCAGGAATTGACTGAATATCAACTGAGGCATTTCAATAAACTGATAGAATGCTAGTAACTCTCACTTGTCTATGCCATAGAATTTGGAAGACAGCCATGTGGCCAAAAAATAACAATTGACCCATATTGTGCCCACTACAAAGGAAGGTGATGTAGTAGAATGCTGAAATCATCAATCAATATCCTTAATATCACATGAAAGTAAAATTTTACTGAAGATGATTAAAAAATGGTGACAGCAGTTACTAGATGGAGAACAGCCAGACATTCAAGGTGGATTCGGAAGTGGATATGGAATGGGAAATACATTAGATGGATCTTGGCTGAAAGCAAAGAATACCAGAATATATTTACCTGCGTTTTACTGACTATGCACAAGTATTTGTCTACATGGATCATAACAAATTATGAATAACATTGCAAAGATTGGGAATTCCAGAACACTTAATTGTGCTCATGCAGCACCTATATATAGACAAAGAGATAATCACTCAAATAGAACAAGGGGAGATTGCATGTTTTAAAATCAAGAAAGGTGTACATCAAGGTCGGATCCTTTCACTATGTCCTCTAATCTGTTTGCTGAGCAAATAATCCAAGAAGCTGCACTATATGAAGAAGAACATGGAATCAGGATTGGAGTAAGATTCATTAACAACCTGTTATATGGAGATACGCAACTTTGCTTGCTGAAATCAAAAAAGGCTTGAATTACTTACTGATGAAAATCTAAGATTACAGACTACAAAATGGATTATACCTCACCATAAAGAAAGAAAAATTCTCATAACCGGATTTATAAGTTATATGATTATAAACAGAAAATTTGAAATTGTCAAGGATTTCAGTTTACTTGGATCAATCATCAGTGCCTATGGAACCACTAGACAAGCTTCAAATGACATATTAAATCGGACAATTACAGTGAAATTAAAATTACCTTGAAAAGACTAAATTCTAATATCACCTTCTAAGAGACTAGGACACTTACATACTCTAAGCTGTGGGAGTGGTGTTTTACAGAGTCATCTTCCACAAGTTTGGCCTCCCTCATTTCCATATGCATTGTAGCAAAATACTCTCTTTTATTGCAGATGAATAATCTTCTCCATTTCATATTTATAGGTGATTTTATTGTGCAGCTATGGCATTAAGATCATTATAGTGTGTGTTTTGGATACTAGAAGTTGAAAGCTTAAACATTGTAAACTTAATTAATTCCCAAGAAGGATAATTGACTTCCACTTTAAACCATGGGAAGAAATTAGTTATATACAGCATTGTCGGTGAACTGGGGAGGTTAGGTCCAATGTGCTACCCAGTGTTTAATAAATCAAAGGAAGCTATGCAAAGTTATTAAAAAAAAAATCTACTTAACCTAAACTTTTTTCCCTCTCAGTTGTAACATCCACATTTCTTGTTTCTCTCTTCTTGTCAGCAAATATCAAGGCCCCACATTCCCTGAAATATGCTTCATTTGCTGAGATTTTTATCCACAAAAAGCTTATACATACAAATGAGGACATCTAGAAAATACATATTTTTTGTTTGTTTCTATTCTTTTTTTTTAATTGTGATTTGAATGGAAGTTTGCAGAAGAAACTCATTTCCCATACAGCAGTTCATGCACATTTTATTTCATTACATTGATTCCAACCTCTGTAATGTAACAGCTCTCTTCCCACTTCCACCTTGTGGTAATATTTTCCTTGTGAAAACACCTGTTTTAAAGAAGGAAAATGGCTAAAGCTCAAAGAAATTGGTTCAAAACCAACCTTTCTTAGTTTTTCAAAGTTTATTCCTAGAAGAATAGTAAAATTTTGCATTGTTTTTCTTATAGCTAGTTTCCATTGACTCTCCCTGTATCATGGGGACCCCATGCACAAAAGAATAAAACACTGACCATCCCTGCCTCATTCTCACAATCAGTTGAGGATAAGACTACTTTGATCCCTAGGGTTTCCACTGACTGATTCTGGAAGCAGATCACCAGGCCTTTCTTCCTACTTTGCCATAGTGTGGCCTCTCCTCTGAAACCGATTCAGCATCATAGCAACACAGAGGCTCCAGTAAGAAGTGGATGATAATTGCACATGGGGTGCAATGTCCATGAACGACATCTCCCACATGGAAAGTACGAATTCTACCACTGAACCACCACTACCTTCAAAACAAAATGCTTTGTTTTGAAAAGAAAAAAAAAAAATGATAATAACAGCACATTTAGATGCTAGAATGAATGAATTTATTTTATGATATACACTTTTTTTCTCTATGGTGAAAATAAATGCATTGACAGTAATTCTATTTATTCATCCATTAATTCATTAACATTCATATATTAATTCAATGTCATTAATATGAATTCCACTAATTTATCTATTACCTCATTCAATTAATGAAATAATTATGTTAATTAATACAATGGATTAAATCATTAAATTTAGTACAGGTTAGAAGCAATTTTATGATGATTACTTGCAGCTGGATAAATAGTAAAGAGAGGATGATCATAGAATATGAGCACAGTTGGTACTGAAAATAATGAAGATGATAGAAGATCTAATTAGAGAATAAAACATATTGAATAAAAGATCTGGGAACTCAACAAGTTAGTGCATAAAAGGCAGATCAGCAAGTTGGTGTGTAACAAGATGAATGGCAACTCCTAGAAGGAAAGTAAGTTGGGTTGCAGAATCCAGAGTCACAACCAAAGGAAGGGAAACCACAGATGCCATAACTCAGGGGCCTGAAGCGATTGGATCCAGAGCTGAGGGAGCAGTGGCTTCTGGATCCATAGCCTAGAGAGCAGCTGCTTCTGGAGCCAAAGCCCAGAGACCCAGTGTAAGTCGTCAGGCACGGACTGCAGAGTCTGGATGTCCTTGGGCGGTACCAGGATGTCTGGCAGGGAATGGACACCATCTGGGACTTCTGGCAGCAGCTGGGCTCACAACAGGTCTCCGGACAGCCCCTGTAGTGAGAAGAGGCCAGCTGACAAGTGCTGGGAGAGCAGAAGTCAGTGCTGTAAACCAGGTTCCTTGGGAAGGAAGAGCCACAGGAAGGGACTTGGTAGCACAGGTAGCCACCAAGTGAGCGGGAGGAGAAGTTTCTAGAGCAGCAGTTATAGGACATGTTGATAGACGATATGAGTTCAACTGAATTACAGTGAAAAGACTGAATTCTAATGTCACCTTCTAGAGATTGGGACACTTATATATTTCCAGCTGTGGGAGTGGTGTTTTACAGAGTCATCTTCCACACATTTATCCTCCCTCATTTCCATATGCGTTGTAGCAAAATATTCCCTGTAATTGCATATGAATAATCTTTTCCATTTCATATTTATAGGTGATTTTCTTGTGCAGTTATGGCATTAAGACCATGACTGACTCCAGTGTCAGAAATGCTATGAGTGTTACCTCTTAATGACAACCCATCATGGTGAGAAAAGCATCTACTCTCCTGTCATTTCCATTTACATTAGTGTTAGTTGGGGGATGCTTAGGTGTAAGAGTGGAGATTAAGAAGTTATCTTTTTTTTTTTTTTTTTTAATTAGAGACACACTGTGTTATTGCTGAAGGACTGAAGGACCTAGAGTCTGATCCTCTTTCATAACGTTGACTTTCATTCACTATTTTTTTTTTATAGTATAGTCTATTTTACATTACTTCTCACATCTAATGGAAATGGGAAAATACAGGTACAAGCAATAGAATGAGAAACATAGGGAAACCCAGAAATAAACCTGGACAAGTGTTGAAGTGTTTGGAGTCAAAATAAATTTAAAAAATTATTTTTAGTTTGTTTTTATTGTTATAACTTAACTTGTTGTTGTGACTTGAGTGAAAATTTACACATCGAATTAGTTTTTCATTCAACAATGAATATGTATTTTGTTTTGCGACATTCACTATAATTCCCACAGTGTGAATGTAACAACTTTTCCCACTGGCTCCCTGTGTTTCCCATTTTCATTTGTCCTTTTTTCCTGTCCCTTTTTGCCTTCTGGTCTTTATCCCTGGGAAAAATCTGCTTATTTGATTTCCTATGACTTG
>NW_006921695.1:9997079-10007310 GCF_000298275.1 Orycteropus afer afer | reverse complement strand
CTTCGTCTCACCTATTTTGGTCATGTTGTAAGAAGAGACCATTCTCTGGAGAAGGATGTCATGCTTGGTAGGGTGGAGGGTGGATAAAAGAGAGGGAGACCTTCAAGAAGATGGATTGACATGGTGGCTGCAATGATGGGCTCAAGTATAGCAGGGATTTTGGGGCTGGCGCGGGATTGTGCAGTGTTTCGTTCTGCTGTGCATGGGGTTGCTATAAGTTGGAAACTACTCGAGAGCACTTAACAACAACAACATAGTCCTTTGGATTAATTTATTTGTCTCTTTAATTGTTTTCACTCTTCTTTGTTCTAAATGCCTAGTGATAAATAAATGCAACATAGATGTCCACTCACAAGCTTTTATATAGCAGTTGCTACTCACCAAAGCAGAATGTAGAACACTTTGTGGAGTATTTTATGTCAAATGACCTAGGTGGCCCCAGAGAATATAGTCCTGAACTTCCAGGCTCAGTGACTCATTCCTTCAAAATGTTTGGTTGTGGCTAAGTTTTTTTTTTTATAAATTTGTTCCTTGTATGCTTACTATATTCATGAATGTATTTGCAGTATGCATAAATACATATGTACAAACATCCTCTGTCTACCCAATATATATTCATGGGTGTAGTCCCATTCACCTAACAAATGTTCAGCTTGTTTTAAGCTTATAGCTTAAAACCTATATATCCACTTGTATACCATTGTTATTACTGTTACTTCAAGATTGTGGATACAATAGTATTTACCTTTGTTGTCTTTTATCTTTGCTCCTCCCAGTGTAAGGCTATTTTGAGGCAGGTTCAGGTGGAGGTCAATATGTGCAAATGTGAAATGACTCAGAGTCAGACACTCTTGAATGGAGGGGAAATAAATAGTGTCCCCACTGATAGTCTATGAGTTTTTCCACATACGTGTCTTGCAAATAAAAAATAGTTGCAATTTCAATACAATGTATGACTTTTCATATACACACACACACACACACATATGTATATATATATATGTGTGTGTGTGTATATGTACACACACACACACACATATGTTGTTTTTGTTATGTGCCATCGAGTCAGACCTGACTCATAGAGACCCTCCTTGGGTTTCTAAGGCAGTATCACTATGGAAGTAGATTTCCCAACCTTCTTTCCAAGGAGTGGCTGGTGGGTTTGAACCGCCAGCCTTCTGGTAAGCAGTCAAGTGATTTAGGCACTATGACGTATGATAAAAATACCTTACTTGTTTCCACTGTTTTTAAAGTTCTAGTTCTCATAAAACATCCCTGAGAAGGAGAGCTTTATGGGTATTTTAGTTATCAGGTCTCTTTCACATTTTTGTCCCTCATTTGAAACATCCATCTCTCCCAATACACTTCTGGAAGACTACTTTTTCCATTATAGAATACCCACATATCTTCTTTTCCGTGTCATCTCCATGTCAATACAACCAAATATCAAATAATTATTAAAGGATTTTCTGAGATTAAAAGGGTATAATCATTGAGCAAAATTTAGAACTTCAGGAGGAAATAAAGATAACTTAAATGTAAGTGAAGTATGTTGTACTGATGCATGTTGTACATTACACAGATAAAATTGGCTTGACATTCCTATAATATATATAGAAAGAATTAATAGCAGTGAATCAATACAAATTGAGCTCTCTTAAGAAATTGCTAACATAATTTTTTGTAAAAAGGAAAAATTGAAGTACAAAGCATTTTATTAATCCTCTACCATTCACCCAAAAAGGAAAAAGGAAAAGAAAGCACCTAGGGAAAAGATTTAATAGATACAAAGTTGTATTTGGATAGAAATCTAAATATGTCAAAAATTCAATTAATATAAAAGCCCTAATCTAAATAATAGACTTAGAATATCAGACAGGTTTGAATATTAAACTATTTTTTACTTAAAAAATGTTTTTTTTAAATATAAAAGAACTGAAAAAGAAAAGCAAGAAATATATATTAAGCAGAAGAAACAAATTAAAAACTCTACTTCTCTTTCATTAAGCACAGACAAAGCTGATGTTTTGATACAAATTTTTCCAACAGCAAAGCAAGATATTTCTGAGTAATCACTTCCTCAGTTAGATAGGATATCACAATGATGATAGTCTTGAAATCAGCAGGTAAACACAGGATATAAAAAATCAGGAAGAATATAGACATTCTAAAAAACACAATTGTCTAAATTGACCAAATGCACATAAAGGAATCACAGTATCCAACAATTTCAAGATAGATATTGTTTTTAAGTGCACATAGAATACTACTAACATGAAACATATGCTGGTCATAAAACAAGATAAAATAAATTTCAAATAGGTGAAATTATTCAGAATAAGTTGCCCAACATGGTAGAAATAAGTCCGAAATCAATAATGAAAAGATAACTAGAACATCTTCAAAACATTTTCCAGGGTTAATTTAAGAGTGATTATATGCTAAGTGGGAAGGAGAACCCATTTTCAAGCACAACAAGAATGTTCATTAATTTGTCTTGAGGAACTCTGTTTTGCAGTGCAAGCATCTTTCAATCAACCCACTGTTGCACTGTTGCTTTTTTTTTTTCAATTTTTTTTTTCTTGTTTAAAACTTTAATTACTGATTCAGTCATATTAAGGTATAAACAGCAAAAAGCAAGTTAATAAACCTTCGGAAACTCTCAGGCCATCTACCAGATTCAGCACAAGTATTGTACTGGTCTGTGCTCCACATGTAGTCACCCATAAGTGATTTTGCTTATAAATCTAAGTTTTTGGTCAAAATTTTAAAAATAGGGATTTCATAAAAAAAGCTGAGTTCTATTGTGGGGATTGGAGGACTTTCAGATATTTAGTTGTGAAAACTAATCCTCCATTTTTGGATCCAGTTTTTTAGATTGGTAACATGTAGAACCAGCATATTCTCATATGCAAATTTTAGATCATGCTTTTGCCAACCAAGCAAATTATTTTATTGAAATTGCCATTTAACTTGATGCTAATCAATTTAGGGCTTTGACTTTGAGAAGTGTCTTGAGGAGGAAGCAGACACTCAAAAGGCATTACTTAGAATATGAAGATTCACATCACATTTAAGATATTGTCCATTTATTAACCATACGATATATCTGGTATGTTAACTCAGCATAGACTGGGAGTCATTTATACACAAGAAAATGGCTAATACTTCCCTAAAGAAGGATAGCATAACTTCTTCACTGAAATACACATACATACAACATTGAAGCAAAATTCCACAAGAAACACTTCCATTGTAATTTTCTCTATAAATTGTTGTTTTAATTTTTAAAATTGGGAGAAGTATTATACTTAATCAAGTGAACATAATTAAGTAGATATCCTTATGTTTATTTTCATTATTAATAATTCATCCCTTTTGTGCCCTAAAAATTATTTCTTATATAATGAATTTTCTTTTTATCCTTAGAAATGTTTTATAATATTATATATTTGCATAATATTACTTGCTCTTAAGAATGTTGATAAGAGCTCTGATAGCATAGTGTCTAAGGCACTTGACTGCTAACCAGAAGGCTGGCGGTTCAAACCCACCAGCCACTCCTCGGAAGGAAGGTTGGGCAATCCTACTTCTGTAGTGATACTGCCTCGGAAACCCAAGGAGGGGTCGCTATGAATCGGGGCCAACTCGACGGCACATAACAACAACAACAACAATGTTGAAGTTGAAGCTGAAGAAAATTAAATTCTACAAGAGTCAAATTACAAACTGAATTGTGAAACCATCTCAAGAATAAATTTGACTCATTCATGACAAATGATGGAAGACCAGGTGAGCTGTGGGTATGTATCAAAGACATCATGATGGAAAAAAGCAAAAGGTCCCTAAAAATACAGAAAATAAATAAAGACCGAAGTGGATGTCAAAAGAGACTCTGAAACTTGCTCATGAGTGTATAGTAAGTAAAGCAAGCAGAAGCACTAAAGAAGTAAAAAGCTAGACAGATTTCAAAGTGCTGCTCAAGAAGACAAATTAAGTAGTATAATAATATGTACAAAAATCTGGATCATGAAATCCAAAAGGGAAGAACAAGTTCAACATTTTTCAATCTACAAGAAGTTAAGAAAAAAAACTGAAGCCTCAGACACAATACTGAAGGATTTTATGAACAAAATCAAAAGATATTTTATGGGCAAAATCAAAAGAAGATGGAATGAAAACACAGAATCACTGTACTAAAGAGTACTGATTGACATTCAAGCATATAAAGAGATAGCATGTGATCACGAACTGATGGTATTGAGGGAAGAAGCCCAAGTTACACTGAAGGCAGTGGCAAAAATCAAAACTTCAAGAATGGGCTGAATATCAGTTGAGACACTTCAACAAAGTGAAGCACTACTAGAAGCTCATACTTGTCTCTTTTGGAAGATAGGCATCTGCCAATGGACTAAAATACATAAAAATTATGCCCATTACAAAGAAAGGTAATCCAATAGAATGCCAAAATTATCAAACAATATCATTAATATCATATGAAAGTAAAATTTTACTAAAGAAAATTCAAAAATGGTGGCAGTAGTACCTAGACAGGGAACTGCCAAACATTCAAGATGGATTCAGAAAAGGATGTAGTATGGGAAATATATCAGATGGATCTTAGCTGAAAGCCAAGAAAACCAGATATGTTTACCTATGATTTTCTGACTACACAAAAACACTTGTCTATGTAGATCATAACAAATTAGGAATAACTGCAAAGAATGGGAATTCCAGAACACTTAATTGTACTCATACAGGACCTGTATGTAGACCGATAATCACTCAAATAGAACCAGGGAAACTGTATATTTTTAAATCAAGAAAGGTACACATCCAGGTTGGATCATTTTACCGTATCCTCTAATGTGTTTGCTGAACAAATCATCCAAGAAGTTGCACTATGTGAAAAACAATACAGGATCAAAACTGGAGGAAGAGTCATCAACAACCTGTTATGTGGAGATATCACAACTTCGCTTGCTGAAAATCAAAGAAGGCTTGAATCACTCACTGATGAAAGCCTAAGATGAGAGCGTTTAAAACAGATTATACCTCACCATAAAGAAACAAAAATCCTCACAACTGGATTTATAAGCTACATGATGATAAACAGAGAAAAGAATTGAAATTGTCAAGGATTTCAGTTTACTTGGATCCATAATCAATGCCCATGGAACCAGTAGGTAAGCTAGCAAATTACATATAAAATTGGGAAAATGTGCTAAAAAAAACTATTTAACCTATCAAAAAGCAAAGATGTCACTTTGAATGCTAAGGTGTATGCTATCTAAGCTATGGTGTGTTGAATTGTCATATATGTGTGGTAAACTGGACAAGGAATAAGGAATTATGAGGAAGAATTCATTTCTTTATGTTATGATGTTGGCAAAAAATATTAAATATTGCATGGGCCACCAGAAGAATGAACAAATCTGTCTTGGAAGAATTACAGACACAGTGCTCCTTAGAAGGAAGGTGGTGAGATTTTTGCCTCACATACTTTGGACATATTATCAGAAATAACAGTCCCTGAAGGGAGACATAGTGCTTAATAAATTAGAAGGTCAACAAAATAGAGGAAGGCCCTCAATGAGATGGCTTGATACACTGGCTGTAACAAGGTGCTCAAACAGAGTCATGAATGTGAGGATGGCACAGGACCATAAAGTGTTTTCTTCTGTTTACATGGGGTAGCTACATGTTAGAACTGATTCAATGGTACCTAACAATAACATGCACATATACAATTTATGATTTTCTGAAATATTTAGCCTAAAAAACAATCTGAAAGGCTACATAAAAATCAAAATACAAAGGTCTTCAATTTCATGCTGTAATGTGAATGAAACAATAATTTCTGCTGATACAAAAGCCTTGTTGTCTATAGCATCTGGTCTTATGGCCCCTATAACTATCCCCAAGGTAAGAAACTCTCCTCCCTTCCTCCCTGTGACCACTTCCTCCTTGGGCCCCTTTGAACCATGCATTCCTTTCTGTCCAGCCTTCCATCGATGTGAATGCTATCCCTCTGGTATCCCATGGCTGCTTGATCCAAGGGGTACTTACCAAACCAACTCACTGCTATGGAGTCTATTGCAACTCATAGTGAGCCCTCCTAGGGTTTCTGAGGCTGTATCACCACAGAAGTAGGTTGCCCCATCTTCTTTCTGAGGAGTAGGTGGTGGGTTTGAACCGTCAGCCTTCTGGTTAGCAGACAAATGCCTTAGGCCCTACAGCACCAGGCTGGAAGGGTAACCTGGGGCCAAAGTCTCGAGAGTTCCACCTATCTCCATCCGACAAGATATTCCGGTCATTTTTGTGTTTTTGAATTTTGTTCTGTAGTGTGAGTTTTGGATAATAGAAGGTAGAAGCTTAAAACTTATAAACTTCAATAATTTTCATCAAGGATAATTGGTTTCCACTTTGAACCATGGAAACAAATTAATTATATACAAAATTGTCAGTGAGTTGAGCAAGTTTGGTTTAATTTGCTATCCAATGTTGAATAAATCAAAGGAAACTATTCAAAGTTATATAAAAAATGTTCTATCTAATATAAACTTTTTCCCATTCAATTGTTACTTCCATGTTTTCCTCTTTCTGTCCTCCTGTCAGCAAATATCAAAGCCTTATATTCCCTGAAGTATGGTACACATGCTGATATTTTTATTCACAAAAAGTCTATACATACAAAGTAAGGACATCTGGAATAATCACTGTTTGTTTGTTTGTTTGTTTTGTTTTGTTTTGCTGAGATAATGAGCCCAAGAGATTTCCCACTCTTCCTTCTGAGGAGTGGCTGAACCTCCAGTCTTCTGGTTAGCAGTAAAATGCTTTAGGCAATACGCCACCAGAGCTCCCTAACTGAGATTTGGAGGTAAATTTACAGAATATATTTATTTTCCATAAAGCAGTCCATACACATTTTGTTTCATGACATTGATTAGAATCTCCATAATATAACAGTTCTCTTCCAATTTCCTTCCTATGGTTATGTTTGCCTTGTGAAAATACCAATTTTAAAGAAGGAAAATGTCTAAAGCCCAAAGAAATTAGTTCAAAACCACCTTTTCTTAGTTTTTTAAAGTTTATTCCCAGAAGAATAGTCACTTTTTCTTTGTTTTTTTAGTTATTTTTCATTGATTCACCCCAAATCAGGGGACCTGATGCACAAAAGAATAAAATACTGCCCAGTCCTGCTTCGCTCTTACAGTCAATTGTGGTAGGTAAGACTATTGTGATCCATTACATTTTCACTGACTGATTTTGGAAGCAGATCATATGGACTTTTTCCTAGTTTGCCTTAGTATGGCCACTCCTTTCAAACAAATTCAGCATAATAGCAATGCATAAGCCTCCACTAACAAATGGATGATGGTTGCACGTGAGGTGCAATGTCCATGAACAAATTCACATCTCCAACATGGAAGGTAAGAATTCTACCATTAAACCACCACTGCCTTCAAAATAAAATGCTAACTATTAAAAAAAAGAAAGACAGAAAAAAACTATTGATAACACAGCAGTACATATGGATGCTAGAATGAATGTATTTTAGAATATACATTTTTTTTCTGTCTACAGTGAATAAAACATTTTGGCAGTAATTCTATTTATTCATCCATTAATTCTTTAACATTAATACATTACTTCAGTGTCATTAACATAAATTCCATTCATTTAACTTCTACCTCATTCAAGTAATGAAGTATTTCCATTAATTAATCCAATGGATTAATTCATTAAATTTACCATTGGTTGGAGGAAATTTTTTGATAGATGAAGATAGATAGATTTTTGGTAGATGAAAAGTGAAGAGAGGATGATCAGAGAATATGAGGAGCATTGCTCATGAATATAATGAATATGATGTTGTTGTTGTGTGCCGTGGAGTCAGACCTGACTCATAGCGACACCTCCTTGGGTTTCTGAGGCAGTATTACTATGGAAGTAGATTGCCCAACATTCCTTCTGAGGAGTGGCTGGTGGATTTGAACCGCCAGCCTTTTGCTTAGCAGTCAAGTGCCTTAGGCACTACGCTACCAGAGCTCCCAATGAATATAATAGAAGATCTAATTAGGGAGTATAACATACTGCACAAAAGATCTAGAAACACAACAAGTTGATCCATAAAAGGCAGATCTACAAGTTGGTGTGTAACAAGAAGCCTGACAGCTGCTAGAAGGAAAGTAAGTTGAGTAGCAGAATCCATAGCCACATCCCAAGGAGGGAAAGCCACAGATGCTATAACTCAGGGGACTGAAGCTACTGGGTCCACAGCTGAGTGAGTAGCAGCTTCTAGATCCATAGTCTAGAGAGCAGCTGCTTCTGGAGCCAAAGCCCAGAGAGCCAGTGTAAGTCATCAGGCAGGGACTGCAGAGCCTGGGTGTCTTGGGCGGTAGCAGGATGTCTGGCAGGGGATGGACACCACCTGGAACTTCTGGCACAACCTGGGCTCACAGTAGGTCTTCTGACAACCCCTGTAGTGGGAGGAGACCAGCTGACAAGTGCTGGGAGAGCACATTTCAGTACTGTAAACCAAATTCCTGGGGGAGGAAGATCCACAGGAGGAGGCTGGGTAGCCACCAAGAGAGCAAGAAGAGAAGATTCCAGAGCAACAGTTGTAAGACATGTTGATAGACCATATGAGTTCAACTGAGTTACAGTCAGAAGACTGAATTCTAATGCCAACTTCTAGACTGTGGTACTTATATACTCTCAGTATATAAGAGGTGGGAGTGGTGTTCCACAGAGTTATCTTCCACACATTTGTACTCCCTCATTTCCATATGTATTATTGAAAATATTCTCTGTAGTTTCGATGAATAATCTTCTCCGTTTCATGTTTATAGGTGATTTTATTGTCCTGTTATGATCCTAAGAAAACAAATGACTCCAGTGTCAGATATGTTATAATTATCTACTATTAAAATCATTCCATCATGGCTAGAGAAGCCTCTACTCTCTTCCTTTTTCCATTTACCTCTGTATTAGCTGGAGGATGCTTAGGTGTAAGGATGGGGATTAAGATGAATTCATCTCTTTTAGTTAATGTTAGACACAGTATCTTCTTGAAGAAACACCTAGTCTGACCCTCTTTAAGAACATTGATGTTTTACACATAATAGTCTATTATACATTGCCTCTAAAATCCAATGGAACCAGAAAAAAAAAAATAAATATAAGCAAGTGAACAAGAAATATAGGAGAAGGAAACTTGGAAAACTGTTTAGAGTCAAAATATGTAAAGAAGACAATTTTTAATTTATTATTATTAAACTTTTTATTGTGGTTTGAATGGAAGTTTACATATCAAATTATTTTTCCATTCAACATTTAATACACGTTTTGTTTTGTGGCATTCAGTGTAATCCCTGCAATTTAAATGTAACAACACTATTTCCATTTCCTCCCTGTGCTTTCCATTTTCACTTGGGTTTTTATCCTATACCTTCCTGCCTTCTAATCTGGATCCCCATGCATAAATTACTTATTTAATCATGTATGCCTAATTGTTCTAAGAAATGCATACCCCTCTAGGGTAAATGTGTACCTTATAGGCCTATTTCTTGATTGGCTAAAAAGTGAGACACTGGAGTGAGTCAGATTTTAGGCTTTAAGGTGACTAAGTGTGATGGACATGGGGATTCCATCAGATTCTGTCAAATCCAGAAAACCTGGTCTTTTGGAGTGTGTGTGTGATTTTTATTTTTATTCGTGATTTTTATTTTTATTCCAGATTTTTTACCACTTCTACTATCCAGGATCTTCTATAGTGATTCTTTTTAGAACTGCGGGTAGAGGAAGAAGCTTACCATCTGGTTCTGGTCTCAGAGTCCTGGAGGCTGTGGTTTGCATGGTTCACTAGTCATTTGGACTAATAGTTTTCTTGTGTATCTTTAATGTTCTTTACTCTTCTTTACTCTGATCAGATACAAACCACTAGTTGCACTTTAGATCCCAAATCACAAACTTTTATGACTCCATTTGGTACTTAACAAAGTAGATGTAGAACATTGTCTTTGTGGAGTATTTTGTGTCATATGACCTTGAAGTTCCCAGAGAATATAGTCTTGAGCCCCCAGGTCCAATGACTCATTGCTTCAAGATGTATGATTATGGCTAAGAGGTTTTTATAACTTTGCTCCCTGTATGTTCTACTGTATTTGTGTATATATTTGCTTATTTGCCGTCGAGTCGGCCCTGACTCATAGCGACCCCTCCTTGG
>NW_006921695.1:9995433-9995938 GCF_000298275.1 Orycteropus afer afer | reverse complement strand
GTATGTTATGCCAATTGAGCTTGATGTCCCCTGCAACTATGGTCCCAAGCCCACTGATTCAACTACTCAGTCCCCCTGGGTAGCTGGCTGTGACCAAGAAGTGACTAAATGCTTCCTTGGAGAACAATAGTATGACTTCTTCACTGAAAAGTAGTTGCACACAGCATTGATGCAAAATTTCACTTGAAACATTTCCGTTATATATTTTCTCCATAAATTTTTAAATTTTAATATTTGGAGATATATTGGAAGTTTCCAAATGTACATAAGTAGGTAGATATGAACATATTGTTTTCATTAATAATAATTAATCTTTTTTTGTGTCTAAACAATTTCCAAAATAATGAATGAATTAACTTTCCAATTGTTCTTAAAAACAATATATTTTTATAGTCATGAACAATATTGTGTAAATCCCACTAATTTTTGTAAAAAATTAATGTCTTCTCTCATGTTATCTGTAGTTATTGATACATTCTATACTTTCTAGCCAAGAATAAAATTT
>NW_006921695.1:9987668-9992137 GCF_000298275.1 Orycteropus afer afer | reverse complement strand
GCTCAAGAATAGGTTTGCCACATTCAACACCAGTGATGGCAGAGAGATGAGTTGTGGGATGATATCAGAGATACCATAAATTCAAAAAGGAAAAAGTTGTTAAAAATACAGAAAAGAAATAAAGACAAAATGGATGTCAGGAGAGACTCTGAAACTTGCTCACGAGCATATAGTAACAATAGCTGGCAGAAGAACTCGTGAAGTAAAATACCTGAACAGAAGATTTCAAAGTGTGACTCAAGCAGACAAAGTAAAGGAAAAATGTCAAGCCTCAGATGGAAAGAAGACACAAAATCACTGTACCAAAAAGTACTGATTGACATTCAACCATATCAAGAGGCAGCATATCATCAAGAACTGATGATATTGAGGGAAGAAGTCCAAATTGTACTGAAGGCATTGTCTAAAAAAAAGAAAAAGAGAGAGAGAGAGAGAGACTCCTAGAATTAACTGAATATCAGTTGAGATGCTTCAACAAATGGATGCAACGCCAGAAGCTCTCACTTGTCTATGCATTGAAAATTGGAAAAAGTGCTATCTGGCCAACTGACTAGAACAGATCCATTTGTGCCCTTTCCAAAGAAAGGTGATCCAACAGAATTCTGAAATTATGAAACAATATCATTAGTATAATATGCAAGTAAAATTTTACAGAAGACAATTCACAACTGATGGCAGCAGTACCTAGACAGGAAACTGCTAGACATTCAAACTGGATTCAGAAGAGTATGTGGAATGGGAAATATATCAGAAGGATCTTAGCTGAAAGCAAAGAATACCAGGAATATATTTACCTGTGTATTTATGACTATACAAAAACATCTGTCTATGTGGATCATAATAAATTATGAATAACATTGCAAAGAATGGGAATTCCAGAACACTTAATTATGCTCCTATAGAGGCTGTACATACACAAAAAGATAATCACTCAAATAGAACAGTGGAGACTGCATGTTTTAAAATCAAGAAAAGTGCACATCCAGGTTGGATCTTTTCACCATATCATATAATCTGTAGGCAAAGTAAATATTCCAAGAAGCTGCACTATATAAAAAAGAATACAGGATCAGGATTGGAGAAGACTCATTAAGTATCTATTACATGGAGACGACATAATTTTCTTGATGAAAACAAAGAAGGTTTCAAGTACTTACTGATGAAAACCTAAGACGATAGCCTTCACTATGAATTATACCTCACCATAAAGAAAACAAAATCCTCACAACTGGATCTATAAGCAACAGGATGATAAACAGAAGAAAAATTGAATTTTTCAAGTGTTTCATTTTATTTAGCTCCATAATCAATGTCCATGGAACCAGTATGCAAGGTATCAAATCATGTATTTCATTGGGAAAATTTATCAAAAAGACCTCTTTAAAGTGTTAAAAACAGAAGTTGTCACTTTGAAGACTAAAGTGCCTTAGTCTTATCCAAGCTTTGGTAGGGTCTACTGCCTTATATCAGTGACAAACTGGACAATGAATAAGGAAGAAGGGAGATGAATTCATTCCTTTGGATCATATTGTTGGCAAATAATATTAAATATTCCATGGTTTACCAGAACAACAAACCAATCTGCCTTGGAAGAATTACAGCTAGAATATTCCTTAAAAGGATGATGGTGAGGTTTTGCCTCACATAAATTGACATGTCATCAGAAGGAAACAGTTCCTGAAGAAGAACATCATGATTAGTAAACTGAGAGTCCCGAAAAAAGAGGAAGGCTCTCAGTGAGATGGATTGATACAGTGGCTTCAGCAATGGCCTCAAAAATAGCCAAGATTGTGAGGATGATGTAGGACAGTACAGCGTGCTGCTCTGCTGTCCATAGTGTTGCTGTGGGTTGGAACCGATTCAATGTTTTTTAACAATATATGCATATACAATTTATAGTTTTCTGAAATACATAGCTTAAAAAAATATCTGAATGTCTGCATAAAAAAACAAAACACAAAGGTCTTTCATTTTATGCTGAAATGTGAATTAAAAAAATAGTTTTGGCTGATATAAAACCCTTGTTGTTTCTAGGCATTAAAGTGTAAATTAGGGACACTAGAAGGTAGAATCTCAAACCTTATAAATGTCATTAATGCCTACCAAAAATAATTGGCTTCCACCTCGAACCATGGAAAGAAATTAGTATTCAAAATTATTAGTGAGTTGAAAAGCTATGCTCCATTTTGCTATTCAATGTGGAATAAATCAGAGAAAGCTATTCAAAAATATAGAAATAATATTCTATCTAACCTAAACCTTTTCTCTCCCATTAGTTTCTTGTTTCTCTCCTCTTTTCAGCAAATATCAAGGCCCCATATTCCTAGACTACATATGCTATTCTATATAGCATATATAGCTATTCTCAGCTATATATGCTGAGATTTTTCTTCACATAAAGTATATATACATGCAAAGTAAAGCCTTCTAGAAAACACCCTTTTTGGTGTTTGTTTGATTGTTTGTTTATTGTAATTTGGATGAAATTTACTGAGGAAACACACTTTCCATACAGCAGCTTCTGCAATTTTTTTTTCATTGCAGTAATTGTAATCCCCATAATATATCATCTCTCTTTCCATTTCCTCCCTATGGTTAAGTTTTCGCTGTAAAAATTCCAATTTTAAAGAAAGAAAATGTGTAAAGCCTGAGATAATTTGGTTGAAAACCACCCTTTCTTAGTTTCTCAAAATTGATTCCAGAACAATAGTGACATTTAGCTTTGTTTTTCTTGTAGTTAATTTCCATTGCCTGAGCCAAATCATGGGGACCTAGTGCACAAAAGAATAAAACACTGCCCAGCCCTGCCTCACTCTCATAATCACTTGAGAATAAGACTATTGTGATCCATAGGGTTTCCACTGACTGATTTTTGGAAACAGATCACCAGGCCTTTCTTCTCAATTTGTCTTAATGTGGCCACTCCTCTGAAACCGATTCAGCAACACAACAACACATAAGCCTCCACTAAAAGATGAGTGATGGCTGCACAAGGGTTATAGTGTCCATGGATCAATCTCACATCTCCTGCATGGATGGTGAGAATTCTACCACTGAACAATGACAGCCTCCAAAACAAAATGTTATCAAAAATAAATAAATAACTAACAACAAACAAAAAAATAATGATATCACAATACTACAGTTTGTTCCCAGAATGAAGGAATTTATTTTATGATATCCTTTTGTTTGTCTCTTGTGAATAAAACATATTGACAGTAATTCTATTTATTCATCCATTAATTGACTAACATTAATACATTTTTTCAATGTCATATTAATATGAATATGAAATCCATTAAAATATCTTCTACCTCATTCAATTAATGAGGCAATTCTCTTAATTAATCCCGTGGATTAACTCATTAAATTTAGCACAGGTTAGAAGCAATTTTATGATCAGTACATGCAGCTGGATAAATAGTTAAGAGAAGGTGATCAGAGAATATAAGGACAGTTCATACTGAAAATAATGAAGATGATAGAAGGATTAATTAGGGAGTAGAACATATCACACAAAAGATCTGGGGACTCAACAAGTTGATGCATAAAAAGCAGATCTACAAGTTGGTCTGTAACAAGAAAAGTGACAGCTCCTGGAAGGAAAATAAGTTGGGTGGCAGAATCCAGAGCCATACCCCAAGGAAGGAAAGCCACAGATGCCATAACTCAGGGGCCTGAAGGTACTAGGTCTACAACTGAGTGAGTAGCATCTTCTGGATCCACAGCCTAGAGAACAACTGCTTCTGGAACCAAAGCCCAGAGATCCAGTGTAAGTTGTCAGGCATGGACTGCAGAGCCTGGATGTCCTTGGGCAGTACCAGGATGTCTGGCAGGGGATGGACACCATCTGGGACTTCTGGCAGCAGCTGGGCTCATGGCAGGTTGCCTGACAGCGCCTGTAGTGAGAGGATCCCAGCTGACAAGTGCTGGGAGAGCAGAAGTTAGTGCTGTAAACCAGGTTCCTTGGAAAGGAAGAGCCACAGGAAGGGACTTGGTAGCTCAGGAAACCACCAAGTGAGCAGGAAGAGAAGTTTCTAGAGCAGCAGTTGTAGGACATGTTGATAGATTATATGAGTTCAACTGAGTTACAGTGAGAAGACTGAATTCTAATGTCACCTTCTAGAGACTGGGACACTTATATACTCTCAGCTATGGGAGTGATGTTTTACAGAGTCATCATTCACACATTTGCCCTCCCTCATTTCCATATGCATTATTGCAAACTATTATCTGTAATTGCAGATGAATAATTTTTTCCATTTCATATATATAGGTGATTTTATTGTGCTTTTATGACATTAAGACAACAAATGACTCCAGTGTCAGAAATGCTATAATTATCAGCTCTTAATGTCATCCCGTCATGGTCAGAAAAGCCTCTACTCTCTTCCCTTTTCCACTTGCCTCTGTATTAGCTAGGAGATGCTTAGGTGCAAGCGTGTGGATTAATTAATACTGTTGTTGTT
>NW_006921695.1:9982444-9987118 GCF_000298275.1 Orycteropus afer afer | reverse complement strand
TGTGTGTGTGTGTGTGTGTGAAATTTTTTAACCTATCCCTTCCTGCCTTCTGATCTTTATCCCTGGGCAATAGCTGCTTTTTTTTTCTTTTTTGATCTTGTATGGCTGACTATTCTAAGGAGTGCATACTTCTCTAGTGTATATGCCCATCTTGTGGGCCTGTTTGTTGACTAGTTGAAAATTGAGACATTGAGGTGAGATTGCTTTGAAGCTTTAGATGACTAAATAGTCTTGGGGGTTCCATTGGTCTCTAACAAATCCAGAAAATCTGGCCTTATTTTGCGATTTTGAGTTTTATTCCACTTTTTGAGTTTTGCTCCAGTTCTATCTGGAATCTTCTATTATAATCCCTTTCAGAGCTGCCTGTAGTGGTAGCTGAATATCATCTAGTTCTAGTCTTATAGTCTTGAAGAATGGGGTTTGCATAATCCATTAGTCATGTGGACTAATCATTTATCTGTGTCTTTAATTTTCTTCACTCTTCTGTATTCTGAACAATAGTTGCACTTTAGATCAAAATTCACAAGCTTTTATGATCCTAGTTGCTACTCACCAAAGTTGGATGTAGACTCTTGTTTTTGTGAACTATTTCATGCCAGATGTCATTGATGTTTCCAGAAACTATACTCCTGAGTCCCCGGACCCAGTGACTCACTCCCTCGAGTTATTTGCTTGTGGTTAAAAAGTTTATAACTTTGCATTATGCATGCTCTAATGTATTCATGAATATATTTGCACCACATATAAATACATATGTAGAAATACCCTCTGTCAAAACAATATATATTCACGAGTATAGTCCCATTCTCCTACCCACTCTATTCACCCTGCCTGACTATTTTTATATCCACTTATATAGTGTTGTTATTACTGTTACTGCAGAATGGTTTACGCAATAGTTTTTACCTTTGTTGCCTTTAATCTTGTGCTCCTCTTAGTATAAGGAGATTATTTTGAAACAGATTCAGAGTGGAGATCAATATGTACAAATGTGAAATGACTCAGAGTCACTCTCTTGAATGGAGAGGAAGAAACTAGTAGCCCCATTGATAGTCTATGAGTTTTTCCGTATATGTGACTTTCAAATAAAAATTTTGACTTTTCATATACACACACACACACACATCAAAATAAAATAAAATAAAGATGAAACTTACTGCCATCAAGTTGATTCTGACTTACAGTGACCCCCTTTGAGTTCCAAAGCAGTAAATCATTATAGAAATAGCTTGTCCAATTTTCCTTCTGCAGAGTGGCTGGTGGGTGTGAATCACCAGCCTTGTGGTTAGCAGTCAAATGCCTTAGGCACTATGCCACCAGAACCCTATATATGCATATGTGTGTTTGTGTGCGTGTGTGTATATACTATACATATACTATATATATAGTAGCTGAATACCATCTAGTTCTGGTCTCAGAGTTGTGGAGGCTGGGCTTTGCATGGTACCTTAGTCCTTTCTACTAATCATTTCTTTGTGTCTTTAATTTTCTTTATATATATATATATATATATATATATATATATATATGACTTTATTACATGTTTTACAATTTGTTCCATCTTGTTCCCCTAAAACAGCCCTTATAGGGAGAGCTTTTTCTGGGTATTTTTGTAATCAGGTCTCTCTCACATTTTCTCCCTCATTTTGAAGCATCCATCTTTTCTCATACAGTTCTAAAAGATTACTTTTCCATTGTAAAACATGGAATACATAGATACATATTTTCCTTTATCTTTCTTTTAGTATCATCAAATAATTTCTAAAGGAATTCCTGTAGTTGAAGGAGTATATTCTTAGAGGGAAATTCAGAATTGTAGGTGGGAATAAAGATAACTAAAACAAAAGTGAACTATATTGCACACCATACTAATAGAAATGGCTTGAAATTTCTATAATACAAGAGGAATTAAATAATATTAAATCAAGACAACATATTAAGCTCTCTTAAGAAATAGCTAACAAAGTTTCTTTTGAAAGGGAAAAATTGTAGTACAGCCTTTTTGTTAATCCTTCCTGCTTCACCTAAAAAAAAGCGGGGGGGTGGGGAGGAACATAGACTATGATTAAATAGCAACAAAGTTTTACGTGGATAGAAATGAAAATATATCAAAAATCAAATTAATATAAAAGAGGTACTGGGAAGGAAGATGGGGCAATCTACTTCCATAGTGATACTGCCTCGGAAACCCAAGAAGGGGTTGCTATGAGTCTGGTCCCACTTGACGGCACATAACAACAACAACTAAATAAGAGTCTTAGAATGTCAGACTGGAATGAAGATTATTACTATTTTTTACTTAAGAAGAGTTCTTAAGTATGAAGGAATAGAAAAGAAAACAAAAGAGATATACAGTGAGCTAAAGAAATAAACAAAACCTACTTCTGCTTTATTAAGCACAGACAAAGCTGATGTTTTGATACAATATTTTCTGAAATAAAGCAAGACATTTTTTAGTGATCACTTCGTCAGTTAGCCAGGATATCACAACCATGGTAGTCTTGAAGTCAGTAGGTAAATGCAGGATACAAAATATCAGAATTAATGCAGGCATTCTGAAAAACACAATGAACTAAATTGATCAAATGAACATAAAGGAATCACAGTACCCAACAATTTTAAGATAAGCATTGTTTTTACTATTATTTATTTTATTGTGATCTGGGTGAAAATTTACAAAGCAAATTCACTTTCCATACAGCATTTCACAAATACTTTGTCTCAAGACATTGACCACAGTTTACCACAATGCAACAGCTCCCCTCCCACTTCCTCCTGATAGTTACCTCGTCCCAGTGTCCATCCCTCCATGCACTCCTGCCCCCTGAGCTGTATCCCTGTGCATAAGCAACCCTTCTTTCTCTCATGATTGTTCTCTCCAAGGAGTGTATCTACCTCAAGTAAGTGTTCAACTCATATGCCTGTCTTCTGTTTGGCTGGAAACCACAGGTGTGGTTCAATTCCAGACCTGAAGGGCAGTTAGGGGCCATAGTCTCAGTGGTTCCACCAGGCTCTATCAGACCAGCAAACTTGGTTCCCCCCCCTTTTTTTTTCCCTCCAGATAAGCATTGTTTTTAAGTGTACATAAAATATTACTAACATGAAACATATACTGGTCATAAAACAAACAAAATTAATTTCAAGTAATTTAAATTGTTCAGACTAAGTTGTCCACCACAGTAGAAATAAGTCAGAAATCAATAATAATAATAAACCTGGACAATACTTCTTAAAAATATTTTTGAGGGATTAACAAGCTCTGGTGGCCTAAAGCCTAAGGCATTTGACTGCTAACCAGAAGGCTGGCCATTCAAACCCACCAGCCACTCCTCAGAAGGAAGATTGAGCAATCTACTTCTGTAGAGATACTGCCTCAGAAACCCAAGGAGGGGTTCTTATGAGTCGAGATTGACTCAATGGCAGTGAGGTTTTGAGTGAGAACTTAACAGTGATCATATGTTATATAAGAAGGAGAACCCAGTCTCAAGCATAATAGTAACTTTCAGTAACTGGTCTTCAATAACTCTGTCTTCCAGTGCAGGGATCTGAATCAATCCACCATATAAAATAGATGATAGATAGATAGATAGATAGATAGATAGATACAGATATATATGTTGTTGTTTAAATCTTTAATTAAATATTCTGTCTTATTAAGGTATGAACAACAAAGAGCAATGAATAAACTTTCAGAAACTCTCAGGTCATCTACCAGATTCTGCCCCGGTATTGTAGTGACCTGTGCTCAGCCTATTATCCTCCATGGGTGATATTGTTTGTAAATCTGAGTCATCGGTCAAAAATTTTAAAAATGGGTATTTCATAAAAATTCCTGTGTTCTGTTGTGGGGATTGTATGACTTTCTTACCTTTCACTGAAGAATCTCATCCTCAGTTTTTGAATCCAGTTTTTCAGATTGGTAGTATGTCAAACCAACAGCTTCTCATGTGTAAATTTTAGATCATACTTTTGCTGACTGAACAAATTATTTTCTTGAAATTACCATTTAACTTGATGCTAATCAGCTTAGAGTTTTGACTTTGACAAAATATCTTGAGGAGGAGCCAAACACTCAAAAAACAATTACTTAGAGTATGAAGATTCACATCATTAATTGAGATATTGTCTATTTATTAACTGTAAAATGTTCCTGATATGTTTACTCAACATAGATAGTCACTTCTGTAAAGGAAAATGGCAAATGCTTCCTTAGAGAAGGATAGCATGACATCTTCACTGACATGAAATCTTTCCATTGTATTTTTCTCCATACATTATTATTTTCAGTTTTTAAATTTGGAGAAATATTAGAAGTTTCCAAATGAACATAATTAAGTAAATATGCACATATTGTTTTCATTATTAATAATTAATCCTTTTTATGTCCAAATTATTTCTAAAATAATGAATTAACTTTCCAATTGTTCTTCAGAACTTAATATATTTTTATAATCATGAACAATATTGTGTAAAGTCTATTAATATTTGTAAAAACTAAAGTCTTCTTTCATGTTATCTACATTCTCTTCTTTCTAGCCAAGAAGAAAATTTTGGCAATAGGAAAGTAAAGCTAACAATTCTGAATTGCCAAACTTTCAGCTGGTAGTCAAGCACTTAACTGTTTGTGCCACCCAGGAAAACTCTTTCATGACTTAAAGAGGTTTAAAAATTATA
>NW_006921695.1:9977896-9982344 GCF_000298275.1 Orycteropus afer afer | reverse complement strand
TATGTCTAATACTATTTGCTCTTAAAAAGTTGTTCTGGTTACTTAGTGCACTCTGACAGGAATATATAGCAAATGTAGATGGCTTGAAAAAACAGGAGTTTATTCTCTTACATTTCGGGAGGTTAGAAGTCCGAGTTCAAAATGCCAGGCTCTAGGGGCTGTGTGAAAGCTCCTCGACCTTGGGCTTCAGTTTTGTCTCTTGCTCTTGCCCCACTGAAGCTAGAGGCATCTCTTTACTCAGGCAGCTACTGGCTGCTGAGGCTGAAAAAACCAAGGTCAACAAATAAAATGGCACAGTACTCATGTTACCAAACCACATGGCAGGCCATTGATTCAAGTCCATTATATGTCCCAAGATCAGCAGAGCATGGCAGGCTGGTTAACAATGACATAGCTACATGCAGGGTTCAAGCTTGCCATAAGCTAGAGACCATTCCCAAAGTTGTTTCTTATATAAGGGAAGGAGATCACATACCCAAAGGCAGCTACTCAGCTGCTTGTGGTAGATTCCACCATAGAGTTGATTATCATGGTCTTATCATAGAGAATATTACATCCAGCTGTCCAGCCACTCAACCAGGCCTAGCCAAGTTGACACACAAACTTAACCACCACAAGTCCACCTCTTGTCAACTTGGCACCTGTACAGATCTTCAGTGGATGGTATCTGTACAGATCTCTTCACTGGGTGAGTCCAGTCCCCTAGTTTCTGAGTGACAACCTCATCCCCTTGGACTGGTGGGCTCTTTTCCTCTCCCCCTAGGGTATGGAAGCTCTGCCCCCTCACTCTTGGGCAGCAGCTGTGACTCCATCCCACTGATTCACATGAACAAGCAGCCACATACTCCAGAACCAAGTTAGTGAAAGTCTGGATCTTTGAAACCTAGGGGATTGTGGTGGTTCCACTCCCAAAGTCCATGGTTCTTCCCTTGAGGCTGAGGTAGCTCTGCTTCCCATTTCCGTGTCTCTCTGCTTTTACTGATTAGTATCAAAGACAACCCACTCCACGGGAATTTTTTTTTGCCCTGAAAGCACTCAGCTTTCATGCCCCATGGGCCATCCAACTTGCTATTCCATTTCATGCTGATATTTTCTACCAATTAATGCCTGAAGGCAACCCACTCTGCCAGGAAGCCACCTACCCAAAGGCATCCAGCTTTTTCCTCCATGGGCTAGTAAGGCTGTTGCGGTATCATCCCAGTTTCTGGGATGTCTGCTTCTGCTGTCTCTTATGCTAGTCTCTCAGCTCTGTTCCTGCTGTCTCTCACATCAGTTTCTTGGCTCTCTTTCTTCTATCTCTCATGCTGTATGCCAAGTCTCTCTGCCAGGGTCTCAGGTCAAGGAACCAAGGTGTGGAATTGTGGTGGTTAAGTTTGCTTGTCAACTTGGCTGAGCCTGGTTGTGTTTCTGGGCAGCTTAATGTAGTATCCTCCATGATGAGACTGGCAATCAACTCCATGGTGGGATCTACCACAAGCTGTTGAGTAGCTGCTTTGGGTATGTGGCTTGTTTCCTTTATATAAGAAAAAGCTTTGGGAATGTTCTCTAGCTTATGGCATGCTTGAACCCTCATGTAAAATTAACTGGACGTCAGAGAGAAGATGGTGGTGCCTGGGAGAACCTTGAACCTTGGAGGCAGTATCTGAGCTTCGGGTAGCTGATCCAACAGTGCCTGAAAGGACAAGACAATTAAACCTCCAAAAGTTTGTGGAGCACTTTGAAGATCAAAAGCACTATATGAATGCTAAGTATTATTACATAGAAGAAGGAAGGGTTAAAATGATGAATGCTAAGAAAGAGATGTGTCTAAGGTCTCAAGTACCAGGGCAGGGCATGGCAGAGCAGAACAAGACAATTATCTCACTCTGAAGTTTAAAATGTTCTTTCTTTTTTTGAAAAAACAAAAACAAAATAGTGAGAAAATCATACTTGAAAATGAAAGGAAGGCTCCTTGCAGTATTAAGATAAATTAGGCAATTTTATTACAACTTTATAAAGCCAGAGGTCACCAAGAGAGACAATGGGGATTCTGAAGCATGGAAATGATAATTATTTCCTAAAAAGGAAAACATCAATTAACATCTTCTCTCATCATTCACAGAGGGGAATGGAATGGATGATGGTAGTACACACCTTTCCAAAAGGAGGAGCAAGGAAAGAAATCACAATCATGTCAATGTGGGTGATTGGGAAATGAAATATACTAGGCTGGGTTCTCTAGAGAAGCAAAACCATTAAAGCTTATATATACATATAGAGAAAGAGAAATTTATCTTAAGAAAATGGCTCACACACTTATAGAAGCTGGCAAGTCCCAAGTTCTTGAATCAAATGTCAAGCTGGAGTCTTTTCCTGACTCGTAGCTGCAGAAGCTGACAAGCTCAAGGTTGCCAGGCAGTATACTGGCTATTGACTCCAACAAATGATGAATCCAAGATTTCCAGCCGAATGGTGGATTGTTCGCTCATGGACAGTTATAGGCAGCACAACAGGACCTGATCCACAGAAGAGCGTCCTTTCCCAGGATGTCCATAAATATACTGGAAGCAGGCCACACCTCCAGGGAAACTTCCATTCAATGGATTGGCTACTCAAGACATATACATCTGATTCTATCATGGGAATAACCCACATCACAATTGCTTAAACCACACAGAATTGTTGTCCAGCAAATTGACACACAGCTCCAACTATCACAAAAGTTGAAGTTGAAGTTGAAGAAAATTAAAACAATTCCACAAGAACCAAACACCCAATTGAATTTAGAATCCAGTCAAGAATAAATTTGACAGATTCAACACTAGTGACAAAAGTTCAGATGAGTTGTGAGATGACATCAAAGAAACCATACATGACAAAAGCAAAAAGATTATTAAAAATTCAGAAAATAAATAAAGACCAAAATGGATGTCAGAAGAGACTCTGAAACTTGCTCCTGAATGTACAGTAACTAAAGCTTTCAGAAGAACTGATGAAGAAAAAGACCTGAACAGAAGATTTCAAAGTGTGACTCAAAAAGACAAAGTGAAATAATATAATAATAAATTCAAAAACATGGATTTAGAAATCCAAAAGGGATGAACAAGCTCAGTATTTTTCAATATGAAAGAATTAAGGAAAAATTTCAAGCCTCAGATACGATATTGAAGGATTTTATTGACAAAAGCAAATGATGTTTTATGCACAAAGTCAAAAGAAGATGGAAAGAAGACACAGAATCACTGTACCAAAAAGGACTGATTAACATTCAACCATTTCAGGAGGTAGCATATAATCAAGAACTTATGTTACTAAGGGAAGAAATCCAAGTTGCACTGGATACACTGAAAAACAAAACAAGGCTCCAAGAATTGACTGAATATCAATTGAGATGCTTCAAAAAAAAAAAAAAAAAAGTGCAATGCTAGAGGCTCTCAATTGTCTATATCATGGAATTTGGAAGTCAGCTATCTGGCCAATCAACTGGAATAGACCCATACTGTACCTATTCCAAAGAAAGATGATTCAACAGAATGCTGAAATTATCAAATAATATCATATGCAAGTGAAATTTTACTGAAGATAATTCAAAAATGGTGGCAGCAGTACCTAGATAGGGAAGTGCCAGACATTCAGTCTGAATTCAGAAGAGGATGTGGAATGGGAAATATATCAGATGGATCTTAGCTGAAACCAAAGATTACCAGAAATATATTTTTCTGTGTTTTATAGACTATGCAAAGGTATTTGTTTAAGTGGATCATAACAAATTGTAAATAACATTGCAAAAAAAAAGAGAAAAGAATGGGAATTCCAGAACACTTAGTTGTGCTCATGTAGAACCTGTATATAGACCAAGAGACAATTACTCAAATATAACAAGGGAAACTACATGCTTTAAAATCAAGAAAGGTGTGCATCCAGTTTGTATCATTTCACCATATTACCTAATATGTATGCTGAGCAAATAATCTAAAAAGCTGTACTATATGAAGAAGCACAGGGGATCCGGATTGAAAGAAGACTCATTAACAACCCTTTATATGGGGGTGATACAATTTTGCTTGCTGAAAGCAAAAAAGGCTTGAAACACTTACTGATGAAAATCAAAGACCACAGCCTTCATCATAAAGAAAACAAATATCCTCACATGGAGAAATGACTGAAGCTATCAGACATTTTGTTTTACATGGATGCATATTCAATGTCCATGGAACCAGTAGGCAAGATATCAAATGGCACGTTGTATTGTCAAATCTGTCGAAAAAGACCTCTTTAATATGTTAGATCCCACAGAATGTGGAAATTATAGAACAATATCATTAATATCACATGCAAGTAAGATCTTACTGAAGATAATTCAGAAACATTTGCAGCAGTATATTGACAGAGAACTTCCAGAGGTTCAAGCCAGATTCAGAAGAGGACATGGAACAAGGGATATCATAGCTGTCATCAGATGGATCTTG
>NW_006921695.1:9976621-9977116 GCF_000298275.1 Orycteropus afer afer | reverse complement strand
AGAATGGGTACAAATATGGATGTCTTCTAGTCAGTTGGCCAAGTAGCAGTCTTCCAAATCTCTTAGCATAACAAGTGAGTACCTCCAGTGCAGCATCTGTTTGTTGAGTTATCTCAATTGTTATTCCATCAATTCCCAGAGCCTTGTTCTTCCCCAATTCCTTCATTGCAGCTTTGACTTCCTCCTTCAATACCATTGGTTCTAGATCATATGCAACCTCCTGAAATGGATGAAAATTGACCAGTTCTTTTTGGTACAGTGACTCTGTGTATTCTTTCCGTCTGCTTTTGATGTTCCCTGCATCATTCAATATTTTGCCCTTAGAATCTTTCAATATTGGAACTCGAGGCTTAATTTTTTTCCTCAATTCTTTCAGCTTGAGAAGTGCCAAGCGTCTTCTTCCCTTGTGGTTTTCTAATGCCAGGTCTTTGCACATTTCATTATAGTAATTGGCTTTGCCTTCTCGAGAAATCTTTGGTTCAATTCTTTTATCTT
>NW_006921695.1:9969750-9976521 GCF_000298275.1 Orycteropus afer afer | reverse complement strand
AAGTATAACAGGGATTGTGGGGCTGGCGCGGGATCGGGCAGTGTTTCGTTCTGCTGTGCATGGGGTCGCTATGAGTCGGAAACGACTCGATGGCACTTAACAACAACAATAACAACAACAAAATATATTAGAAAGCAAAGACGTCACTTTGAAGACCAAGGAGTCCCTGATCCAAACCATGCTGAGTTTAGTTGCCTTATATGCATAGTTAGCTGGATAATGAATGAGGAAGACTTCATTCGTTTGGATTGTATTGCTGGCAAAGAACATTGAGTGTTGTGTGGATTACCAGAAGAATTAACAAATCTGTCTTGGAAGAATTACAATCAGAATTCTCCTTAGAAGGATGATGGTGAGATTTTTGCCTCACATACTTTGGAGATGTTATCAGAAGGAAACAGTCCTGAAAGAAGGACTCATGCTTAGTAAAGCAGAGAGTCAGCATAAAAGAGCAAGACCGCACAGGTGGTGAAGTGACATAGTTGCTTCAACAATGGACTGAAATATAGTCACAATTGTGAGGATAGAGTTAGACCATACTGCTTTGTTCTATTGTACATAAGGTTGCTGTGGGTTGGAACCAATTCAATGGTACCTAAGAACAATACATAAATATACAACTTATTATTTCCTGAAATATTTGGACTAAAAATATTTTAATGGCCATATGAAAACACAAAGGTCTTCAATTTTATGCTGTAATGTGAATGAAACAATGATTTCTGCTGACATAAAACCTTGTTGTCTCTAGCCATTTAGTGTGGGTTTTGGATGCTAGAAGGGGGAAGCTTAAACCTATAAATTTCATCAGTTCACACCAAAGATAATTGGCTTCCACCTTGAACCATGGAAAGAAATAAATTATATACAAAATCATCAGTGAGATGAAGAGGTATGGACAAGTTTGCTATCCAATGTTAAATAAACCAAAGGAAGCTACTCAAAGCGATATACAAAATATTCTCTCTATCCTAAACTTTTTCCCTTTCTGTTGTAACTTCTGTGTTTCTTGTTTCTCTCTTTTTTTCAGCAAATACCAAGGACTCATATTCCTTGAAATAGGTGATGTATGCTGAGATTTTTATTCATGTTAAGTCTATATGTGCAAAGGAAGGACATCTAGAAAATAGAAAATACCTGTTGTTTTTTTTTTCATTGTGATTTGCATGAAATTTGAGAGAGCAAATTCATTTTCCATAAAGCAGTTCATACACATTTTGTTTCATGATATTGATTGCAATGTCCATAATGTAACAGCTCTTTTCCCACTTTCCCCTTGTGGTTATGTTTTCCTTGTGAACATATCCATTTTAAAGAAGGAAAATGTCTAAAGTCCAAAGAAATTGGTTCAAAACCACCCTTTCTTAGTTTTTCAAAGTTATTCCCAGAAGAATAATGATCTTTTGCCTTGTTTTTCTTGTGGCTATTTTTCATTGATTCTCCCTGAATCATGGGAACCCTGTGTAGAAAAGAATAAAACATTGCCCAGCCCTGCCTCACTCTCATAATCAGTTGAAGATAAGATTATTGTGATCCGTAGAGTTTCCACTGAAAGATTTTTGGAAGCAGATCACCAGGCCTTTCTTCCTAGTTTGTCTTAATGTGTCCACTCCTCTGAAACTGATTCAGTATCACAGTAACACACAAGGCTCCACTGAAAGATGTGTGATGGTTGCACAAGGGGTGTAGTGTCCATGAATCAAAATCACATCCCCTGCATGGATGATGCAAATTCCACTGAACCACCACTACTTTGAAACAAAATGTTAACTTAAAAAAAAAAAAAAAAAACTGATGATAACTTGACAGCATATTTAGATGCCAAAATAAATTAATTTATTTTATATTGTCCATTTTTATCTCTTATGAGTAAAACATATTGACAATAATTCTATATATTCATCCATTAATTAATTAACATTAATACATTAATTTGATGTCATTAATATGAATTCCATTAATTTATCTTCTGTCTCATTCAATTAATGAAGCAATTCCATTAAATAATGCAATTGATGAAATCATTAAATTTAGCATATATTAGAGGCAATTTTTTTTTATCAGTACTTTGTAGTCGGAGAAAAAATGAAGAGAGGATGATGAGAGAATAGGGAGAGGGTTGGTAATGAAAATAATGAAGATGATAGAAGATCTAGAGAGTGTAACATATTGCACAAAAGATCTGGGGACTCAACAAGCTGATCCATAAAAGCCAGAACTATAAGTTGGTCTGTAACAAGAAGAGTGGCAGCTCCTGGAAGGAAAATAAGTTGGGTGGCAGAATCCAGAGCCATACCCCAAGGAAGGAAAGCCACAGATGCCATAACTCAGGGGCCTGAAGCTACTAGGTCTGCAACTGAGTGAATAGCATCTTCTGGATCCACAGCCTAGAGAGCAACTGCTTCTGGAACCAAAGCCCAGAGATCCAGTATAAGTCGTCAGGCATGGACTGCAGAGCCTGGATGTCCTTGGGTGGCAGCAGGATGTCTGGCAGGGGATGGACACCACCTGGGACTTCTGGCAGCATCTGGGCTCACAGCAGGTCTCCTGACAGCGCCTGTAGTGAGAAGATCCCAGCTGACAAGTGCTGGGAGAGCAGAAGTCAGTGCTGTAAACCAGGTTCCTGGTGGAAGATGAGCCACAGGAGGGGACTGGATAGCTCAGGAAACCACCAAGAGAGCGGGAGGAGAAGTTTCCAGAGCAGCAGTTGTAGGACATGTTGATAGATGATATGAGTTCAACTAAGTTACAGTGAGAAGACTGAATTCTAATGACCTTCTAGAGACTGGGACACTTATATACTCTCAACTGTGGGAGTGGTGATATACAGTCATCGTCCATGTATTTCCCCTCCCTCATATCCATATGTGTTATTGAAAATAGTCTCTGTAATTGCAGATGAATCTTCTCCATCTCATATTTATAGATGATTTTATTGTGTTGTTTGACATTAAGACAACAAATGACTCCAGTGTCAGAAGTGCTATTATCATCAGCTATTAATGTCATCCTGTCATGGCAAGAAAAGCCTCTATTCTCCTCCCTTTTCCATTTGCCTCTGTGTTAGCTGGGGAATGCTTAGGTGTAAAGGTAGAGATTAAGGTGAATTTACCTCTTTTACTTAAGATTGTTGTTGTTATTTGCCAGAGACGCTTAATGTTCTTGATGAAGGATGTACCATCTGACCCTATTTAACAAACTTGATTGTTTGCACTAATAGTCTATTATATATTGCTTCTCACATCAAACAAAATAATTAAAAAATACATAAAAGCAACTGAATGAGAAACCTAGGGGATCCCAGAAAGAAACCTTGACAAGAGTCAAAATAAATAAGGAAAACAATTTTCACTTTATTATTATTATTTAATATTTTCTTGAGATTTGAATGAAAGTTTACAGATAGGATTATTTTTTTCATTCCACAATTAATATACATTTTGTTTTGTGACGTTCATTGAAATCCCCACAGTGTAAATGTAACAATATCCTTTCCACTTCCTCTCTGTGTTTACCATTTTCATTTGTCTTTTTATCCTATCCTTTCCTGCCTTCTGATCTTTATTCCTGAGCATAAGCTGTTCACTTGATCTTGTATGGCAGATTGTTCTAAGCAGTGTGTATCTCTCTAGAGTTAATAGTCACCTTAAAGACCTGTTTACTGATGAGCTGAAAATGGAGACACTTGGATGAGATCAAGTTCAGACTTCAAGGTGACTAAGGGCAATAGTGTTGGAGGTTCCATCAGTCTCTATCAAATCCAGAAAGCCTTGTAGTTTTTGCGAGATTTTGAGTTCCACATTGTACTACTACTTCTATCCAAGATTTTCTATAGCGATCCCTTTCAGAGCTTCAGGTACTGACAGGGCAGCTAGATACCATCTAGTTCTGGTCACAGAGTCATGGAAGTTGGGGTTTGTGTGGTCCAATAAACCTTTGGACTAATTGTTTCTCTGTGGCTTTAATTTTCTTTACTCTTCTTTACTCTGAACAGATAGGGACCGATAGTTGCACTTTAGATCCCAGCTCACAAACGTTTATGACTCCACTTGATACTCACCAAAGTGGGGTGTAGGATATTATTTTTGTGGACTATTTCATGCCAGATAACCTTGATATCCCCAGAGACTATGGTCTTGAGGCCCCAGGCTCAGGGACTCATTCCTTCATGGTGTTTCATTGTGGCTAAGAAGTTTTTATAATTTTGCTCCCTGTATGTTCTAATGTATTCATGTACATATTTGAATTAAAAAAAAAAAAAACGCTCATTATCGTCAAGTCAGATCCAACTCATAGCAATCCCTCCTTGGGTTTCTGAGGCTGTATCACTATGGAAGTAGATTGCCCAACCTTCCTTCCGAGGAGTGGCTGGTGGGTTTGAACCTCCAACCTTCTGCTTAGCAGTCAAACGCCTTAGGCATTATGCCACCAGAACTCCCTGTATAAATACTATGTAGAAATATCCTTGTTGTTCTGGTAGCATGGTGGCTAAGGCACTTGACTGCTAACCAGACGGCTGGCGGTTCAAACCCACTAGCCACTCCTCGGAAGGAAGGTTGGGCAATCCTACTTCCGCAGTGATACTGCCTCGGAAACCCAAGGAGGGGTCGCTATGAGTCAGGTCTGACTCGACGGCACATAACAACAACAACAACATGGGTGTTGTTGGCTTAGTCTTTCTATTTCGTTCAGTCTGCATGTCTATCTATGTATCCACTCATATATTATCGTTATTACTATTCTTGCAGAATTGTGCATGCAATAGTGTTTACCTTTGTTGCCTTTAACCTGTGTTCCTCCCAATGTAAGAAGACTATTTTGAAACAGAATTAAAATGGAGATCAATATTTGCAAATGAGAAAAGACTCAGTTTCAGACACTCTTAAAGAGAGGGGAAGAAACTAGTGACCCCATTGATAGTCTATCTGTTTTTCCATATATGGGTATTTTAATTAATAATGATTTAAAATCAATACACTTCATGATATTTCATGTGTATATATATATGGGAGCCCTGGTGTCACAGTGCCTAAGGCATCTGACTGCTAACCAGAAGACTGACAGTTCAAACTCACCAGCCACTCCTAGGAAGGAAGACTGGGCAATCTACTTCCGTACAGATGTTAGTTGTTGTTAGGCGTCCATGAGTTGTTTCTGACTCATAGTGACCCTATGCACAGCAGACAAAAACACAGCCCAGTCCCTCGTCAGCTCAGTGATCCTTGCTTGAGCCCATTGCTGCAGCAACTGTGTCAATCCATCTCCTTGAGGGCCTTCCTCTTTTTCGTCTATCATCCACCTTACGAAGCATGACATCCTTCTGATAATATGACCTAAGAAGGTGAGAGGAAGTCTGGCCATTCTTTCTGGGGATTTTTATAATCAGATCTCTCTCACATTTTCTCTTTTATTCTTAAACATCCATCTTTCCATGCCCACTTCTGCAAGATTACTTTTCCATCGTAAAGTGTCCACATTTCTTCTTTTTAGTGTCATCTCCGTATCAAGAAAAATAAATGTCAAGTAATTACTAAAGGATTTTCTGTAGTTAAAGGAATATATTCTTAGAGGAAAATTAAGGATTGCAGGAGGGACCAAAGATAAGTGAAATGTAAATGAAGTGTATTGTACACTACACTAATAGAAGTGGCTTGAAATTCTTTTAATATAAATGAATTAAATAGCAGTAAATCAAGAATGCACATTAAGCTTTCTTTAAAAATTGCTAATATAGTTTCCGGTAAAAGGAAAAATTGAAGTACAAGACATTTTATTAATCTTTCCCTCTTCACTTAAAATAAATAAATAAATAAATAAAGGGGGAAAAAGGAACATAGAACATGATTAAATAGCAACAAAGTTGTATATGGATAGAAATCTAAATACATCAAAAGTCAAATTAATATAACAAAGCTAATCTAAATAAAAAATTTAGACTATTAGTCTGGGCTGAAGTTTAAACTATTTTTAAATAATAATAAACTATTTTTAAATAAAAGAGTTTTTAAATATGAAGAAACAGAAAGGAACAAAGTAGAAATATATATTAAGCAAAAGAAGCAAACGATTCTAGTTCTGCTCTATGAAGCACAGACAAAGCTGGTGTTTTGACAGGAATTTTTCTGAAGACAAAGCAAAATATTTCTTAGTCATCACTTCCTCAAGCTGGGATATCACAACCATGGCATCCTTGAAATCAGCAGGTAAAGTCAAGAAGAATTGTTGTTGTTGTTGTTATTTGCCATCAAGTCAGAACCAACTCATAGCGACCCCTCCTTGGGTTTTCGAGGCAGTATCACTATGGAAGTAGATTGCCCCATCTTCCTGGGAAGTGGCTGGTGGGTTTGAACCACCAGCCTTCTGGTTAGCAGTCAAGTGCTTTAGGCACTATGCTACCAGAGCTCCTCAAGAAGAATATAGATATCCTAAAAATACAATTAACTAAATTGACCAAATGAACATAAAGGAATCACAGTACCCAACAATTTCAAGATAAGCATGTTTATAAGAGCACCTGAAATATTGCTAACATTAAACATATGATTTTCATAAAACAAGACAAAATTAATTTCAAATAACTTAAATTATTCATACTGAGTTGTCCACCATGGTAGAAATTTATTAGAAATCAATAACAAAAAGATAACTACAAAATACTTCTTCAGAATATTTTCAAGAGGTTAAATTAGAGTGATCCTATGCTAAGTGAGTAAGAGAAATCATTCTGAAGCATAACAGAAATGCTCACTAATTGAGTTCAGGAACTCTGCC
>NW_006921695.1:9968495-9969500 GCF_000298275.1 Orycteropus afer afer | reverse complement strand
GGGTTTGAACCATCAGCCTTCTGGTTAGCAGTCAAATGCTTTAAGCACTATTCCACCAGAGCTCCCAACCACAGATATTATATTGATCTGTGCTCCACAATATAGTCCTCAATAGGTGATATTATTTATAAATCTGAGTTATTTGTCAAAACTTAAAAGATTAGATTTCATCAAAAATGCTAGGTTTTGTTGTGGGGATTGGATGACTTTCATACATATAGTTGTAGAATCTCATCCTAGGTTTTGCATCCAGTTTTTTAGATTGGTAATATATTTTTGCTGTTGTTAGGTGCTGTCAAGTTGCCTACATCTCATAGCAACAGTATGCACAGCAGAACAAAACACCTCCCGGTCGCACGCCAGATCCCCAATCCCTGCTATACTTGACCCATCTCCGCAGCCACTGTGTCAATCCATCGCGTTAAGGGTCTTCCCCTCCTTTGTTGACCCTCCACCTTACCAAGCATGACATCCTTCTTCAGGGAATGGTCCCTTTGACAACATGACCAAAGTAGGTGAGACGAAGTCTGGCCATTCCTGCTTCAAAGGAGCATTCCAGCTGCACTTCCTCCAGGATAAAATTGTTAGTTCTTTTAGCAGGCCATGGCACTTTCAGCATTCTTCACTAGCTTCACACCTCAAAAGCATCAATTCTTCTTCAGTCTTCTTTATTCATTGTCCATCTCTCACATCTATATGAGGCAATTGAAATATCATGGTTTGTGTCAGGAGCACCTTAGTCTTCAAAGAGAAATCTTTGTTTCTCAGCACTTGAAAGATGTCCCTTGTGGCTGACTTGTCCAGTGCTATGCCCTGACTGGTTCTGATGCCCTGACTGCTGCTTCCATTGGTGTCAATTGTAGAATCAAGTAATGTGAAGTCCTTGACAACTTCAATATTTTCTCCATTTATCATGATGCTGCTTATAGGTACAGTTGTGAGAATTTTTGTTTTCTTTATATTGAGATGTAATCCATACTGCAGACTGTATTCTTCAATCTTCAT
>NW_006921695.1:9940430-9956890 GCF_000298275.1 Orycteropus afer afer | reverse complement strand
TTTTTTCAACAACACAAATGGTGGCTGTACACGTGGACTTCACCAGATGGAACACACAGGAATCAGATTGACTACATCTGTGGCAAGAGGCAATGGAGAATATCTTCAGCCAAAACCAGGCCAGGAGCTGATTATGGAACAGACCATTAACTGCTCATATGCAAGTTCAACTTGAAGTTAAAGACAATTAAAACAAGTCCACAAGAACCAAAATATGATCTAATCTATTCTTTAGATGGTCTCTGAATTCAGGAGGGATATATTCAAAGTCATATTTGACTCTCATAGACTTGCTTTAATTGTCTTCAGCTTCAAGTTGAACTTGTATATGAGCAGTTGATGGTCTATTCCACAATCAGCTCCTGCCCTGGTTTTAGCTGAAGATACTGAGCTTTTCCATGCCTTTTCTACTGATGTAGTCAATCTAATTCCTGTATATTCCATCTGGTGAAGTCCATGTGTTGTTGACAAAATATATTTGCAATGAATAAGTCATTGGTCTTTCAAAATTCTATCATGCGATCCCCAGCATTATTTCTGTCACCTAGGCCAAATTTTCCAACTACCAGTGATTCTTCTTTGTTTCTAACTTTTGCATTCCAGTCACCAGTGATAATTAGCACATCTTGATTGCATATTTGGTGAATTTCAGACTGGAGAAGTTAATAAAAATCTTCAATTTCCTCATCTTTGGCTTTGGTGGTTGGTGCATAAATTTGAGTAAGAGTCATAGTAACTGGTCATCCTTGTAGTCATGTGCACATTATCCTGTCACTGATAGCATTGTATTTCAGGACAGATCTTGAAACATCATTCATTATGATGAATGCCACACCATTCCTCTTTAAATTGTCATTCCAGGAACAGTAGATCATATGTTTGACTAATTCAAAATGGCCAAAACCAGTCCATTTCAGTTCACTAATGCCTAGGATATAATCTTTATGCGTTCAATCTCATTTTTGACAACTTCCAATTTTCCTAGATTCATACTTCATACATTCCATTTTCCTATTTTTAATGGCTGTTTGCAGCTCTCTCTCCTCAATTTGAGTTATGCCACGTCAGCACATGGAGGTCTCAAAAGCTTTACTCTGTCCATATCAGCAAGGTCAGTCCTACTCTGATGCTGCTGCTCTTACCCAGTAGTATTTCAAAAACCTTCAGACCTAAGGGGCTCATCCTCCTGCACTGTATCAGATAACGTTTCTGGGCTCTTCATAAAGTTGTGCAGTAATGTATCAGACAGTGCTTCTCTGCTAAGGTTTTCCCTGACCAATTCTTTAAGAAGTGGATCCCCTCTTTCTTCTTCCTAGTCTGTCTCAGTCTATAAGCCACATTAAAACCTGTGTACCATGTGCAACCCTATTGGCACTTGAAACACCAGTGGCACAGCTTCAAGCCTCACAGCAACACAAAAGTCATAACAAGATGACGAACTGATGATTAGTCTTGCTTATCTGTTTGAAACCTCTCCGCCCTCCGTTACCTGGATGCCTGGCTGCTGCTTTGCTCTGTAGTCCTGGTAATGTGTAGTACCAAGATATTCTCATCTGTAAACTTTAGATCCTATTTAGTTGACTGACACAATTAGCTTCTTGAAATTCCCATTTAACATGACACTGATCAGCATATAATTTTGACTTTCACAAAGTATCTGGAGGAGGAGCCCAATACTCATAAACCATTACTTAGAATATGAAGATTCACATCATCAATTGAAATATTGTCTATTTATTAACCATACAATATTTCTGGGATGTTACTTAGCATAAATTGGGAGTCATTTATATACAGGAAAAGAGAAAATGTTCCTTAGAGCAGGATACCATGACTTCTTTACCGAAATGTACTTACATACAGCATTGAAGATAAATTTCACTTGAAAGAATTCCATTTTTTTCTCTATATTTTTTTAAGTTTTATAATATGCAAAAATATTGTAAGTTTTCAAATGAATATAATTGACTAGATATCCAGATGCATGTTTTCATTGTTAAAACCTGAGCCTTTTCATGTCCTAACAAATTATTTCTAAAAAATGCATTGACTTTTTAATTGTTCTTAAAATTTTAATATAGTTTTTATAGTTGTGAACAATATTGTGGGAAGTTTATTAAGTTTTGTAAAAACTAAAGTCTTCTTTCATGTTATCTATAGCTATAGCTATTGATATATGCTATAATTTCTTATCAAAAGTAAAATTTTGAATAATGGGAAATTAAAGCTATGATATTAACAAAAGGAAGGTACCCATTGCCATAAAGTGGATTCTGACTTTATAGGGCCCTATAGGCCTTGTGCTCTGGTAGCGTTGTGCCTAATGCACTTGACTCCTAACCAGAAGGCTAGCGGTTCAAAGGAAGGAAGGTTAGGCAATCTACTTCTGTAGTGATACTGCCTCAGAAACCCGAGGAGGGATCACTATGAGTCAGGTCCGGCTAGATGGCAAATAACAACAACAACAACAACATAGGTCTGATGGTTTAATGCTTAAGGGATTTGACTAGTAACCAGAAGGCTGGAGGTTTGAACCCACAAGCCACTCCTCGGAAGGAAGACTGGGCAATCTACTTCTGTAGAGATACTGCCTCGAAAGTCCAAGGAGGGGTCAGAACTGACTTGACAGCAGTGAGCTTGGTTTTTGATTTTGGTTTACAGGACAGAGTAGAACCTCCTTATAGGTTTTCAATGATGTTACTCCTTATGGAACAGACTACTTTCTCCTGAAGAAGGGCTTGTGGGTTTGAATGCAACAGTTTTAGTTAGCAGTTGAGCACTTACCCATTTCACCACAAAGATAGGTGGAAACATTGATATTTACATTTATAAAATTGTAATTTCCAATCCATCATTCATGACATTGGTTCTCTTTGGCTTGTCTCTTTTTTTCTTGATCAGACTTCTAGGGGGTTATTATTTTCACTAGATGTTTCATAGAACTGTCTTTTGATATGGTCAATGTTTTCTATGATATATTTGTTCTTTATTTCATTATATTTGTATTCTATTTTTATCCATCATTTAATTTTCTTTGAATTTAATATGTTTCACTTTTGTTAACTTTAAAGAAGGATAATTAGAAAGTTGATTTGCATTTTATTTTTATTGTTTTGCATGTAACTATATTGTTTTTCTTCTAAAAAAAGGCTTTAACTACACCTTAAATATTTTTATATTTTAAAAACAAACAATCTTCCATATCTTTATTAAGGTCTTAAGAAAAAACAATGATTTCCCATTGCCCCCAGCATCGATTAACCAGTTTAACATATCACAATTGCTTTCTTTCTTTTGGTCTGCATCTTTTCTTTTCTCTCTCTCTTTTTCTCTCTCTCTCTCTTTTTTTTTTTTTCTTTTTGTTGAAAAAATTAACTGGATAACTGAAGATTCATATTCAATTGTAAGAAATCCCTTTTACACTTTACTTAGCTTCTTTCAATGATATTTCAAAACTATGGTGGGATAACATACCCAGTTTATTGACTAGGCTTCTAATCAAAAGGTCACACGTTTGAACCCATCAGCCACTCTGTGGGAGAAAGATGGGTCAGTCAGCTTCTGGAAAGATTACAGCTTTGGAAACTGTATGGGTGGTTCAACTTTATCCTACAGGTTTGCTATGAATCAGAATTAACTCTACTGTAACAGGTAGCATGTTTTTATTTGTGGATGTGTACTGCATTGTACAAGTTGTTATTATCTTTATAGATTCATGTAACCACCACTATGTTAAAGAAACAGAGATGTTCCTACAATATAAATGTCTTTTAATTTGTACTTTTTCAACCATACCCACTTCGTTCTCTCCTCCTTCCAAGGAAATATTTCCTCCATTTCTAAAATTTTATCATTTCAAAGCTGTTAGATAAATGGAATAAGAGTATTTAACCTTTTACACTGAGCTGTTTTCACTCAGCATAATTCCATGAATATTCATCCCAGTTATATATATCAACAATCATCCCTTTTTAATGCCAAGTAATATTCCATGCATGTATATATCAGGGTTTGTTTACTTATCCACATGTTAACAGATAGCAATGCTAATTCCATTTGGGGGCTATTAAAAATAAAGCTGCTGTGAATATTTATGTATGTGTTTTGTGTGCACATAAATTTTTATTTTTCTGTAATAAATAGTAAAGTGTACAGTTGTTGGGTTGTATAGTAATTGAATGTTTAACTTTATCAGAAACTTAAGCATACTCTTTTCCATTGTGATTGTACCATTTTATGTTCCTAACAAATGTATGAGTGACCTCGTTTTTCTTTGTCTCCACCATCTTTTTGTGTTATTATTTATTTTGTTCTAGTGATTTTGATAGACTTGTTACGAAATTTCATTGTGGATTTTTGTTGTATTCCTCTAATTGCTAATGATGTTGAAAATCTTTTTATTTGTATATAGGCCATTTGTAAATTTATTCAGTGAACTTTCTACATTTTTTGGCCATTTTCTAGCTTGAATATTATTTTCTTTCTTTCTTTTTATACTGCTGAGTTTTGAGAGTTCTCTCTATATATTATAGATGCTAGACTTTTGATAGATATGTGTTTTTCAGATATATATTTTTTCTCAGTATGTTGATTGTTATTTCATCCTCTCCCCATGAAATCTGGTACTCATCTACTTCTGGGTTCCCTATTCTATTCCATTTATTTATGTGTCTATCCATCTACAAATGTCAAACTATCTTAATTACGGTAGCTATATAGAATGAATTAATATCAAACAGAGTGAGTCCTCCCATTTTATTCTTACTAGTCAAGATTGTTTTGATATTGTGGGGTCTATGCTTTTTCATAGTGAAGAATATTGAATGTGCCATGGACTTCTAGAAGGAGCTGGAATGCTCTGTAAGAGTGAGAATGGCAAGACTTTGTCTCTTGTACTTTGGTCATGTTGTCTGAAGGAACAAGTCCCTAGAGTAAGATATCATACTTGGTGAAATAGAGGGTCAGCAAAAAAAGGAGAAGACCATCAACGAGATGGATTGACACAGTAGCTGCAAATTGTGCTCAAGCATGGCAATGATTGTGTGGATGGGGCAGGACCCGGCAGTGTTTTGTTCTGTCATACGTAGGGTTGCTATGAGTTGGAACTAAGTCAATGGCACCTAAGAACAACAACAAAATGTGTTTTCATATAAATTGTAGAATAAATGTGTCGATATTTACAAAAATCTTGTAGGAATTGTAATAGCAAATATATTTAATCTAAATTCTAGTCTAGAGAGAAGTGACATCTTTATGATAAAACAACATGGCATAGACAGGCTTATGAGATGAGCAATTATACCAGGGAGGTATGCACTTCTTAGAGCAATCAACCATGACAGATCAAAAGGGCAGCATTTCCCAGGAATAAGGCAGGAGTGCCTGGGGGAAAATAAACACAGGAAGGAAGTGGGAAAGAGCTTATATACTGTGAGATTGCTATCAATGTAATGAAACAAAATGCGTATGAACTGTTGAATGGAAAAGAATTTGTCTGTAAAGTTTTGCCCAAATCACAAAAAAAAGTGAAAAAAAAAAGATAAATCTGTGCATTTATTCATGTCATTTTTGATATTTTCATCAGTTTTTTGTAATTGTCAGCATAGAAATTTTCTATATTTTTTTAAAAATGTATCTCTTAGTATTGTATTTTCTTTGGACACATTGTAAAGAGTATTGTATTTTATTTTCGGTTTCTGCATGTCATTGTTAATGCATACAAATGCAAGTGATTTTTGAATGTTAATTTTATAGGTTTGATATTTTTCTGTTGAACAATTACTATGTCTTTTCAGCTCTACCTAATTTTAATATAATTGTTCAGTTCTCTATTTCAATTATTTATTTTCAATTAATTTTTTTGTCTCTTTTAATGTATTTTATCAGTTCTATCAAAATTTTCATTCTATTGTTTTTATTTAATAGGCATATTAATTTCAGTGAAATTCTATGCTTAAAATTTCTACTTTTTTCACCTCAAGTGAACAAGTGAATCTGCTTCTCTTACATGATAAACTTTTTGCAGTTGTTTATTTCTTAACTTCTTAATGTCCGTGAAATTTTCATCAAGTACCAAACTATTTGCATATCTACATCTTTATCTACCATTCTTTCTATCTATCTATCTATCATCTACCTATTTACATTTAGGCCTCAGTATGATATTATCACCCTCAATAGAGGATTTTACTCCTTATTTTTAAAAGGATAGTGTCAGAGATCTAGTCACCTTAATCCAAACAAATACTGAAGTGATTTGTATCTTAATTTAATTTCCTATGAAAGGGTAAGTATGTCTCTCTCACTCTTCTATTATGGTGTTGTTGTTCAAAGTCTTATAAACAATTTAGGCCCAAATCTCAAATTTAAACTATCAAAATCATTGCTATTAAGTCAGATTCAACTCATAACAACCCAACCTTGGGTTTCCAAGGTGGTTCACTATGGAAGTAGATTGCCCAATCTTTCTTCCACTGGACATTATTAAAATCTATTTTTCTGTTGAATTAGCCTGTGAAATTTCTCAGTCTCTCAGCCTTCGCTTCTGGATTCAAAATCACCCCTACTCTAAAAGTAGTCATACATGCTAAGTCTTTTTTCTCTCTCTCTCTCTCTCTCTTTTTTTTTTTTTTATTACATCTCTCATATTTTGGTCCAGATAATATCTGGAAATTTTCTTTGCTATTTTTTTAAGTTTATCTTTTCCAGATATTTTCAGCAAGATTGTAGTTCCAAGTAACTTATTCCACTATTGTTAATAATGTAATTTGTGAGCATATTAATCTTTACCTTAGTTAATCTTAGATATGAATTCAGGTTAATATCTAATGATCAGAAGAAATAATTTTTAGAATAAAATATATAGTAGTGCTGAAAATTAGAAAGAAACTTGAGTAAGAATGTTCCAGTCACAGAGTTGTATTAATAGTTTGATACAGAGAAGGGGAATGCAAGAATCATTGTGAATTAACGTTTAATGATGGAGTGATCACTAATCATGAAATATTTTTACTCATATTTGTCATTATCATACCATATAAAAATCTCTTTTCATTGTACCTTATCTAAATGTCCAATTAATCTGAATACACAGCTATTTTCAGTACATTGTACTTTGTTTATTCCATTTCATGTTCTTAGACTTCTTTACTCTCCATCAATATTTCTTGTATCTTTGCAATGCAATGTCTAAAAAAAGAAAAAAAAAAAAAAAAACTCACTGCCATCAAAGTGATTTGACTCATAGCAACCTCTCCTTGGGTTTCTGAGGTGGTCTCTGTGGAAGTAGATTGCCCAATCTTCCTTCCAAGGATTGACTGGTGAGCTTGAACCTCCAAGCCTTCTGGTTAACAGTCAAATGCCTTAGGCACTACACCACTCAAGTTAGTGTTGAACTAATTTTCTTTTAAAGACCAGGCCTTTGGCAGTTCCTAATCCTCTGAATTTCCATTTTCTCAGATTAAATATGAGTTGAATATACAAAGAGTGTCTTCCTCTAATGCCTAGTGAACAATCCAAATAAATAATGGGTGGGAGATATTTATGAAATATTGTATTAATTATTTTCCATCTTAATTTTAGACTATGTATCAAGCAGTTATGTATTGTAGCACTTTACTCTTTCTGGAAATTTCTGCCTTGTGAAAACAAAGGTTAATAAAACAAAAAGGAAAACCAACATGTCCTTAATTTTAAATTTAGATAACACTAAATTGTCATTAATAATAACATTAAAAAGTTTATTATTTGCAGTTTTATTTCCTTAAAACTTGGGTAAACACCAAGGTAGAATCTCAGCCTTATGATCCTTCACCTATGTTTCATTGCATTTCTTATTTCTCATATGTGGTTAATGGATCATATTGAAAACTCATCAGTGAGACACAGGCATGTGATCACATTTACTAAAAAAATACTGGGAGAACTAAAAGTACCTTAAAATTAATACTTAATAATTTATTATTTGTCTTCTATTCAAATTTACTTTCATGTATAACTCTAATCTTCTAAATCTAAATATTGTTATATCCTGTGCATCTCTAACATATCTGCCACTATTTTTCTTTCTTTTACCTTACAGCATAGACAGAAGAACTGACATCTTTTGAGGGAATCATTCTAATTCATGATTCTAAGATTTTATAAACGTCTATATATTCAAACAGGGAGCTCTGGTAGCATAGTGCCTAAGGCACTTGACTGCTAACCAGAAGGCTAGCAGTTGAAACCGACCAGCCACTCCTCAGAAGGAAGATGGGGCAATCTTCTTCCATAGTGATACTGCCTCGAAAACTCAAGGAGGGGTCGCTATGAGTCAGGTCCAACTCGGTGGCACATAACAACAACAACATATGTTCAAACGAAGGGTTAACATTTTAATAAGAGAATAAAAAAGTTCAAAAGACATTAGTTCAGATCCACAACTTGTTAGGATTCCAAACACATTTCCATATATGCATATTGATCTTTTACTGCTATTGTTGTTAGGTGCCATCCAGTCAGTTCCAACTCATGGCGACTGTATGTACAACAGAATGAAACATCGCGTAGTGCTGCTCTATCCTTACACTTGTTACTATGGTTGAGTCAATTGTTGTGGTCACTGTGTCAATCCATCTCTTTCAGAGTCTTCCCCTTTTTGGATGATTCTCAACTTTATCAAATATGATATCCTTCTGTAGGGACTGATCCATTCTAACAATATGACAAAAATATGAGAAACAACATTTAGCCATGTTTGCTCCTACGGAGAAAGTTCTTCCATCATTCCTCTGTCAGTTTGTCATACTGTGGTGGCTTGAGTGTTGCTGTGATGCTGGAAGCTAAGTCACTGGTACCTCAAATACTGCAGGGTCACTCATATTTTATAGCTATTAGCAGAACTTCCAGGCTAAGACAATATAGGAAGAAGGATGTGGCTAGGTCCACTTCTGGAAAAAAATTTAAAATTACCACAGAAAATCATATGACAAGGAAACATTATTTGATCTTTTCTTAGAATCCCTTTAATCTAACCCAACCAAAGTCATACTCTATAACCTACAACAATACACATTGCTAGATATTAGAATGAATAAGTTTTTTAAATTATACAATTTTGAGATAAAGTCTAGTGATATGAATTTCATCCCCAATGCAGGCTTTAGGATTTATTTTGAGTTGATAAGTTAATTATAGAGTCTTTCATATATAAGTCTGCTAGCCAATATTTGGGATGAGAGACTTGATGCAAAATTGGTATGAGAGAATAAGAGGGTAGTTATTTCTGGATATGATGAAAATAATAAAGGTTACAAGTAGAAGCATTGATCGTATTCATCAGCAGAAGTGAAAACTTAATAAGATGATTAGTGAAAGCTAGATCAATAGATTGGTCTATAACAAGAAGACTTGCAGATTCCAGAGGCCAACTAGGTTGGATAGCAGAATCCATATCCATAGTCCATGGAAGGGAAACCATGGACTCCATAGCTCAGAGGTCTGAAGCCATTGTATCTATAACCTTGTGAGTAGCAGCTTCTAGATCCATAGCCCAAAAACAGCCATTGTTAGACCTAAAGCCTAGAGACCCAGTAAGTATCGCCTGGAAGGAACCATAGAGCATGGAGGTCACAGGTAGTAGCAGGATGTCTGGCAGGGGTTGGACATCACACAGTAAGTCTGGTAGCTTCTGGAGTCAGAGCACATTTCCTGACAACCCCTATAGAGAGAGGAGCCCAGCTGGCAGGTGCTGGAAGCAGAGACCAGTGCTGTAAAACATGTTACAGAAGGTTACTGCATAGCACAGGCATCTACCCAGAAAGCAAAAGGAGAAGTTTCTGGAACAGCAGTTGTAAGACATGGTGACAGAAGATGTGAGTTCAGATGAGTAACAGTAAGAATATTCCAATTTTCGACAGAGACATTTTTATACTCAGCCATGGGTCTGACACAGTATAATCATTTTCTGTATCTGGACTCTTCTTTTTGCATATATGTGAATCAATAATTTTCTTTGTAAATGCAATTGACTAATTCCTTAATCTTATATTTATAACAATTTACTTTGTTGTCATAGCTCTAAATCCATGAATGGCATTTATGTTACAAATGCTATGACTGTATGTAATTGATGCCTTATTTATCATGGCCATGAAAGCCCCTGATATATTCCCTGTCGTGAATACTTGTCAATCTGATCCTGTTTTGCTGCCTGGAGGGTGCATTCCTCTAAGAGTGAAAATTAAAGTGCAATCATGTTCTTATTGTCTTGATGGTCAAGTGACAGAGCTTTAATCTTACTGAAGAATCTTCTAAAACTTGTGCTGACATCACACCATTGATTGTCATTCTCTAAAATAATGTCCTACTTATTATTTACTATTATAAGTTATTACTATGTCCAGTATAAGAGGATTATATAAAAGTGAGTCAAAGGGATTGATAAATGACTAGGAACAGATGTAAAACTAAATAAATACTTAGAAAACTTACTGTTTAGAAAAAATAGAATCAAAATAGAAACAAGAGTAGACTAACACAGCCACATGTGAAGAAAAACAAAATGTCAGACACTATGGGGCTGTGAGGAAACAAGTGAAAGTGGGCAGAGTGAGGGACAAGACTGCCAAGATTGGCTTCTATTCCACTGGACAACCTATGGGAACTTCAATCTTAATTTTTTTTTTTTCAAAATTAACTTAGTTCATGGCATTTTTTATGGTACATTTATGTTTCTAAAACATTCTAGAATTTATCTTTCCATAGCATCTCCAAAGTCCCATCTCAAAATTTTGAATGCCTTCTGAGCATCCTCAGAGGCAAGTTGATTTTCATGATTTTTTCCCTATAGATGATATGTGGTTATGTCCCAGCTTTCTTGCTAGAGGTGGATACACATTTTTATTTTAGTTAGTCAGTTTTAAAAAAAATGTTATAAAATATTATTAATTTAATAATAGATATAAGCATGAGTATTAAATTAGAATAAAATTAACTTTGTTGTTTTTAGGTGTCATCTAGTTGGCTCTGACTCACAGCAACCCTACATACAACAGAATGGAACACTGCCCGATCCTGTGCCAGCCCCACAAAACTTAATATACCTAAGCCCATCATTGCCGCCACTATGTCAATCCATCTCTTTGAACACTTTCCCCCTTTTCATTGACCCTACATTTTGTTAAGCATGATATCCTTCTCCAGGGAATGGTCCCTTCTGACAACATGACCAAGTGGCTATTCTCACTTCTAAGGAGCATTCTGGCTACTCTTCTTCCAGAACAGATCTATTAGTTCTTCTGGCAGTCCATGGTATATTCAGTATTCTTTGCCAATACCAACCACGATTCAAAAGCATCAATTTTTCTTCAGTCTTCTTTATTCATTGTTCACCTTTCACATGCATATGAGGTGCTTGAAAATACCATTGCTTGAGTTGGGCACACTTTAGTCTTCAAAGAGACATCTTTGCTCTTCAGCACTTGAAATAGGTCTTTTGAAGCTGATTTGCGCAGTGTAATACATCATCTGATTTCTTGACTGTTGCTTCTATTGGTGTTGATTGTGGAACCAAGTAATATGAAATCTTTGACAATGTCAATCTTGTCTCCATTTGTCAAGATGCTTCTTATTGGCTCAGTTGTGAGGATTTTCATTTTATTTATGTCGAGGTGCAATCCATGCTGCAGACCGTAGTGTTTAATCTTCATCAGTAAGTGCTTCAGATCACCATTTGTCTGTCAGTTTGTTATACTGTGGTGGCTTGCATGTTGCTGTGAGACTGGAGGCTAAGCCACTGATACCTCAAATACCAGCAGGATTATTGCTAGCGGACAGGTTTCAGACTAAGACAGACTTGGAAGAAGAAAAGGATAATCCACTTCTCAGAGAATTGGTCAGTGAAAACCTTATGACTAGCAGTGAAATACTGATATATTAAAAATTAATCTTAGCAAATACCAGTTTAAAAGTTGATAAAAACATAAATATCACAAAACCAAGATACTAATATTGTATCATCATCACAATAACCACCAGCAGCAGGAGCATCTATAATCTTTTCACTACGTATTTTGATTCCCTCTACATATCACAATGACTCATCATGTAGATGAGTCATTGTGAAAGATTATAAAAATAAATCAATTTAGAAAGTCAATGTAGAAAGATTATAAAAATAAATCAATTTTTCCTCTAGTATTACATAGCAAAAGAGTCCTGGGGATGCAGTGGTTAAGTGCTCAGCTGCTAACCAAAAGGTCATCAGTTCAAACCCACCAGTCTCACTGTGAAAGAAAGATGTGGGGTTCTGCTTTTCTAAAAATGCCTACCTTCGAAACCCTATGGGCCAGTTCTGGTCATTATGAATTGGAATTGACTTGACAGCAATGGGTTTGGTTTTCTAGTTTATTATAGATTAAAAAAATGATTTCAGCTATTTTTAATGGCATAAAAACATTTATTTCAGCATCACCACTTTTTATTAGTGATGTCACATCTTTAACACCCTCTGTAGTTTTTCCTCAGTCAGTACTTCAAGCCTGGGAATATACTTAGCTCAGTTGGGTATCTGTGATTCACCTCTCTACCCCAGTCAGCTGGCCCTGAAGTTGTGTGTATGTGTGTGTCTCTATGTGTACTTGTGTGTATAACAACTACAAAGTGTCATGACTGTGGATTGTAGTGGCTCCTTAGGAGGTAGCAGAATAGTGTAGTTTTCCATCCTTCCTCTTGAGGTTAAGCCTTCTTAGATTGTTTCTGGGAGAAAGAAGCCATTAGAGGTAGTTTGATAGTCCTCTGGATCCACCAACAGCCCCAGAGGACAAAGAAGTGCATGAGGCAAAGAAGTGATTACTATGCTATAGCAGTGCAGTTAGAGAAGTCAATTTCTCCTAGCCTCCCTGCTGGAGTGCCAATAGAGCTTTAGAAGAGGTCAGGGAAGAGGCACCTTGAAGCTTAAGTTTCATTAATTTAGATCTGCCTCTGATTCTACTTAAGATACCCTGTCAAAAACATCTGACCATGTGCTTGAGACTGGCTGTCTTTCTGAGACATTAGGAATCTAATGTGAGTGTCCAGGTTTCCCTTCAGGAGAATTTTAATGGAAATGTGTCTCTTCAGTCTAGCTTTATTGATTAAATTGTTGTTTGTTGTTGTTGTTGCTTTTGTTATTTTCCTTTACTCCACTTTAAGTCAAAACAAAGAAAAAGAAAAAAGAAACGGTCTAACAGATTTTTCATATTTTTTTAATATAATGTTTCCTGACAATTCAAGACAAATGCACAGATATGTTGTTGTTGTTAAGTGCCGTCGCATCAAAGGTAAAAGGAGTGATATGGGGACTCAAGAAACATAATATAGTTGCCCAAGGCCCTGATTTGCAATTATTTTTAATAAAAATATAATAAATACATACTATCAAGTAAACCAAACCTGTTATCATCTAGTCAATTCTGGCCCCTGATTACCTCTTGTGTTTCAGAGTAGCACTGTATTCAGATGTTGAAAATGTCAATTTTCCTCAATGTAAAAGTATGTTTGAATGAAATAGTTAAAAAAAAAACATATATGATACAAAATTTTTACAAGTCAGATGAGTAAAGAAATAATTACATCTACATCAAACAGCTCCTTCTTCAAAGTGTATTTGATGGTCCAAATTCATTTTTTTCTTTTCCTGTGGGTTTCTGCACAAGGTAGTAAAAGTTCTAGCTCATGTGCTAGGACTGCCAAGATCATCCATTTTCAAAATCTCTATTTTGTAAAGAACTCTTTGAAAACAGTCATTCTATCACAACTTAAAGTGACTTTTTGTTGACTGAAGGCAGGGCAGGTGTTAACCAAAATAATGAAGTCATAGAAATTTGTCTTCAGTGACCCCCACCTTCTGGCTGTCATCTCAGGCAGAGGATCATTTCACTCTCTTCCCTGTAAATCTTTAATCCCCCAGTCATATTCATGTGGTAGTGAGTTATACCAGTTTAAATAATAGATTACACATTCCCAGGTCTTCTATAAAATCCAACCTGTGTTTGTTTTTCTGACAATTTTAAGTCCCATGAACTTTTTATTACATTCTAAACAAGTTGCCAATATTGAAAAATAAAAAGAATTTTCAAAATATAGAATTATGACTTTTAAAAAAAATTCTGAAAATCTTCTGATGTTGGGCTTTCTAATTCATATGGAAGGAATTAACCAGAATTAAGTGTGAGCATTTCTGTTCATGTGAGGCATGTCTCCTCTAATTTTCCACAATTCTAAGCATCTTTTATTTCCTCCCAGCTTTGACACCAAATTTCAGTTCTAAATAGTCTTCAGTCCTGCACAATTACTTTGCTGTGTTAAATAATGTCTCTATCACAAGTGGAAGAATGAAAGATGATGAATCCAGAGGCTTTGAGTTTTAAGAAAGTTGGTGCAAACAAAAATGCATCTGTGTTGATAGACTGGAATACAAAACACCAACCATGAAACAAAATATGGTAGATGGGACCACCTCACTTGTATTCTTAACTGCCTGGATCATGTAGTAATTTGATGTTATCTCCTCGGACTCAAAATACTTTAAAGACCAGAGGAAGTTGGATTGATTTTTATATGCTGGACAAAAACTCGAATCAGTGGTTTCTTAGTTCTGAATAAAGAACATAATAAGTTATAAATCATTTTAGAAGAAACAAATAAATAGAAATAAACAAATAAACAAACAAATATAATTGATTTATTTCTCAGAGCTCTCAATTTGATTTTGATACATTGTCATCTCTAGAAATAATTTCCTTAAATAAATAAGGTTACTTTTTGCCAGAAATTCTCAGGAGACCCTCACAGATAAGTGGAATTATAGTACAAGCCTAATGTTGTGTGATAGGAGCCTACATGATGCAGTGGTTAAGTACTTTGATGTCCTCAGTTAAAACTCACTAGCTGTTTCACAGGAGAATGATGTGGCAGTCTATTCAGTAGAGATTACAGTCTTGGAAACCATATGTGACAGTTCTACTCTGTCCTAAAGTATCAAAATAAGTTGGAATCAACTCAAAAGCAAAGGATTTGGTTTTGTTCAGTTTAATTGTTGTTACCACGACTGGTCAGGACTTGTCTTCTCAAGAACATATAGTATAACACTGAAAAGAGATAAAAGGAAATATATTTTATGGTTTTAACATCATAATTTATTGTAATGGGCATTTCTTGCTTATAATAAATATATTGTATCTTCATGCTATTGTATAGATATAATAGTGATTACAAATGTTGTTTTGGAATACTAAAAATAAATTTATTGGCATTAATATCCATCATGCAAGATGTAGCATCTTAGGGATTGAACAAAGGCTGGGGATTACTGCCCAGTAGCACCATGCAGAGAGCCTTATGATGACTAGTAATGACTCCTTTCACCATAAGTGCTGGAGAGAAGAACAGTAATTTTGACAAACTATGATAATCAAAGCTGAGAGGCAGAATAAAAAGGGCTTTTGAGTTAGACATCAGATGAATGGCCTGCTGAATTTATGAGTGGAACTGAAATTGTTCCTGGCATATTGTAGGCACTTGAAAATAGATATTGTTTGAAAAGGACAACCAGTAAGAATAAGCTCTGATTTCTTAGCAGAAATCATGCAAGCAAGAAGGCAAAGGGATGGTATATATAAAACTTGAAAGAGAAAAATTTTCAACCAAGACTTATATACCCAGCAAAATTGTTCCTCAAATATGATGGTGAATTTAGGAGATTTCCAGATAAGCAGAAACTAAGGGAATTTGTGGAACCCAGGCCAACCTTACAAGACATACTAAAGGGAATCATTTGAACAAAGAACTGAAATTAGCAAATAACAACCAAGCATTAATACACAAGATAACATAACCCAAAAACCACAGTTATGGACATATCCAAAATAAAATAAGCTTACAAGATTGTAAACAGGGAACCAGAGATATCAATTGGCAAGTGAGGACAACTACAAACGAATAAGAGGGAAAATACTGTGTAATTACAGAACTTCTAAATGGTAAGGAAGTCAAGAGAGTTCCAAGATAGAATGAACTGTTCTAAACTTGGGGAGAAAATTATAAATCACAGGGTAAACTCAAAGAAAAATAATAAATCTTCACTTTATAATAAAAAAGAGGACAAGCACAAATATTCACCAAATACTAAAACCACAACAACAAATGATAACATGATTCATAAGAATAATGAGCTCAGCACAGAAAATAATATGGAACAAAGAAACCAGGAACACCACCAAAATCAATAACAAAATGACAGCAACCAATTCATACTTGTCAATAATTATATTGAATGTTAATGGATTAAATGCATCACTCAAGAGACAGAGAGCTGAAGATTGGATAAAAACACAAAACCCATCAATATGCTATCTACCAGAGACACATCTTAGAGACAAAGATAAAAATAGACTACAAATCAAAGGTTGGGAAAGGGTATATCAAGCTAATGGCAACCA
>NW_006921695.1:9938495-9939070 GCF_000298275.1 Orycteropus afer afer | reverse complement strand
ACTACAGACCAATATCCCTCATGAATATAGATGCAAAAATCTTCAACAAAATCCTAACCAATAGACTCCAACAACATATCAAGAAAATCACTCATTATGACCAAGTGGGGTTCATATGATGTATGCAAGGATGGTTCAACATTATAATGCAAAGGAGAAGAGACACATGATCATGTCAATTGATGCAGAAAAGGCATTTGATATAATCCAACACCCATTTCTGATCAAAACTCTCAGCAAAATAGGAACAGAAGGGACATTCCTCAACATAATAAGGGCATTTATGCAAAACCAACAACAAACATTATTCTCAATGGAGAGAGACTAAAGCCATTCCTCACAAACAGGAACAAGGCAAGGAATCCCTCTATCACCCCTTCTATTCAACTTTGTACTGGAAGTCCTAGACAGGCAATAAGGCAAGAAAGGGAAACCAAACCAAATTGGTAAGGAAGAAGTCAAACTATCCCTATTTGCTGATGATATGATCCGATAATTAGAAAACCAAACAGAGTCAGTCAAAAATCTATTGGAACTAATTGAGAGATTTAGCCTTGGGCGGGATACAAGATCAA
>NW_006921695.1:9922287-9936286 GCF_000298275.1 Orycteropus afer afer | reverse complement strand
GGTGGGAGGGGAGAGGAGGGAACACTGTCAGATAGGTAGAGATAAGTATTGATTTGGGTGAAGAAAAGGACAATGTACCAAATATGATGGCTCAACATGGTGGTATTGAGGAAGAGGAAGACATAGAGAGGTCCATGGGAACAGACAACAAAGATGAACCCTTTTACACATACAGTACTGTGTTGTCAGTGAAGGCAAACATGGGAATATGGGTGGATAGATGGGTGGACAGGCTGAACTAGTACGTATGTCTATGAAGCAGGAAATGTATCCAAGATCATTTATTGGGTTAGCAGACAATGGTCCTGTAAGTGTATTTGTATGATCTAAATTCCCAGATGTATAGTAGATCTGACAAGGGACAAGGTTGTAGTCACTTCTTGGTCACAGCCAGCTATCCAGAGGGACCAAGTAGTTGAACCTGTGGGCTCGAGAACATAGTTGCAGGGGACATCAAGCTCAATTGCCTTAACATACTACACAAAACATTCTTCCACATCCTACTTTGGCGAGTAGCGACTGGGATCTTAAAAGCTTGCAAACAGCCATCTAGATGGAACGATGGGTCTCTCCTCATCCAGAGCAAAGAAGAATGAAGAAAACCAAAGATTCATGAAAAGAATTAGTCCTAGTGACTGGTACACAATGTGATCCACAGTCTATACAACTATGAGACCAGAAGAACTAGAGGGTGCCCAGCTACCACTGTTAACCCTTCAGAGGGAGATCTATGTAGAAGATCCTGGATAGAGAGGGAGAACAATGTGGAACAAAACTCAAAATCATTTGGATAAAAAAAGTTGGGGGGGGACCAGGTTTGCTGGTCTGCTAGAGCCTGGTGGAACCACTGAGACTATGGCCCCTAGCTGCCTTTCAGTTCTGGAATTGAACCCACACCTGTGGCTTCCAGCCAAACAAAAGACAGGCATATGAGTTGAACATGTACTTGAGGTAGATACATTCCTTGGAGAGAACAATCATGGGAGAAAGAAGGGAGACAGCTCAGTGGGCAGGAGTGCACGGAGGAATGAACACAGGGAAGAGGTAACTATCGGGAGGAAGTGGGAGGGGAGCTGTTGGTTTGTGGTAAATTGTAGTCAATGTCATGAGACAAAGTGTATGTGAACTGCTTTATGGAAAGTAAATTTGTTCTGTAAATTTTCACCCAAATCACAATTAAAAAACACAAAAAGTGCTGTTTGAATGAAAAGAATTTAGACATAGCAGATGTCTTAATTTTAAAATAAAATATATGAGATAAGATTATGTAAATATTAATTACTTTATGTTTGTTTGTTTATTCATTGATTGGAAAGCTGAATGAAGGGGGACTCTATATGTTAATAAGATTTGGAAGCTCTTCCATTCAGAAGCAGGAAACCTCAGCAGAAATTCAAATAAGACTGATATATTTGTGTTATCTAGATAGTATCCAATGTTAGCCTAAGGAAAGCAGCCTGATAACAAGAAAAGAGTACCTCCAAGAAGGCATGCTGGTAGACATGCATGTGTGGGAACTTGCCTGTTGGGTAAGGTTTTAGCCTCTTCCTGATCCTAGGATGTAACTATGCTGTGCTTCACTTCCTCTTCCCAAAGTCTTCCCTGTGCACTGAAAGGATGAGAAATGACATAGAGAAGGCTGTTCTATATTTACCAATACCAATATCAGTTACTGTCAAGTTGACTCTAACTCATGGTGACCCCATGTGTCAAAGCAGAACTGTGCTACCTAAGTTTTTCAACAGTTGATTTTTGTTTTGGAAGGAGATCACCAGGCCTTTCATCTGTATGGGCTTTAACCTTCAAGCTTTTAGTTAGTAGCCAAGCAGGTTAACAGTTTGTACCCCTCAGGGACACCAGTTCCATATTCATTCTGCATTTGTTTTTCTAACTTCATGAACTCTCTTTCTACCTGGAAGGAAGAAATAGGCTGTGAGGAGATGGCATAGATAAGAGAGTGCAAAGAGGAAGCTAAAATGGAGCAGGTTGTTCAGCTGTGCTTCCCTATTTTCAGAGGATTGAAATGAAAGGATATTTGAGATATCTTTGTTTTCTAGACCTCTTCACCTCATGTCAAGAATTCTATTTAAGAATGTAACCTGATTTTCCCTGGAATTGTCCTTGTTTTGTATTGCTTCAGTTACATAAGTAAGCAATGACCCAATGTTGTGGGTCATTGATTGAAGGAGTCTGGTGGCACTGTGATTAAAGCGTTGGACTACTTTTCAAAAGATCAGCAGTTAGACTCCAACAGTAGGTCTGTTGGAGAAAGATGAGGCAATCTGCGTCTGTAAAGATTTACAGCCATGGAAAGCCAACAGAGTAGTTATACAGTCACTATAAGTAGGATCTGCCCAGCAGCAGTGGGTTTTGGGTTTTGTGGATGAATGAAGGCAGAGATGACGATATCCCAGAATCTGTTAGAGACATCCTGAGAGAACTCCTGTGTCTGGGAAACCTCTAATTTAGGATTCTTGTTCTAGTTTTCTTACTTACTAACAATGCAAACAGATTACGTCTCTTTGCTAATTTTTCCATTCCAGGGCTCAAATTTTATGATGCTAATATTTCCTTTTAGAAACATTGCTGGTGCCCAGAGAGTAATTCCCTTGTAAATTCTGTCCCATTCAAAGTTGATTAAGGCTTGAATGAGAGCGGTGAAAAATCTATAGAACTCAGTTTAGTCCAGTTATACCTGAGAAATATTACAAATTGAGTTCTTTTTTTAATTATCTTTATAGATAGTGACTATTTAACTTAATACTAAGAATTAATTTATTTCTAAAACCCTGGAATTTAAAACAGGCAAACAACAGTGTAATCTCAGAGCATTGTGCAATGAAGTGTTCGATCACTCATGATCTCAAACCCTGGTAAGTTTATGAAATATTTGTGAAAATATACATGTAAGAATTCCAAAAGCACAGTAAGTAAGGAGACTTACTCTCACAACTGAAGGCCCACAAAACATAGAGGCCAAGAACATGGGTTCTTCTGTCAGAAAGTTCATGTGCAGTCCTGATGCTGTACTGTATAACTATGATCTTGGGCCCTTGGCTTGACCCTCCATGACTTGAATACCTAATGTCTCTCATTGTAACTTACAGATAATGAGGTATGGTGACTATTAAATAAGTAAAATAATGGTAATATTGCCTGGCAGTTAGGAAGGGCTGGATAACTTTTGCCCAAACAACAACAACAACAAACACTTTCTAGGTGATTCTGAGGTAACAAATTGTGTAATTAATGTAACGTTCTTAAGTTCATTTTTATGATGTGAATCACTCTTTAGTACAACATATAGAAAGTGCTGTCTTAAAACTTTTCCAGAAATAATCTTCATTTTAAGAACAGTGAGAAAAGTCCTCCTAAATAATGACTTAATTTTATACTCATATGCTGTGTTTCTTCATTTTCTTCTCTAATTTCCTTTTCTTTCTTGTTTTCATCCATCCCTTCCCTTCCCTCTCTGTGTCTGGATTTCTCCTTCTATTCCTCCTCCTTCTCCTTTACGTTTATTGCATGTGTGGTAGCTGCACCAGAGAAAAACATGAGAAAACACCCCCTCACCCCTTGAAACAGGGTGCACTGCACCTGATTAAAACACATGCCCTGAGTCTCTGAAACAAAGAGAATTAAAAAAAAAAAAAAAAAAAAATTCCATGTGTCAGGAAGTTGTCCTAACCTATATAACTCACGCCCCTCAGGAGAATTAGGCACTGCAGACTAGGAGCGTGCTTCAGCTCCCTGCAGTCGATTAGCCAGAATAAAACCTTTCTTTAAAAATGCGGACATTATAGTGGCTATTATTTTAATCCGAACCCATAACATTTGGGGGCTCGTCTGGGATAGCTACTGTGTCCCAGCGTCTCTGCTGGGTGGTCACCCCTGGGAAAGAAAGGACTTCCAGGGGAGGCGCCCCCTGAAGAAGTTCCAGGGCTCCAGAGCTCCGTTCTCCCCACAGGGTGTCCACCCTGGAGACGCGGAATTCGGCTGCTTCGGCGTATACCTCCAGAGGTAAGATTTGTTCTTCATTACTTGGTGACTTGGCACCTTGGTGACTAGACGTTTGGTTTGACCAGGGAAGGGGATCGGACTTGATCAGCACCCACCTGGTTCTTTCTCAACTGGACGCAGTCTGAGAAGTTTAGTTGGTTTGTGTAACTCATATCCTCCTTGTATAGTCTCCATGTTGTCTTGTGCAGTCATTGTTTTTGTCATTTGTCTCCCTATTATAAGTATTTTGGCTTTGTGGCCACAGCCCTAACTGGCTGAACTGTTGGACAGAAAATTCTCCTTGGATTTTGTTATTTCTTTATATGCTTCATATTTACAAGGCTGAACTGTTACTCATAATAAATTAATCTAATTCTGAAATATTGTATTGGATTGGTTTTACCCAAAAACTTGTGATTTTTATTGTTTAAATGAATGGATCATTGAGTTGGCTGCTCAAGGGACCCTACAAGAATTTACACCCTGGGAAGTGAAATTTTACTTATTATTATTATTACTATGTTGTTGTTGTTGTTATGTGTAGTGGAGTCAGACCCAACTCACAGCGACCCTTCCTTGGGTTTCTGAGGCAGTATCACTACAGAAGTAGATTACCCCATCTTCCTTCCGAGGAGTGGCTGGTGGGTTTGAATCACCAGCCTTCTGATTAGGAGTAAAGTGCCTTAGGCACTACACTACCAGAGCTCCCAGTAATATTCTTATAGTAATATTCTTACTATCATAAATATTTAATCTGACTCTCAAATTTAGGATTAAATCCTAGGGTAAATAAATTAACACTTTAGGATTTTGGGGTTAGGGTGTGCTTTAATGTATGTGTGAATGACTATGTCTAGCTAACTGAAACCCTAAGGGATTAGGGACTTGATTTGTTTGTGTGTAAAAAGTGTGTGTACATGGCACTGGTGAAACAGTTTTGAGTAGATATAAGTGTGATTGAGTGAATGTAAATGTGATTGAAAATTAAGTAACCAAGATTTTGTACCAGAATGGGGCTCCTTAACTGTATTCTGAAAAACTGAACCTTAGAAGTTAAGGAAGAGAATTTATATCCTTTCTTAAATCCTTTTTTAAGTCAGACAAAACCTTTTATTTAAATCAGACTGTTTCAGCTGCAACCATGCCTGTCAGCACTTGCTCTCCTCCGCCTTTTGACACTTTCCCTCCCTCAGGAAAACAAGTTAACTGTTTATCATCCACCTTGCCTCCTTTATCACCTATACAAACTATGGTGCAAAAGGTGAGGGCCACGGATGAGGACATTCCATTAGAATTAAAACATGTTTTTCCCTTAACAAAATACATACATCAGTAGACTAATCAACCGATGCGAGAACATAAAGCATTTTCTTTTAAAACTCTTAAAGATTTGAAACAAACTGCTGCTACCTATAGGCCAACAGCAACATTTGTAAAAACCTTAATAAATATCATTGCTCAAGAAGTTTTATGCCCTTATAATTGGTATATGCTGGCTAAAACTGCATTAGAAGAAGGAGATAATTAATCCAGAGGCTAGGATTTTTGTTACACCCAACCAAAAGCCCAAGGCCATATACATAGAATGTAACAGTAATCAAGGTGAAAAGATGAACCAGCAATGTTTTTAAAGGATTATGTGTTTTGGATTATGTGTTTATCTGAATGTACTCCATACTGTTTTTGAGTCAATTAAGAAAATTGTAATTATTGAAGTAAAGCATTTTGGAGTAGTAAACAAACATAAAATGACTTAGTATAATCTAAACTTCTGAACAAAACCACCTTAAGAACTAAGTTGAAAGTTTTAGCGTGGCCTGAAAAGCAAGAGGGAAAGTAAAAATGACTAGTAATACATTAAAAAAAAAAAAAAAAAAAAAAAAAAAAAGAGGGGGAAAAGAGAGTAGTTTTGTCTTAAAGTAGAATGTCTGGTCATCCCAGAACATGAAAAATAGTAAAAGTTAAATTTGAAAATGTGTAGTAAGTTGTAGAAGATTTGAGAAAAAGTGAACTTTATTTGCCTTAGTTTTAATACCTACAAATAATAAGTGTGAAGAAGCAATGAAGTACATTAAAACTTTGATAACTTTAGATAAGTTTTGGTGGATTTATTCATGAGATGGAAAAAGAATGGTTAATCTTTCACTGCAAAATGTGACATTTACAATATACTTTCTATTAAAATAACAGTAAAATCATAGTATTTAAGAGGGGTTAAGTGGTATGAACTAAAACCCTATGTCATGACAGGTTTCTAGCAGTGATGAGTTCAAGTAAATGTTAACTATTACATGAAATATATTACATGAAAAACCTTACAAAAACCAAAGGCTAGATTTACTATTTCTTAAACAAGGAGGATTATGTGCAGCCCTAAGAGAAGAGTGCTGCTTCGATGCTAATAAAACTGGAGTCATTAGAAGAACTTTAGCCATGATTAGAAAGAATATAAAGGAAGACAAGAAAAATTGGACTCCACAAAAAGTTGGTACCAAAGCTTACATAATTGGTCCCCATGGGCTACCACGCTGATCACCAGTCTAGTAGGCTCCTTAGAATTACTTCTTGTGGGACTATTAGTGGGTCCATGCATACTCAATGCCCTTATCAGGTTCATCCAGAATATAGTAAGAGCAGTCAAACTCATGGTACTCTGAACACAATATACAGCACTCAACTGAGGAATAAATACAGATGCTGGAAATGAATCAAAGATTTGATTCCCAAACAAAAGCAGTAGGGAATGTGGGAGCTGCACCAGAGGAAAACATGAGAAAACACCCCTTACCCCTTGAAACAGGATGCACCTGAATAAAACACATGCCCTGAGTCTCTGAAACAAAGAGAATTAAAAAAAAAAAAAAAAAAAAAAATTCCACATGTCAGGAAGTAATCCTAACCTACATAACTCATGCCCCGCGGCAGAATAAGGCACTGCAGATTAGGAGGGCGCTTCAGCTCCTGGCAGTCAGCTAGCCTGAATAAAACCTTTCTTTAAAAATGCAGACATTATAGTGGCTATTATTTTAATCGGAACCCTCTGTTTTAGTTTAATTCTCTTAACTGGTAACACTTTCAAACTGAGAAAATTTTTCCGTTTGTTCCATTGATTGAATAAAATTGCTTTTCTATTTGTTACATTGATTAAATGGATTTGGTTATCCTCTGTGCTTATTTTCAAAAGTAGGCAAATTCCTTTTAAAATACTTTACATTAAATTGGCTTATTGGTATTTATTTAGAAGTGCATTAAAAAATCAGTGACCAAAAACAAATTTTCATTTTAAATTGTAAAATCTCAGCATTATAATAACTTTTAATAGACTATTTCCAAAGGCAAATAAGAAATAGGAAATTTCAGAAAAAAATCAGAAGAATGGGCTTGAAACTTTTGTGTAGTTTTATATAGCATCATCTTAGATAAAAACAGTAGGGATCTTGATGACAGAGATGATGTCTCTCCCTCAGTCATTGGTTCATAATGGACTTTCAATGATGTTTGTTAAAAAGATCAATACATGCATTTTTAGTACTGATTTTATTATTTTTACTTATTCACAACTGAAAATATCACTTAATGAATGATGAGATTCTGGTGTCCCATACATTGTTGTTGTTGTTATGTGCCGTCGAGTCAGCCCCAACTCATAGCGACCCCTCCTTGGGTTTCCAAGGCAGTATCACTACGGAAGTAGATTGCCCCATCTTCCTTCCGAGGAGTGGCTGGTTGGTTTGAACTGCCAGCCTTCTGGTTAGCAATCAAGTGCCTTAGGCACTACACTACCAGAGAAGTGTAAGCCATACTAAAAGCTATAGTCTTTGGTCTTCATCAGTAAGTGCTTCAGGTCTTCTTCACTTTCATGCAGCAAGGCTATATTATATGCATATCTCAGGTTGTTAATGAGTTCTTCTTCAATCCTCATGCCAAATTCTTCATACAGTCCAGATTCTTGGATTATTTGCTCAGGCTATGAAGATTGAATAGGTATGGTGAAAAGACACAACTCTGACACACACCTTTTATGATTTTAAACCATGTGTTCATCCCTTGTTCTTTTTAATTGACTGCTTTTTGGTCTATGTATTGGTTCCCATTCTTCACAATGCTATCTATAATTTCTTATGATCCACACAGTTGAATACATTTACATAGTTAACAAAACACTGGTAAACATCTTTCTGGTATTTGCTTTTAGCCTAAATCCATCTGATAGAAGCAATAATATCCTTTATTCCACGTTCTCTTCTAAATCCATCTTGAATTTATGGAAAGACCCTGTCTATATACTACTGAAACCATTTTTGAACTGCATAGAGTTTTTAAAATACGTATTTAGCCTTGGAACTTTCTTTTCCTTCCATCTAACTTCCATATTGCTTCATATCTCAGCATTTAAATATTTCTGTATCCAGGAAGGATCTCTTTACTCATGAAAGTTTTTGGACAAAACTTTCTCATTTTTTTATTGGTTTTGTCTATGCTTTGTCCTATATGAGCTAGTAATAGTCCTACACTGGTATTTTTATCATCTTGTATCCTTATTTTTGGGAGCTCTGGTAGCATAGTGGCTAAGGCACTTGACTGCTAACCAGAAGGCTAGCGGTTCAAACCCACCAGCCACTCCCCGGAAGGAAGATGGGGCAATCTACTTCCCTAGTGATACTGCCTCAGAAACCCAAAGAGGGGTCACTATGAGTCGGGTCCGACTCAATGGCACATAACAACAACAACAACATCCTTATATTCTGTGTTCTTATGACATGTAAATTTAGAAAGTAAAATGACGTTGTTTCTGTGGAGCCAATTCTCAGAAAAATACAAAGCTAATGAATATATTTGAATTGAATTAAGACAGATTTTCACAGTAAAATAAGAAAATTTTCATGAATGCAGCAATAATTGGGATGGGTCTTTAAGCTCAACTCTGGATTTCAGCTGAATAAAAAAGAAGAGGGAAATATTCAGAGAACAGCTAAAGATTTATAAAAGTGGTAACAAAATTTAGGATGGCAGAGGTGGTTCAGTTATAGAATTCTCCTTTTTCATGTAGGAGACCTGGGTTCAATTCCTGGTCAGTGCACCTTGTAGGCAGCCACCAACATCTATCATTGGTGTATAGTATTTTGCTATGATGCTGTCATGGTGTAGAGAGTAAGGCATTTGAACCCACCAGCTGCTCTGCAGAAGAAAGATGAAGCACTTAGCTTCTGTAAAGACTTACAGCTTGGAAACTCGATGGGGGTCACTATGTGTTGGAATAGATGGCAGCGATTTGTTTTTTGCTTCATTTTGTTTTGTTTATGATGCTGAATAGGTTTCAGCAGTGTCCAAACTAAGACTGGGAAGAAAGGCCTGGCAATCTACTTCCAAAAATTAGCCATTGAGAACATTATAGATCACAATGGTCTAATCCTCAACTTATCATGGATATGGCACAGGGCAATACTATCAATTACTGAAACAGATTTAAAATAAAAGGTATAGATAATGGCAGTTCTGGCTCCATTAGAAGCAGAAGAAACCTTTGCAGAGGTAAATGATGTGCGTTAGTCAAGAAGAACCTCAAACAATGAGGTCAAATGACTTCTAGGGAAGCAGATTCCAAGGGCAGCCTTGCAGTGAGCAACTCTGGGAAAAGGTCATTGTTGTTGTTGTTGTTATATGCCATCGAGTCGGACCTGACTCATAGCAACCCCTCCTTGGTTGCTGAGGCGGTATCACTACAGAATTAGATTGCTCAACCTTCCTTCCAAGGAGTGGCTGGTGGGTTTGAACTGAAGGCTGGTTAGCAGTTAAGTGCCTTAGGCACTATGCTACCATAGCTCCTGGGGAAAGGCCATTAGCTCAGTGATTTTCCTTTAAGTTCTGTATCTATGCAAGGGGTGTTTAAGTTTCACTATCATATGTAACATTGATATATGTCTCAATTGCTTAAAAAAAATAAAATAAAGAAAAAGAAAAGTTTTGTTTGAAATATTATAATATCACTATTAATTTACTCTCTATTTGTTTTGCTTTTTCTTCCTTTCAGATAGACAAATTTCTTAGCATTTATGATTTACTCGTTAGCATTTGTATAGAGTGAGTAAAGAACTCCAATGAAAAGTGTTAACCTAATTAAGAATGGGTGAGGTAAATGTTAATTGCAATTGACTTGTTCCCCAGGTTATTTTAATGTTTATTCCAAGACATAGGAATCTGGCATGGGAAAGCAAGAAATGTGGACATCAGCAAATCTTTTTGTACCAGAAACAACTTTTAATGGGAAGAGACAAATATATCCTGTCCTGTAAAGTAATTAAAGGCAGTGGCATACTGAGGGGAGGCAATGAGGGCACTTGTCCCTGAGCACAAGACCAAGGGGTCATCAGGCAACACATGGAATGTTATTCCAAGGCACCACAAATATGAAAATCTCCTGACTGAAGCAGCTGGAAGAGAGGGAGAAGGCTTTTCTTTGTGTTTATACATAGCTGCTATCAACATCTATTCATCTTGAAATTGAGGGGGCGGGGTGCAACTTAGAAATCACCCTGGTTACTCATTACCCTTGTTATGTCCCTGTTTAAAGGCTGGCATCATAAGGAAACTCTTGTGTTGGGGGTAGCACATGCATTTTTATTAAATTTAATAGGTGTCCATTCTTGATGCATAGCCTATTTTGCTTCAGTGAATCAGAGGGATGGTTTAAGTATTGCACAAGGGCACTTCATGTGATGCATACATACTTTAAATTCTATATGGGAGAGAGAATCATAAAACAAAGTAACTAAGTTCTCTGAAGCACCATGCTTTGGAATAAAGCAAGGTAATTTTCAGGTAGTTAAGGAGATCACTTTTCAATGACAATTGTTAATGCTATTTCCCTTAGTTAAACCAAATAAAATGTCAGATTAAGTAGAAGAAAAATGAACACAAAACAGATTAAGTATTTTATTTAGTTTCTCTCTTTTTCATTAGTCAAAGCATGGATTATCTAGGTTCTTTACCTTTTCATGGACAAGAAAGAAAAATATACTTTCGATGTAAAAAGATCCTTGATATACAGAAATCCCCTGTTTGACACTATTTAATACAAATACTAATAGGAGAGGTAAATAAGGCTTTATTGGACCATGATATGTTGGTGTAAATAAGCCTAATAGATTATTTTTTGAGACAATTAAAAAAGAAAAAAAATTAAAGCTGAATCCTCTCTTTGGTTGCTTTTATCTTTGCAGAAGTATTTAAAATTAGACTATACATAAAGAGATTATGGTTCAAACTTCAATTTTTCTTCCATGTTACTGAGCAATAATGGAAAACTAATGAAACTATCTGTCATACTTTGTGAGTTAACCAGATATTTAAAGACCCATGTAGCTCAAATGCTTGAAGCTAGTAATTTCAGAAAACTTTTGCAATTACCAAAATATTATTTGGGTTATAAGTTCACTGATGTTGAGTTGAGTCATTTCCGACTCATAGAGACCCCTCCTTGAGTTTCAGAGGTGGTATCTCTAAGGAAGTAGATTGCCCAAACTTCCTTCTTGAGGAGTGGCTGGTGGGTTTAGAGATTAATCTCCTGGTTAGCAGTCAAATGTCTTAGGCACTATGCCACCAGAGCTCCTGAAGTTAATGATTGCACCTAAGAACCTGTCCATCATAAAAAAATAAATACAATATGACTTAAGGCATGTTGTTGTTGTGTGCTGTCGAATTGATCATGACTAATAGTGACCCTATAGAATGGAGTAGAATGACCTCATTAAGGAGTAGATTCCAAGGCTGTAATCGGGCTGTAATCATTATGGGAAAGAAGCCCTGGTGGTGCAGTGGTTAGTGCTTGGCTGTTAACCAAAAGGTTGGAGATGCGAACTAGCCAGATGCTCTGCAGGAAAAAGATGTAGCACTCAGTTTCTGTAAAGATTATAACTTTGGAAACTCCATGGAACAGTTCTAATCTGTCATACTTTCTATAAGTCAGGTTTGACTCTGAGGCAGTGGGTTTGTTAGTTTGTTTAATCTTTAAGGGAGCAGATCTCCAGGTCTTTGCTCCCACAGAGCAGAGTAGCTGGTGGGTTTGAACTGCTGATCTCTTGTTTAGCAGTGAGGTGCTTAACCATTGTGCTACTAGGGCACTTATTAAGGCCAAAAAAGAGCCAAATCCATTGCCGTAAAGCCAATTCTGATCATTGGTTATGCTCTGGGTTGCAAACCAAACAGCTGGCAATCTGCTTCTATAAAGGTTACAGCCTTGAAAACCCTATAGGGCAGTTCTACCCTGTCCTATATCTTCACTATGAATCTGATTTAGGACATACACATAGAATAATTCCTGCTATAAGACAAGTTTAACAGAAAAATATGTAGAAACTCAGTTCTAGTAAATCTCACTAAAAATGTAGTGGTTACTGTTTCAAAAATAAGCATGGTCTGAGGAAGTCTCTCTTTAAAGAAGTCTTTTGGCATGAACACCAGAATTTTATCTTTGCATTCTGATCATGAGCTCAGGATGTGAGAAAGCCAAGCATATCCCAGAAAAGACAGCCTGAGTGCTTTGCCAATGAATCCACAACTTATTTTAGCTAAATTGATGTATATTAAGAACTACATAGATTAACATAACAGAAAAAGAATAAATGATTCAATTGCCAAGTTCTTGAGACTACTCAATATAGTTACTATTTGGAGAAATCCATTAAAATGTGCTTGTGAAGAAAAGAACACGCAATTTGAAATAGAAACCACCAAAGTTTCTGATAAATAATTGAAGTGAAGAAAAAGATTTTGTGATTTCACAAAAATTCTTTGTACACATGAATAATGAGGAGGGAAAATATTTGTACATGTCTTAAATCCTTCTTATAAAAGGCTTACAAAGTTCACTTGTGATTGATCTAATAAACTCATACACTCATACACTCTTATATCCTGTAGACTATCATTGTTCTTTAGTGATTTTCAGAATTTGATTTGTGAGTTGTCATGGCGCTCCAGGCCTTTAGAATACCTTTCCTGGAAAATGGATTTGGAGCTTGGATGGTATCCGGTCTGGTATATGGAAAGACTCTCTGGGCAGCCTACTGCCCAACTGATAACAAGGACTTGCCTTTTCCACCAAAGCTAATAGAATTTTTAAGAGTATTATTGGGAATATGCCCACAAGAGGTAAAAATTCTCATATTTTCAATGACGACACTCTATGCTGATAGCTATATTATTAATGGCTGTTTGCAACAGTTTCTTCCCATTTTGAGGCATGCCACGTCAGCAATGGAGGTTCTGAAAGTTTTGTTCCATTCACATCATTCAGGTCATCTCTACTCTGAGGAGGCAGCTCTTCCCCAGTCATATTTTGAGTGCCTTCCAACCTGAGGGCCTCATCTCCTGATGTTATATCGGACAATGTTTCAGGGCTCTTAATAAAGTTTTCCAGTAATATACCAGACTGTGTTTCACTGTTATTCATAAAGTTTTCACTGGCCAATTCTTTGAGAAGTGGATGGCCTCATCCTTCTTCCCAGTCGGTCTTAGTCTGGAAGCTCCACTGAAACCTGTCCACCATGGGAGCTCCTGCTGGTATTTGAAATGCCAGTGGCATAGCCTCCAGTATCACAGCAACAAGCAAGCTACCACAGTATGGCATATTGACAGATGAGTGATGGCTCAGCTGTGATAGTGAGGGGAAGAAAAAATCCTGGTAAGATGATGTTGAAGACTGAGATAAAATTTAATTTATTCTAATTTGAGGAAGTTATTTGTCTTAGAGGCTAAATGTAGTGTTAGAATAAAATTAAAACATTACCATAACATATTTAGTAATAAGTCTCTATGAGTTGGAAAGTAACTATCAAAGATCATTGTTTACAATAAGCATGTCCCACGAGTGTTCATTGAGTTATCTTAACAGCTATCTCTTCTGATTTGTAGAGCTTCCCTCCTCCAATTTGGTGAGTTGTTCCTCCTCTAACTCTATTAGATGTCCGAATGGGTAGGTCATCTTCTTATGTTATTATAT
>NW_006921695.1:9908033-9922187 GCF_000298275.1 Orycteropus afer afer | reverse complement strand
AATCAATCAATAGATCAATTAACTTCAAAAGATTCCCCCTCACTATAGTGAGTAGTCCAGGAACAGACAAATGACCTAAGTTAGGTCAGTTAGGATCCTTCTTCAAACTTTTATAATCAGAGCTGAGAAAAGGCCTCTTTTGTCTTATATCCAAGGCAATAATGGGTTAAGTGTGGATCAATGGGTACTAGGTCACTATGAGAGAAACCTGCCTAAGACATGGAAAGTGACACTCAGGAACAGAAAACATAGAAAGAAGCTCCTGGTGATACAGGAGCCTCGGTCTCCATCATTCTATAAGCCAGCCTTATCCATCTTTCCTGTGGTTTGATTATATGGGCCAATAAATTCCTCTCTTGGTTTAAACTAATTAAAATAAGATTTGTATCACTCATATCCAGAGAGTTGTAATTAATAAAAATGTCTCACCTGGGTGGATTAGAGTCATTCCTTGACTTCAGTGTATATTCCAAACCAAAACCCATTGTTCAGTCTATTCTGACTCATTTAATTTTTTTTTATTAGTAAGATGAAAATATCTTGAGTCTAAATTATTGCTATTAGCATTGATGTTGGATTACTAAATTTTTAAATCATGTGGAATGAGTAAAACCTGGGCTAGAGAAAACCATTTGGGAAACAAATTAAAATGAATCATAGTAGCATATCTGGAAATGCATACAGCACATCCAACAGAACTACAAAATTCCGGCTCAAACAAGGAAGGCAGTAGACCATACAAGGAGCATAGGAGTACACCTACATATTTAAAATATTTCACTTTTTTAAATTTTTTCCTAGCAACAATATGTGCCTTCGTTTCGTAAACTGCCATAATAAAATACCACAAGATGGGTGGTTAGCAGTTCAAATCAGAAATTCAGAAAGGATCCGCTCTTTTAAAACCTCAGATTTAATTAAATGAAATTATGTGGAATAAATAGGAAAGGACAGATAAGTAGCCCATATTCGTGATTTATTATCCGTTCTCTTTTTCTAATGCTACAAAATTAACCATTGATGGAACAGTACTCTGGATCATGTCAGTGGTTACATGAAACCATACCTTGCAAAAAAGTGCATAGAACCATACACATACACAAATGGGTGCATGTAAAAATTGATCAAACTAGACAGTTCTATAAAATTAGTTGGGAATTTCAATGCACCATTTTAAATAGTGAAGACATTTAGAAGTAAGATTTGAAGAAATAGATGACTCGAATAGCACTATAAAATAAACCAAATAGACCTACAGATAAATATAGAATATTCCACCCACCAAAGCAGAACACATTCTTTTCCAGTCCACATGGATCATACTCCAGGAGAGGTCAAATCCTAGGTCACAAAACAATTTTCAATAAATTTAAAAATAATAAAATCATACCAAGTATATTCTCTGACTACAATGGAATGAAACTAGAAATCACTAAGAATTTTTATCTTTTCATATGCACAAGCCTATCATCAATTTCAAAAGTAGGAGATGTATAAGCCTTTTACTTTTCCTTGCATATCTTCTCCACAGTGAAGTTGACAGAGTCACATCAGTTTTCCCAATCTTTTTTTGCCAGATAATATTGTAATTTTGAGTCAAAACCAATTTTAGTCAAAATCCATATTCAAGGGAATAAGGAGTTATTGCCTTCAGTTCAGGGAATTTCTGTAAAGGGAATGCATCTAAATTCATCTTTTAGATACACTTTCTTTTTAATGCTCCAGCAGAAAATAACCATAGTTTTGTAATTGAAGAAAGAGCTGTTATCACACTCATAATCATAAAAAGATGTGAATAGTGGCTCAATCTGTGTTTTTAGCAGCTCCCTCTTCCTGTTGGACAACCCACACAGAGGTTAACATGTTGACTATAAAACTGATTCCAGAGGATTTCACTTTTTGTGTCCTATAGATATTGCAATGTGAAGTGGTGCCATTGATTGTTCCTCTTCCCAGTTTTTAAAGCAAATTTGAAAAATACATTAGCTTCAACACTTTTAGAGTGATTTTCCATAGTCTATTATTATACTAGGAAAAGCACTAAAAAAAAAAAAAAAAAAAAAACAGTCAATCTACATTTAGTACTTCCTCAGGAGCTTCAAACTTCACTCTGGGAGAATGATCTGGAAATGTTCTTTTAATCGACTGGCAACACGTGGGAAGGAAGGCTGTGTACAGCAAGCCTGCATTAACTGATGCTGTGAGATGGATTCTATTCAGTGAGTTTATCATTTTCAAATCCTAGACAGGAAGAGAAAAGGTTTATGAATTCTAACATGATCTCTCTTTTGCTTTCCTACTCATATTTTTTGTCATGTAGTTTATCGTTTTGCCTGGGGCATTCTCCTCCTCACCTCCATTTTAATTCTATTTTCTAAGAAATGTTATATATTAAAGAACTTACTAATAAAACTTCACCCCATCTGCATCATGCAGTCAGTGCTCAACATTTGCTCAGCTTCATAATGTTTCTTAAAACAAAAACAGGATTGAGTTATGAATGTGCAAAAAGTCTAGAGAAAGACAGACCTAGTCTCCCTTGCAGGCATTGAGTTTTTAGAAAAAAATAATTTTGAACAAATTACTTAGAATAGCTACATTTTTCATCTCCAACATCAAAATGACAATAGTTAATTCACAAGACTGTAATGAGGAATATACATGAATATTCTCTAATATAAGCAAAAACCCACTGCCGTTGAGTTGATTCCAACTCATAGTGACCCTCACAGGGTTTCCAAGCTGTAATCTTTAGGGAAGCAGACTGCCTAATCTTTCTCCAGTGGAGTAGCTGATGGGTTTAAACTGTAAACATTTTGGTTAGCAGTTAACCACATGTCTTAACCACAATACCACCAGAGCTCTGTATTATCTAATACAGAGTAAGAAATTAACATTTTTAATACCTGATGATACCGTACCTCAGATTCTTTGTTACAGTAACACAGTGCCCTTACTACAAGATGTAATCATTCTATATTTGTCTATTAGCTTTGAAAGATCAGTTTACAATTAACAAGAAGGAAGGGCATAAAATAAGTTTGGTTGCATTACTGAGATTCCAAAAGGCATGAATAAAACACCACCATTTTAAACTCATGCAAAACGACTGTTGTTCTCCTAAGTATTGAAGATAATTAATTTTGTTTTTCAAAAGTTTAGTTGTGAATGGATTAATATGTTTTCTTGCCTAATGCTCGTGGATTGTTTTGTTGGATCAGTATAGAACATGTAAGGAATATATAAACCTTCAATAAAACAATCTTTGTCTATTGGACTGCTACTTAGGACAAACCCCAGTAAATCACAGTAGCATGTGATGAGAGCCACTGAACACTAGAAAAACACCGACAGTGAAGCAGAGTACCGGCTAGCATCCATTATCCCACTGCTGTTGTTATGTGCTATGGAGTCCGCTCTGACTCATAGTGACACTATGTACAACAGAACAGAACACTGTCCTATCCTGCTCCATCCTCAAACTCCCTGCTATGTTGAGGCCATTGTTGCAGACACTGTGTCAATCCATCTTGTAGAGGATTTTCCCCTTCTTTGTTAACCTTTTACTTTACCAAGCATGATATCCTTCCTGAAGGAATGGTCCCATCTAATAACATGACCAAAGTAGGTGAGATGAAATCTGATCATTCTTACTTCTAAAGAACATTTTTGGCTGCACTTCCTCCAGGATTAATTTGCCCATTCTTTGGCAATCCATGGTGTTTTGGGTATTCTTCCTCAACACCAAAATTCAAAGGCATCAAGTCTTCTTCGATCTTCCTTATTCAATGTCCAGCTTTCAGATGCATATGAGGTGATCAAAAATACCATGGCTTGGGTTGGGCACATATTAGTCTTCAAAGTAACATATTTGTTTCTTAATATTTTAAAGGGGTCTTTTGCAGCATATTTGCCCAGTGCAATATGATGTCTGATTTCTTGACTGCTGTTTCCATGGCTGTTGATTGTGAATCCAAGTAAACTTCAATCTTTTCTCCACTTATCATGATGTTGCTTATTGGTCCAGATGTGAGGATTTTTTTTCTTTTAATGTCGAGATATAATCCACATTGAAGACTGTAGTCTTTGATCTTCATCAGTAAATGCTTCAAATTTTTACCACTTTCAGCAAGCCAGCTAATGTCTTCTGCATATTGCAGGTTGTCAATATTTCTTCCTCCAATCCTGATGCCAAATTCTTCATGTAGCACAGCTTCTTTGATTATTTGCTTAGCATAGAGATTGAATAAGCACGGTGACAAGATATACCCTGCACACCTTTTCTGATTTTGAACTGCGTAGTATCCCCTTGATATTTTCAAACGACAGCCTTTTTGTCTATGTACAGGTTCCTCATGAGCACAATTAAGTGTTCTGGAATCCCCATTATTTGCCATGTTATCCATAATTTATGAGGATCCACATAGCTGAATGCCTTCACTTAATGAATAAAACACTAGTAAACATATTTCTGGTATTCTTTGCATTTAGCTAAGATCCATCTGACATCAGCAATAATATCCCTTGTTCCATGTCTTCTTCTGAATGCAGCTTGAAATTCTGGAAGTTTCCTATCAGTATACTGCTGCAATCATTTTTTAAATTATCTTCAGCAAAATTTTACTTACATGTGACATGAATGATATTGTTTGATAATTTTCACATCCCATTGGATCATCTTTCTTTGGAATGGACACAAATATCGATCTCCTCCAGTGGCTTGGCCAGGTAGCTGTCTTCCAAATTTCTTAGCATAAACAACTAAGCACCTGTAGCACTGCAACCCTTTGTTGAAACAGTTCAATGGATATTCTGTCAATTCCCGAAGCTGTGTTTTTCACCAATTCCTTCTGTGCATATTCTACTTCTTCCTTCAATACCATCAGATCTTGATTATATGCTACCTCCTGAAAAATTTCACATGTACCAATTATTTTTGGCACAGTGACTGTGTATTCCTTCCACTATCTTTTGATGTTCTCTGCATTATTCAATATCTTGTTCATAGAATCCTTCTATATTGCAATCCAAGGCTTGACTTTTTTCTATAATTCTTTCAGCCTGAGAAATGTCAAACATGTTCTTCCCTTTCAGTTTTCCAACTCCAGGCCTTTGCACATTTTATTATAATACTTCACTTTGTCTTCTCAACTGCCCTTTGAAATTCTCTGTTCAGCTCTTTGATTTAGTCTTTTCTTCCATTTGCTTTAGCTATTCTCTGTTTAAGAGCAAGTTTCAGAGTTTTTTCTGACAACCATTTTGATATTTTCTTCCTTTCTTGTCTTTTTAATGACTTCTTGCTTTCTTCATGTATAATGTTCTCGATGTTATCCCACTACTCATGTGGTCTTCAGTCATTGGTGTTCAATGCCTGGCTGCTAACTAAATAGTTGGTGCAAACATCTTAGCTGCTTGATGGGAGAATGATGTAGCAGTCTGCTCCTGTAAAGATTACAGCCTAGAATAAACAGCGTGTTCTTCAGATGATCATTAATTTCAAGTGAGATATAATTAACGTTATATTTTGGATCTTCTGGACTTGTTTTAATTTTCTTCAGCTTCAACTTGAGCTTCCATCTGAGCAATTGATGGTCTGTTCCACAGTCAGCTTCTGGCCTTGTTTTGATGGATGATATTGAGCTTCTGCACTACCTCTTTCCATAGACATAGTCAATAAGATTCCAGTGTATTCCACCTGGCAAGGTCCTCGTGAGTAGCCATCGTCTATGTTGTTGAAAAAAAGTTATTTGCCACGAATAAATCTTTGGTCTTGAAAAATTCTATCATGCCATTTCCAGCATCATTTCTATCACAAAAGCCATATTTTTCAACAACCAGTGCTTCTTCTTTGTTTCCTACCTTCACATTCCAATCACCAGTAATAATCAATACATCTTGATTACAGGTTTGATCAATTCCAGAGTGCAGAAAATGGTAAAACTCTTCAAGTTTTTATCTTTGGTTTTAGTGGTTTGTGCATAAATTTGAATAATAGTAGTCTTAACTGATCTTCCTTGTAGGCATATGGATATTATCCTATTACTGACAGTACTGTACTTCAGGACAGACCTTGAAACATTTCTTTTTTTCTTTTTTTTTGATGATGAATGAGATGTCATTCCTCTTCAATTTTTCATTCCCAGCATAATAGACCATATGACTGTCTGATTCAAACCCACCAATACCAGTCCATTTCAACTCAGTAATGCCTAGCATATTGTTCTTCATACATTCCGTTTCATTTCTGACAACTTCCAATTTTTTATATTCATACTTTGTACATTTCACATTCTGATTATTAATTGATTTTTGTAGCTATTTCTTCCCATTTGGAGTGATGATCTATCAGCAAATGCAGGTCCTGGAAGCTTTACTCTACTCATGTCAATGACTCTACTTGAGAAAGCTGTTCTTCCACATTTGTATTTTGAGTGCCTTCCAATCTGAGAGGCTAATTTTCACTTACTATATCAGACAATGTCTCATGGCTATTCATAAAGTTTTCTAGTAATACATCAGATGTTGTTTCACCGTTATTCATAAGGTTTTCAGTGGACAGTTTTTCAGAAGCAGATGGCTCCATCTTTCTTTCCAGTCTGTCTTAGTCTGGTAGCTCCCCTGAAACCTGTCCTCCATGATGACTCTGCTACTATGTGAAATACCAGTGGCATTTCAGCAACACAACACAAAAATCTCAGCAACACAAAAATCACCACAGTATGACAAACTGACAGATGAGTGATAGTTAGCCCACTAGTATGGTTAACAATCCCCTTTGCCTTTTATTAACTTTTATTATAATTTGGAGAAATTTTATAAAACAGATTTGTCTTGTGTTCAATAGTTCCTACACATTTTGCTTCATGACACTGATTACAATCCCTACAATATAACAGCTCTCTACCCATTTCCTTTCTGTGGTTTTCCTTTCTTTGTGTATTTCTTGCCTATGCCTTCCTACCTCCCTAGCTTTCTTCTTCTGATCTGTCATGGTTGACTATTCTAAGGAGTGCATCTCCCTGATGTTGTGATCTTATTCTGATAGTTGTTGTTGTTGTTATTTGCCATCGAGTTGGCCCCGACTCCTAGCGACTCCTCCTTGGGTTTCCGAGGCAGTTATCACTATGGAAGTAGGATTGCCCAACCTTCCTTCTGAGGAGTGGCTGGTGGGTTTGAACCTCCAGCCTCCTGGTTAGCAGTCAAGTGCCTTAGGCACTACGCTACCAGAGTAGCAATATCAATCATTCCTCTATTATGATGTGGCAAAGAGAAAATTGCTTACTAAACATCTTAAAACTAAAAATGAATGAGTATCATAAATTATAATCTTTGCATGAATTTTGAAGTCTTTCCATTGTGAGTAAAGTAGGAAGGACTGTCATCTTCAATCTTTTGCAATCATGTAGAATTTATAGCCATCAAGGAGGCCCTGTCTTTCGATAAGCACCATTTCTCAATGACTGTGTCTATATGGTAAGTTATAAATTTCCTATTAGCAGTAACTCCTTCCCAAAACACAAGTAGAACCTGGAGACTCAACCTGTTAGTAGGTACAGTGGAATACTGGTTAAGTGTTCGGCTGCTAACTAAATAGTTGGTGGTTCAAACACACTCACTACTCTATGGAAGAATGAAGTGGCAATCTGCTTTTGTAAAGATTGCAGCCTAGGAAACCCTGTGGGACAGTTCAACTGTGTCCTGTGATCACTCTGAGACGGAACTGACTCCAATGCAATGAATTTTATATAAAGATAAGTCCTCTCAAAAAACAGAAGAATCAGGGTAATCCTGCCTGTTAATTAACTGGCATGCCACATTGTGCGTGAACTTCCACGACCTCCAGATAAGGTAATTGCTTCATCATCAGAATGTTGCTCTCTGGGTCCACATGATCCTCACTTTGGTTTCTCCATCCAGAAGATCTGCTGATTTTGTGTGTCTCAGATTCATTCTTTAAACAATTTAGGCATTTTGATGTTAACACTTAGTTTTTTATTTGCACATTTGTCCTTTGTGAGTGTCAACCCATTTAAACTATTTAAGCATGGGAGTCCTGAAGAACCCTATCTATAGGTGCATCCCCAATTCTAACACTTTTTAGATATTTGTCTTTTGCATGTTGTGGTAGTTGTCAAAAATACTATTTATCTAATATAAAATAGAAATAGTGATAGTATTCACATCATAGGAGCAACTAAGAAGCAAATGAGTAAGGAACAAATGATAGGTGAATTATCTAGACAAGTTTGTTGCATGTAGACAAAACTCCATAAATGTTAACAATTATTAGGCTATAAATATATGCAAAGTATGTTAAAAAGATAAATGTACATAGGTATCTTAACCTAAACTCTGATTAGTTGAGCCATAAACATTGTATTATTTTTGTAGCTCAAAACTATGTATTTATCCTTTTAACTTCTAAACATCTTAAAACACATTATAATATATGAAGTACTCCATTCCTTCCAAAACATAATGAATATGCAAATAAATGTTTTCATCCACTTTTTAAAAAATATTTTGTACCATAAGTGTAAACTAATTCAACATTTTCATTGTGCTTTTTTGAGAAACTCTGGTCATGCTGTGGCTAAGGCATTATTAGGCTGCTAACCAAAAGGTCAGTTGTTCAAGCCCACCAGCTACTCAAAGGGAGAAAGATGAAGCAATCTGCTTCTGAAAATGATTTTCAGCCTTACAAATACTACAGAGAAGTTCTATGTTGTCCTACAGGGTCTTTAGAAGTCAGAATCTGCTTGATGGTAATGGGTTTGGTGTATTTGTTTTGATGCTTTTTGTATATTCATCATTCTTGGAATATTTACTTTATACTGCGACCCTTCAGGATTGTCCCATACCTCTGCTATTAATTTCTGGTCCTCATTATTGATTGTTTTTTTCTATGCCACAACATTGTGATTTATTGGCTCTTGGAGGGCCTTTAGATGTAATGCCCACCCTCACATAATATGAAAATGTGTCTGCAAAATGGGTATGGGAGAAGCATCTTCTGATTTCCTCTAACTTCATAAGGGAGAGAAAGAATCACCATCAGCAGCCCAAAACTTATTCCTATGAGGTCAGACATGCTACCACCCTCCAACCTTTTTACCAATTTTGACACCAGCTGCCCCTCCCATGGCCCTCACTGCTCCTCATGATTATGGGTTTTATTAGGGAAATAAAAGGTTACAATTCAGGTTCAAGAATACAATTATTCAATCAAGGAAGCCTCCCCTGGGCCATGCCCTCAGGCAGGCTTCTCTGGCCCTTGGCTTCTTGGCCTGGCCTCTGCCCTGCTTGAGCAAGTGTTGCAAAGCTCTTTCAGCTCTGCTGATAAGTACACTTAGGTGATCCCACCCCACTAGTAAGCCTCTTATTCAAACCCAGCTTTTTTGTTCCTTGGGCAGCAATCCCGCCATTCTGTCTTGTGCCAATCTCTCTACTAACCACCACATAATAGCTGCTTGTTTCTCTGTTGAAGAGGTCTGGAGCAAGGACTTTGGGCCTAAGGATGCACTCAACTTCACTACCAGCTCTTCTCTCTTGATGGCAGTTAGATTTCCCTTTCTGCCTCTGGGAGGGCTCATTTTAATTGCAACAGAATGACAAAATTGACCAATCCCCACTTTAGGGTTCCATATCTTTTATTTCCATGGTCTAACCCACACAAATGTGCTGTGTGCCTTATTTACATTACTAATAAGGTATTTGGGAGCTCTGGTAGCATAGTGGCAAAGACACTTGACTGCTAAACAGAAGGCTGGCGGTTCAAGCCCACCAGCCACTCCTCGGAAGGAAGATGGGACAATCTACTTCCCTAGTGATACTGCCTCAGAAACCCAAGGAGGGGTCACTGTGAGTCGGGTCTGACTCGACAGCACATAACAACAACAACAACAAGCTATTCAGTCCCTTTCGTGGCCCACAGTCACCTTACATTTGCATAATTCCACCCAGTAATCTGATGGGAGTCACAAAGACCAGGTTAGAAGAGCCTTACCAAGTAATTCTCTGTACCACAGTGCCTATTTATAACATTGATTTGGACCTTTTTATTTTTTGAGTAATTTTCTATGTACTTGAAGAAAATAATTTGGTATTTGTTTTACTGCTTATAAACACAGACCTTAAGGGGCTATTAAAAATTTACACACTATACATTTAATAGTAGATTACTTTTTAAAAGTATTTGTGCTGAAATTTCTATCTTCTTAGGTAACATAATTTAAGTCCACTTATATGAAACATTCCATACTCACCCAGCTGGTAAAGAGAGTCAAGCAGAATTATTTTTTCATAATACTCATTTGATTCTTACAGAGTACCATGATCATACAATGATATCTTTGTCTTTTATGCACCATTTATATCACTTGTATTTATTGTTAATGAACATAAGCACATGTTTTATAATATCTTAAACCACTATAGCTAGTGCTGAATAAAGAATCACAGTAAAATTTAATACTGTAAGCCCAGAGAATGAAAAGAGTTATATTTTGGCTTTCGGAAAATGACCCTCTGAGTCATAAATTATGCTGACAATGATGACTAACTACTTTGAGCATGCAACAATTATCTGAAATCCAAGGCAGAACACTAAACTGGCTTCTACCTATAAAATGCAAATATACATTTTTAAGATAGTGTTAATCTATTTGATTGAAATAAGACCATACACTAGGAGCTCTGGTAGCATAGTGCCTAAGGCACTTGACCGCTAACCAGAAGGCTGGCGGTTCAAACCCACCAGCCACTCCTCGGAAGGAAGACTGGGCAATCTACTTCTGTAGTGATACTGCCTTGGCAAACCAAGGAGGGGTCGCTATGAGTCAGAGCTGACTTGATGACACATAACAACAACAACAACAACAAGACCATACACTAAGGGGATGTCCTTAGGCAAATTGAAGCATAGAAAGATATTGAACTGTCTGTCAAAAACATCATACCCAGAGGGTGACAGTCTCTAAACCCTTTAGGCCAGTAGATGACATTCAGATACCTTGTGACACTGAAAACAGTGTCAGATACAACAACAACAAAACCTTACAGTTGCTATGCTACTATCTTGCTTTGCTGGTCCACCTATTCCTGGTCTACCAGTGTTACCATGTGGCTCTTCTTATCCAACTACTTGGTCTACACCACTAAATTCTGCTCTCCCAGTCTCTACCAAGATGAGTCTCTGTATGGACTCTCAGGAGAGCTAATCTGCCAGTGGCCATTTTTCTAATGGATCATCTCTGGCCTAAGAATTCAATGGCTTCCAGTCTCATAATTGTAGTTCTAATGGTTCTCAAAATCTGAATCATGGCCTTAGCTTCAAATACCCAAGCAACTTCTCTGCTAGGGACTGTCTATTAATGGAGATCAATCTACAGGCCTGACTTCTACAGAAACTAAACCAAACTCACTGTCATTGATAGATCTGCTTAATAACTCTTCACATGCCTACAGAAAATGCTGTTTTCTATCATGTTCATTCAGTGCAAACTCTATTTCAGAAATTAGCTGGCCACCAGCACACTAGTTTCCCTCAAAGAAACATGTTATTTCATTATTATACAATCAAAGATTGATCAAAGTTGTAACTTAGGAATTTCATATGCCATATATTAAGAGAAGTTATATATATCAGAAGGGCTATAAAGTTATTTTATGTATACTCATTCTCACACAATATGACAAAAATATTGCTATTTAATAAACAAACTTTTAATGGAATTCAAATACATTAATGTTTCTCCTTAATTTTTTAGAGTTGTTGGCTTACTGGAGTTTCAGTGATGTAAAATTACTATTCAAATAATTTTGGCTTTGCTTTTATATAATCAGGCAAAGATAACCTATGCATATAAGCAGGAAAATTTCTATATACTAAAATAAAATCTAATCAGAGAATTACTCTCCCTTGTGTAAAAAATTAACAGAGCTCAAAAGAATTCAGAATATGTTGATGGAAAGTGCCTAAGACTTTATTCAGGTTTATACAGCTTTACGGTCTTAAAAAATAGTAAAAGTGATTGAATTCAACTGACTATAACATACTTTAAAGGTATTTATCTGCCCTTAACATACTTGTACTTACTTTCCAGAGACAGAGTAAAGGTATACCTCCTGTAGGGATAGAGTTATTTCCTACTCACCTTCTCATCGTCAGCACTACAATAGTGCCTTGTACTTCAATGATTACTTGGTGAATTGACTTGAAACTAATTTCTTTAGGTTTAAAATTTCACATTAACATATAAAAACTTTGGACAAAATGGTTCAGTTTAACAACAATTATTTAGAATCTGTACATATCAGGGGTGGCTTATATGTTTCTAGGAAGCTGAACAGGAGCCTTTAAACTAAGATAGACTAGGAACCAAGGCCTGATGGACTACTTCAGAAAATCAGCCAGCAAAACCCTATCAAGCACAGCAATTCAATTTACAAATAATCATGGGGATGGTGCAAGATCAGAGAGTACTTTGTTGTCCATAGGATAGTCAAGAGTTGGGGACAACTCAATGGCAGCTAATAATAACTACAATATATACCAGGCACTGTTGATATTGTGATCTTTTCCAAGTTAAAAGAGGGAAAAAAAAAAAAAGTTTCTATGATGAAGTACAGGGAATTCCAGAGTTAGGGTTGTCCAACTTACACACAACCTATACCTATGATCCAATACCACAATGATTATTATGTTAAAATTTTGATGTTATATTCAATGACTCCTAGTGATAAATGGGCATACAGGCAAGTGGACAGGGTACCGAAGGCACATCACTGAGATGGCGAGGGAAGCACTCCAGGATGTGGAAAAGCTGAGGAAGAGACAAGGGAGGAAGTTGGACTCTATGGAGAAGGAAGTCACTACTTTTGTCTCCAAATCCCAACTCCTCCTGTGGCCAGGGCTAAGGTGTGGAGAAGCCCTCACACCTGGAGGCCCTGATTCTGGAGAGAAACAGCAATAAGGACATCCTCATGAAGAACATTAAGTACCTGACTGGGGTCCTGCTCATTGGCTATATCCTGAGTGCAGCCCTGGACTTGAGTTCATCCAGAGCTGTACATGTTCAGGAGGAGGCCTCCTCTGAACTAATAGGGAAGGGGCCTGGCTGGACATAGCTGTGATGCCTCCTGGAAGAGGAAGGCAAGGTCATGGATGTCTGGGCCTTCACTGAAAGATGAGGAAGGGAGGACTACAGCTCTTTGACTCTTAGCTGCTATTAGTTATGACTTGGGACAGTACCTATCCCTTCCCTGAGAATGCCCATCTATAAAAAAGGAGATTGATTGCCTCTTTCCAACCAAGGACCCTGCCCTTATTGACATTGCAGTGTGAGAGAGACCACACTATGAAACATCAGTGATAATATTTAATCTAAACACATCAAAACAATATTATTATTACTGTAATATAGTGTTAAAGATGTTTTAGTACATCTGAAAGTGTTTCTTTAGTGTTTTTTTGCATAAAAGTTACACAGTATATTGTTGTTGTTGTGCGCTGTCAAGTCTGACCCGACTTATAGTGACCCCTCCTTGGGTTTCCGAGGCAGTATCACTAGATTGCCCAACCTTCCTTCTGAGGAGTGGCTGGTGGGTTTGAACCACCAGCCTTCTGGTTAGCAATCAAGTGCCTTAGGCACTATGCTACCAGAGCTCGCCACTGTATACTATATACTAAGAAAAAAATTTGACTAAAATACGAACATAGACAAACTGTACCTAGATGTTCTGATTTATGTAAAAGTCAACTTAAAGACAAACAGGAAAAGAACTCATTTGTAATCCAGGAGTTTCCTGTACCTAAAATCAATAGAGGATGTCTAACTTAACCCTGCTCCAACATTGGACACAGTTGACCACTTTTGTTTATGTATAACACATTTTTAAATGGAGTTTATTACAGTCCAAATTTTCTTTTTACTTCACTGACTATCTCTTCTCAGCCTTTTGTGCTCTTCTTCCTTTGTTGAATCCCTAAATGTAAGATTTTTCTCAGGGTAATTCCTAGGTCACCTTTAATTTCAGTTTGTACATGTTCTTGAGTTTTAATAATCATTTATGGGAGATAATTGATCATAAGGGAGCTCTGGTAGCATAGTGACTAAGGCACTTGAGTGCTAACCAGAAGGCTGGCAGTTCAAA
>NW_006921695.1:9905041-9907408 GCF_000298275.1 Orycteropus afer afer | reverse complement strand
CCTTCTGAGGAGTGGCTGGTGGGTTTGAATCGCCAGCTTTCTGGTTAGCAGTCAAGTGCCTTAGCCACTATGCTACCAAAGCTCCCTCAAGTTTGACTAGTAATGTCCGTATTTATAGATCATCAATAGCTTTTCATTGCCACCATTCCACATGGCCTTATCTAAACCAAAAGAGATAGGTGAGTTTGGGAATATACAGTTTTTCAGATTTTAGATAGTTAATAGACTAGATAAACTGTACATTATACGATACCTCAAACAGGGCCTAGGATTGAAAGCCATAATAAAACTTATTGATTTATTTCTTAAGGCAAACATATTGACATTAAATAGAATATTAAAATGTATAATTTCCATTGGTTTGAACCATATTTATTCCAGCAAAAGAGATCATGCCATGTTTTATTATTAGTTCTAAAAAACATTTTGATTTTCAGAACTTCTTGGATCTTAGAAGAATGTTCAAACCCCTATTGTAGCTTATAGAGTCCATTGCAATCTGGCAATTGCAATCTGTCTGTAGCCTAATTTTTTGTCTTTCTTCTTATAACACTCTTTGAAAATGCTGGGCTCCTTGAAATAAGACTCTTTTGCCTAACTCTTTCTCTGCCTTTACTTTTAAACTGAGATAAAGAAATTAGAGGTCACTGGATTATTAAATTAGTCCATAGAGATGCCAGGCAGGAGGTAAATGAAGGTGAAACCATAGAGAGGATTTGCATCTCATACTCAAAAAATCAAATTTGAATTTGAAAAGGTCAATATGGACATTTAGAAAAACTTTCTGAGAAATGCAAAAAAAAAAAAAAAAAAAGTAATCAGTACAGGCAAGACCAAAGGATGAGAGCACACATAGGATCATCTTGCATTACCAATGGTTGTGTGGTCACCTTCAACTAACTAACAGTAACCCAGTGTGTGCAAGAGTATGACTATTCTCCTTAGGAATTTCAATGACTGACTTTTCAGAAGCAGATAGATCATCAAGTTATTCTTCCAAGTTTCCTCTAGGAATCCTAGAACTTCCAACCTTTCAGATAGCAGCTGAGTGAGTTAACAATGTACACCACTAAGGGACTACCATCCTGCAATAACAGACACCAAAGAGCTGAATTATAGCATGATAGGAAGTCTGCAGAGGAAGTAAAGGATTATAAGATGTTTTGCAGATAAAAATTTGCAATTGGCCACTCAGTTGGCCAGGTAGCTGTCTTCTAGCTGGAGGTGGGAGGTGAGAGAGAGGTCATTAATATGTCCCTGAGATTTGTTTTTTCATAATTAGGTAGATGTTATACTATAAGTAACATAGTGTACAAAGGAGCAGAAAAAGTACTGGGCCAGATACATTTCCTATAAAATATCTAAGAGGAAATGTACAGTAAGCAATATTAGTTTGGAGACCTAGGAACAGAATAAGAAAGGAGACTTACATATGGAAGTAAAACAGAATTTAGGTAATAATAAAAACCCTAGATTCTGAATTTATCCATTAATTATGTATTTGTGAACAACTATATAATTTGGACTATTCTAGATGCTAGAAGCTCTGGTGACGTAGTGCCTAAAGCATTTGACTGATAACCAGAAGGCTGACGGTTCAAACCCAGAGGCCACTCCTTGGAAGGAATGTTCAGCAATCTACTTCCGTACTGATATCACCTCCGAAACCCAAGTTGGGGTCTTGGAAACCTAAGGAGGGGTCGCTGTGGATCAGGACTGACCCAATGGCAGTGAGTTTGGTTTTTTGGTTTTATTCTAGATGCTGATGAGTCAATGATGAATAACATAGAATACAGTCATTACCTCATCTCATCCTCCCTTTCAGACATGTACAGTATCATAAAAATATAACACAAAGCAGTGAGAAGTACTTTGGCAAATTATCCTAATCTATTATCAGGCTTACAGGTGAGGAGAGACAACGCAGGGATGCCAGAGTAGCAGGCCGGAAGAGCAGGGAAGGGGATAAAAGCCTTGAGCCCCAGGCTTACAGGTGAAGAGAGACAACACAGGGACACCAGAGTAGTAGGCCAGAAGAGCAGGAGAAAGGGTATAAAAGCCTTGAACCAGGACAGAAGAGCAATCAGCCGAAGGGATTAGGTGAGGAGGGGAAACTCAGGCCTCCCAGAGTAGCAGGCCAGAAGAGCAGGAGAAAGGGGATAAAAGCCTTGAACTCAGACAGAAGAGCAGTCAGCCCCAGGGTTACGGGTGAGGAGAGACAACTCAGGGACGCCCGAAGAAGCAGGCCTGAAGAGCAGGAGAAAGGGGATTGAAAGCCAGGAAGCCAGACAGAGGAACAGTCAGCCAGGTGGGGGTGATACGAGAGGTCTCCAGCAGCAGGACAAACTTGTCTGTCAGTTTGTCCTA
>NW_006921695.1:9899107-9902936 GCF_000298275.1 Orycteropus afer afer | reverse complement strand
CAGGGATTGTGGGGCTGGCGCGGGATCAGGCAGTGTTTCCTTCTGCTGTGCATGGGGTCGCTATGAGTCAGAAACGACTCGACGGCACTTAACAACAACAACAACAACAATTACCATTTTAGATTTGCCCTATGCAATATGTCCTTTGATGTCTTGACTGCTGCTTCCCGTGGTATTGACTGTTCAACCAAATAATGTGAAGTTCTTGACAACTTCAATCATTTCTCCATTTATCGTGAAGCTGTTTATTGTACCACTCTGAGGATTTTTATTTTCTTTATATTGAGATGTAATCCATACTGCAGACTATTCTTCAGTCTTCATCAGTAAGTGCTTAAAGTCATCCTCAATTTCAGTGAGCAAAGTTGTGTCATCTGCATATCTCAGATTGTTAATGAATCTTCCTCCTCCAATCCTAATCTCATGTTCTTCTTCATATAATCCAGCTTCTCAGATTATTTGCTCAGTTTTTAACTTCTATAAGTACAATGAAAAGATAAAATCTTGACACACTCCCTTCTTGATTTTGAACCATGCAGTATCACCTTGCTCTGTTTGAACCAACAGCCTCCTGATCTAGGTACAGATTCCTCATGAGTACAATCAAGTGTTCTGGAATTCCCACTCATCTCAAGGTTATCCATAATTTGCTATGATACACAAATTCTCATGCTTTTGCATAGTCAATAAAGCATAAGTAAACATCTTTCTGGTATTCTTTGTTTCAGCCATCTGACCATCTGACATCAGCAATAATATCCCTCATTCCACATCCTCTTCTCAATCCAGCTTACATTTCTGGAAGTTCTCTGTCAATATACTGCTGCAACCATCTTTGCATCATCTTCAGTAAGATTTTACTTGCATAAGATATTATTCAGTAATTTCCACATTCTATGGGATCACTTTTCTCTGGAATGGGTGCAAATATGTATCTCTTCCAGTCAGTTTGCCTGGTAGCTGTCCTCCAAATCTCTTGTCATTAGCTGAGTGAGTACCTTCAGAGGGTCATCTGTTTAATGAAACATCTCAATGGGTATTCCATCAATTCCTGGAACCTTGTTCTTCACCAATTTCTTCACTGGAGTTTTTACTTCTTCCTTCAGTACCATTGATTCTTGATCATACGCCACGTCCTGAAATGGATGAACATTGAGTAATTATTTTTGGTACAGTGAGTCTGTGTATTCCTTTTATCTTCTTTTTCTGTATCTCGCATCATTCAATATTTTGACCACTGAATCTTTCAATATTACAACTCTAGGCTTAAATTTTTTCCTCAGTTCTTTCAGCTTGAGAAATGACAAGTGTGTTCTTCCCTTTTGGTTTTCTAACTTAAGGTCTTTGCACATTTCATTATACTAATTGGTTTTGTCTTCTTGAGCTGTTCTTTGAAATCTTCTGTTCAGCTCTTTTATCTTGTCATTTCTCCCATTTGCTTTAGCAACTTTCCACGTAAGCACGAATTTCAGAGTCCTTTCAGCCATCCATTTTGGTCTTAACTTCCTTTCTTGTCTTTTTAATGACCTCTTGCTTTCTTCATGGGTGATGTTCTTGATGCCATCCCACAATTCCTCTGGCTTTCAGTCATTGGTGTTCAATGCATCAAATCTATTCTTTAGATGGTCTCTAAAATCAGGAGGGATATTATCAAGGTCATATTTTGGTTCTCATGGACTTGTTTTAATTGTCTTCAACTTCAACTTGTACGTGCATATGAGCAGTTGATGGTCTATTCCTCAATCAGCACTTGGCCTTATTTTGGCTGAAGATATTGAATTCTCCATCACCTCTTGCCATATATGTGGTGAATCTGATTCCTGTGTATTCCATCTGCTGAAGTCCACATGTATAGCTGTTGCTTATGTTGTTGAAAAATGTATTTGCAATGAATAAGTTGTTGGGCTTGCAAAATTCTATCATGTGATCTCTAGCAACATTTCTATCACCAAGGTCATATTTTCCAACTATCAGTAACTCTTCTTCGTTTCCAACTTTTGCATTCCAGTCACCAGTGGTAATCCACACATCTTGATTGCATGTTCGATCAGTTTCAGACTGCAGAAGTTGGTAGAAATCTTCAATTTTCTCATCTTTGGTTTTGGTGGTTCATGCATAGATTTGAATAATGGTATTAACTGGTCTTTCTTGTAGATGTATGGATATTATTCTATTACTGACAGTGTTGTACTTCAGGAAAGATCTTGAAACACTCTTTGTGACAATGAATGTCATATCATTCCTCTTCGATTTGTCATTTCTGGCTTAGTAGATCATATGGTTGTCTTATTCAAAATGGCCAAAACCAGTCTATTCAACTCATTAATGCCTAGGATATTGATCTTATTGCGTTCCATTTCATATTTCACAGCTTCCAATGTTCCTAGATTCATATTTCATACATTATATGTTCCAATTATTAATTGATGTTTGCATCTGTTTCTACTCATTTTGAATCATGCCACATCAGCCAGTGGAGGTCCAGAAAGCTTTCCTCTATCCATATAGGTAAGCTCATGTCTACTCTGAGAAGTCAGCCCTTCCCCAAATTTTGAATTCCTTCCAACCTTATGTGTTCATCTTCTGACACTATATTAGACAATGTTTCTAGGCTATTTATAAAGTTTTCCAGTAATCTAACAGACAGTGTTTCACTGCTATTCATAAAGTTTTCACTGGCCAATTGTTTGAGAAGTGGATGGCCTCTTCCTTCTTCTGAGTCTGTCTTAGCCCAGAAGCTCCACTGAAACCTGTCCACCATGGGTCATCCTACAGGCATTTTGCAACACTGGTGGCATAGCCTCCAGCCTCACAGAAACATGTAAGTCACCATAGGACAACAAGCTGCCAGACAAGTTCATCTTCTTTTCCTAACCCCTCTGTGCCCACCTACCTCAGGATCATACTTTAAAATAGAGTTGCCCCCAAATGCAAAGCAGCCCCAAGCCTTGAGTGTTGACATTATCAGGGGGATATTTTCAAATAAATTTACTAAAAATATTCTGGCTGTCTATACTTGGAAAATTTTATACTTGTTGATTGCTTTATTTTTCATTTCTTTTTTTCAACCAAAAATCTTCATTTTTAATTGAAATTATCTCTATGTTTAAAACTGTATACAAAGTTACAAAAAATGATGTTTTAAAAAAATGTACTTAGTATGTTTTTTTAGAACAGTATATAGATTTTGAGAAATTACTGTTGTTGGTGGTGGTGTTAGGTGTCATTGAGTTTGGTCCAAATCATAGCAACTCTATGTACCACAGAATGTAAAACTGCCCAATCCTGCCCCAGATTCACAATCCTGGCATCCTTGCTGTACTTGAGGCCAATGTTGCAGTGATTATGTCATTCCATTTGATTAGGGCCTTCCTCTTTTAACCTGACTCTCCACTTTACCAAACATGATACCCTTCTATAGGCAATGGTTCCTTCTGATGACAAGAGCAAAGTAGGTGAGAAGAAGTCTAACCATTTTCGCTTTCAAGGAGCACCTTGGCTGCACTTCTTTCAGGACAGATTTGTTAGTTCTTCCAGGAGTCTAGGGTACTTTCAGTATTCTTTGCCAATATCACAACTCAAAGCCATCAACTCTTTTTCAGTCTTCCTTAATCATTGTCAAACTTTCACATGCTTATGAGGCAATTGAAAATAACAGGCTTAGGTTTGGCCCACTTAGTCTTCAAAGAGACATCTTCGCTCTTCAGCAATTTATTTATTTATTTATTTATTTTAAGAGTTTGTTTTACATTCAACATTACATGTACATTTAGTTTCATTCCCTGTTTACCATGCCCAACCCTAACTCAGTCTCCTCCCCCTCCCTGCC
>NW_006921695.1:9897653-9898337 GCF_000298275.1 Orycteropus afer afer | reverse complement strand
GATCTCTCTCCCACAGTGTCTGGGTGTCTGTGAGGGATTACTCTATGTCTGTCTTCTGTTGTTTCTGTAAGGATTGCAGGTATTTTGTATCACTGATATCTGTGCAAGATTAGCCTCCGCTGAATCTGTCCTCGGTCTAGAGAACACTCCTGTTCACTGACCCCATCTGATCCTCTCAGGTGTTTGTGTGTTCATCTGTAGCCTGGTGTTTGGCGTTAATGGTAATGTAGTATTGTGGGCCCACTGGTTAGTAGTAGCATTTGTCATCTATCTCCTATGTGCACAATTTGGTGTCCTCCCTTTTCCTAACATTATCATGGTGGTCACAGACTCTTTTCATATATACTTCCCCTTACCCACATCAGCATGTGGGCCCACACTAGCCAGAAATCAATCTCTCCCTTTCCCTCCCCACCCTTGTAACCTACAAAGTGAGTTCCCTTTCTTAAGCAAACCCTCTTTGTCTTTTTATAGTAATGGGCTCCTACAGTGTCGAGGTCCAGCCTCAGCTGTGGGTCTCTGGAGGGAGAGGTGGCGTCGGCGAGATGGTGGAGACACACTCACACAAGATGAAGATGTGCCCCACATAATGAGGTAGGCTTCTTTATTTTATACTGTATTGCAGATTACAAATGACAAAGCAAAATGACAAACCCACAATTCTAGGTACATGGCTGTGGGCTA
>NW_006921695.1:9876456-9896187 GCF_000298275.1 Orycteropus afer afer | reverse complement strand
ATTTTCAATTTTTTAAGGAAACGCCGTATCATATGCCACAATGGTTTTACCATTTTATAATCCCACCAGCAGTGCACAAGAGTTTCAATCTTTCTGCGACCTCACCAGCATCTGTTATTTTCTGTCCTGTTTAATTTTGTTGTTCTTGCTGGGGTGAGATGGTAGCTCATCATTGCTTTGATTTGCATTTCTCTAATGACTCTAATTAGGAGCTCTGGTAGCATAGTGCCTAAGGCACTTGACTGCTAACCAGAAGGCTGGCAGTTCAAACCCACCAGCCACTCCTCGGAAGGAAGACAGGGCAATCTACTTCCCTAGTGATACTACTGCCTTGGAAACCCAAGCAGGGGTGGCTATGAGTCGGGTCCGACTCTACGGCGCATAAAAACAATGACTAATGATTGCAAGCAATTCTTCATGTATGTGTTAGCCGCCAGTGTATAGTCTTGGTGAAGTGTCTTTTCAACTCTTTTGCCAAATTAATTGAGTTGTTGATCTTTTTGGTGTCAAGGTGTTGAACTTTTCTATAGATTTTGGAGATAAGTTCTTTATTAGATATGTATAGGCAAATATTTTCTCCCAGTCTATAGGTTCTCTTTTTACCCTTTTGATGAAGTCTTTTGATGTACCTAAAAATTCAATTTTTAAAAGGTTCCAGTCATCTAGCTTCTCTTCTACCTCCTCTGCATTCTGGATTATGCTTGATAGTCTATTTATGCTATAAATTAGGGATCCCGGATCTGTCCCTATTTTATCTTTGATTAATTTTATAGTTTTGGGTTTTACAGTTAAGTCTTTGATCCAGCTTCAGTTTGTTTTTGTGTATGGGTGCTCTTCAGCACTTTAAAGAGATCTTTTGCAGCAGATATGACCATTGCAATAAGTCATCTGATTTCTTGACTTCTGCTTCAACTGGTGTTGATTGTTGAAGCAAGTAATATGAAATATTTGACAACTTCAATCTTTTCTCCATTAATAGTGATGCTGCTTGCTGGTCCATTTGTAAGCATTTTCATTTACTTTATGCTGAAGTGTAATCCATACTGCAGACTTTAGTGTTTAATCTTCATCAGTAAATGCTTCAAGTAATCTTCACTTTCAGCAAGCAACGTGCCATCTCTATATCCCAGGTTGTTAATAAGTCTTCTTCAAATCTGGATGCAGCATTCTTCTTCATATAGTCCAGCTTCTTGGATTATTTTCTCAGTATACAGATTGAATAAGTATGGTGAAAGAATAAAACCCTGATGTACACCCTTCTTGATTTTAAACTATGCAGCATTTCCTTGCTTTTGTTTTATTTCTTTATTTTTTTTTTTTCAAATAATAGCTTCCTGGTCTATGTATGGTTTGTCATGAGTACAATTACATGTTCTGGAATTCCCATTCTTCTCAATGTTACCCATAGTTTTTATGATCTACACAGTTGAATGCTTTTCTATAGTCAATAAAACACAAGTAAACATCTTTCTGGTATTCTTTGCTTTCAGCCAAGATTCATCGGACATCAACAATGATATCCTGCATTTCACATCCTCTTCTGAATCCAACTTGCATTTCTGGAAGTTCCCTGTCAATATACTGTTGTATCCCTTTTTCAATTATCTTCAGCAATATTTTCCTTGAATGTGATATTAATAGTGTTTGATAATTCCCACATTCTGTGGGATCATATTTCTTTGCAGTGGGTATAAATATGGATCTCTTCCAGTCAGTTGGCCAGATAGCTGTCTTTCAAATTTCTTGTCATGGAAGAGTGAGTGCCTCCAGCACAGCATCTATTTGTTGAAACATTTCAATGGGTAGTCTGTCAATTCTTGGAGCTTGTTTTTCACCAATTCCTTCAGTGCTGCTTCGACTTCCTCCTTAATACCATTGGGTTTTGATCATATGCCACCTCCAGAAATAGATGATCATCGAGCAATTCTTTTTGGAAAAGTGATTCTGTGTATTCCTTCCATCATCTTTTGATACTTCCTGCATCTTTCAATATATTGCCCATAGAATATTTTGATATTGCAACTCAAGGCTTGAATTTTGTCTTCAGTTATTTCACTTTAGAAATAGTGCTTTTTCATCACTTTTGATTTTCTAACGCCAGGTCTTACATTGCCTGATAAAAATTGACTTTGTCTTCTCAAGCTGCTCTTTGAAATCTTCTGTTCAGCTTTTTTGTCTTGTCATTTCTTCTATTTTCTTCAGCTATTCTCTCTCTGAGCAAGTCTCAGAGCTTCTTCTGACATTCATTTTGGTCTTGTCTTCCTTTCTTGTCTTTTTCATGACCTTTTACTTTCTTCATGTATGATATTCTTGATGTCATCCTATAATTTTTCTGTTTTTTGGTCATTGGTGTTCAATGCATCAAATCTGTTTATCAGATAGATGATTTCTAATTTCTGGTGGGATGTAAACATGGTCATATTTTGTCTTTTGTGGACTTAATTGTCTTCAGCTTCAACTTGAATTTGCATATGAGCAGTTGATGGTCTGTCCCAAAGTCAGTTCCTGACTGTGTTTTGGCTGAAGATATTGAGCTTCTTCATCACCTTTTTCCACAGATGTAGTTGATCTGATTCTTGTGTGTTTCATCTGGAGAGGTCTACATGTTAGCTGTCCTTTATATTGTTGATAATAGGTACTTGGAATAAGGCATTGGTGTTGCAAAATTCTGTCATGTGGTCTCCAGCATTATTTCTATCACCAACGCCATATTTCCCAACTACTGGTGATTCTTCTTTGTTTCCAACTTTTGCATTCCAACCACCAATAATAATCAATACATCTTGATTGCATGTTTGGTCAATTTCAGACAGCAAAAGTTGCTAAAAATCTTTAATTACCTCATCTTTGGCTTTGGTTTTTGGTAGTAAATTTGAATAATAATAGTGTTAACTGGTTTTGTTTGTAGCTGTATGCATATTATCTTAACACTGACAGCAATGTACTTCAGGGAAGATCTTGAAACATTCTTTGTGATGAAGAATGCCACACCATTACTCTTCAATTTGTCATTTCCAGCATACTAAATCATGTGGTTGTCTTATTCAAAATGGCCAGTACCAGTACATTACAGCTTACTAAGGCCTGGGATATTGATCTTTATGTGTGCTATTTCATTTATGACAACTTCCAATTTTTCTAAATTCATAGTTGATACATTCCATGTTCTGATTATTTATGGATATTTTGCAGCTGTTTCTTCCCATTTTGAGTCATGCCACAGCAGCCAATGGAGGTCCTGAAAGCTTTACTCTGTCCACATCATTAAAGTTGACTCTACTTTGAAGAGGCAGCTCTTCTCCAGTTGTATTTGAGTGCCTTGTGACCCCAGGTGCTCATCTTCTGGCACTATATCAGAAAATGTTTCAGATCTATTCATAAATTTTTCCAGTAATATATCAGTGTATCATTGCTATTCATAAGGTTTTCACTAGTCAATTCTTTGAGAAGTTGATGGCCCCTTCCTTCTTCCAAGCCTTAGCTTGGCAGCTCTGCTGAAACCTGTCCACTGTGAATGACACTGCCAGTATTTGAAATGCTGGTGGCATAGCCTCCAACCTCACAGCAACATGCAAGCCACCATAGTATGATAAACTGACAGATGAATGAGGGGAGAAATTATTAAGCAACTGTTATTAATAGTGCTTATTGTAGACTGCTTGTCACCCAATCAGTTATATAAAATGGCTACTGACAGACAATGGGAGCTCTGGTAGCGTAGTGGCTAAGGCACTTGACTGCTAACCAGAAGGCCGGCGGTTCAAACCCACCAGCCACTCCCCGGAAGGAAGATGGGGCAATCTACTTCCGTAGTGATACTGCCCTGGAAACCCAAGGAGGGGTCGCTATGGGTCAGGTCTGACTCAACGGCACATAACAACAACAACAACTGACAGACAAATTAAAATACTGGGAAACAGAGATCCAGGAAGTTGATATACACTGGTCTTAATGCCATCGTGCCTAAGGCATTTGACTGCTAACCAGAAGGCTAGAAGTTCGAAATCAACAGCCATTCCTCAGAAGGAAAACTGGGCAATCTACTTCTATAGAAATACTGCCTCAAAAACCCAAGAAGGGGTCGCTATGAGTTGGAATTGGCTCAATGGTAGTGAGTTTGGTTATTTTTTTGGTTTGGTCTTAACAGAAAATTTGTTTTAAAGAATGAATCTGGCTAACGTATATTGTTCTAGCTTTCCTAATGTGACTTAAACAAGTCATAATTAAGATATTACTAGAACATAAAATTATACTCAGGTCTTTGGCTAAGTTAACTGACTACACTTTCCAATTGTGGTGATTCTGTTGCTGAAAATAGAACACATATTCACACACAAGCATCACAGAAACTGTCAAGTAACTACCCCCTCCTCAAAAACTGTAATCACTATCACTAGTTTAGGAGCTCTGGTGGTACAATGCCTAAGGCATTTGACTGCTAAGCAGAAAGTTCAAACCCACCAAACGCTCTTCAGAAGGAAGATGGGACAATCTACTTCCGTAGTGATACTGCCTTAGAAATCCAAGGAGGGGTCTCTATGAGTTGCAATCCACTTGACGATAGTGAGTTTGGTTTGGTTTTATCACTAGTTTAACAGATTCTATGTGTAGTTATGGTGATTAACTTGGGGGTTATACATAATTATAATAGAGGTAATTATATTCATTCAACATGCATTATATGTACCTGAAAAAGCAAATATTTTTGCATGTAAATATTCATTTTGAACATATAAGAAAGAATGATAAGCTAATGATTTGATTTTTTTCCTTCATGTTAGAAATAATTGTTGAACAACCTCTATGTGCCAGATCCTGGGTAAAAGCATGTTAAGCACCATAACTGCCCCTGAGAAACTTGTTCACTCCCCTCCTCCCATATATATGATTGCTTTGCAGTTTCTAAGGACAGACAGCTGTTTAAGGACAGATGAGAAATCTTATTCATCCTGCACATTTCAAGAGCTATCTCTTCAAATTCCTCCAGGATATTTGTGTGCACATGCATATGCATGTGTGTGCATGTGCATTTATACCCAAATTTGCCTACATTGTAAGATACTGAAGGCCTTGCCACATGAAAGTCTAGTTCAGAAAACACCTGTCAATTATGAGTTTGATTTTGATCTTTGTAATAAGGAATTTGGAGACATGAAAAGAAATAAAATAGGCAAATCATTTGATAGAAACTTGAGAACAAAGCGATGGATGAAATATCCCATTGGCATCAGATAAGCAAATATCATACACAATATTGTTGCTCTTGTTAGGCATCCTCATGTCAGTTCAGACTCATATTGAACTTCGTACAACATAAAACATTGCCAAGTCCTGCACCATCCTCACAGCCATTGTCTTGCTTGAGCTCATCCTCACAACTCTGTGTTAATTCATCTCATTCAGGGTCTTCCCCTTTTCACTGACCTACTGTTTTCCCAAGTATAATATCCTTCTCCAGGGTTTGACCCCTTCATACAACATCACTGAAATACAAAAGATGAATTGTAACCATTCTCATTTCTAAGGAACATTCTGGCTTTGCTTCCTCCAAGACAGATTTGTTCATTCTTCTAGCAGTCTATGCTACATTAAATACTCTTCAGCAACAGCACACTCAAATGTATCAATACTTCTGCAGTTTTTTTATTCATTCTCCAGCTCGCACATTCATGTAGCACTTTGGTCTTCCACATTTTGCTCTTCAACACTTTAAAAAGGTCTTTTGCAAAAAATTTGCCCAATGCAATAAATTGTTTGATTTCTTAACTGCTCCTTCTATGACATTGATTGTGAATCCAAATAAAATGAAATCATTGTCAACTTCAATAATTTTTTCTATTTACCGTGATGTTGCTTATTGGTCCATTTGTGAGACGTTTTCTTTTCTTTATGTAGAGATGTAGTCTATATTGAAGACTAGTCTTTGATCTTCATCACTAAGTGCTTTTATTCTCCTGACTTTCAGCAAGCAAGGTTGTGACATCAGCATACCACAGGTTGTTAATGAGTCTTCCTCCAATCTTGATGTTCTGTTCTTCTTCATATAGTCCAGATTCTCATATTATTTGCTCAGCATAAAATTGAACAGGTATGGTGATAGGATATAACTGTAATACACACCTTTCCTGATTTTAAACCATGAAGTATCCCCTTGTTCTGTTTAAACAACTGCAGCCTGGTCTATGTACAGATTCCTCATGACCATGATTAAAGTATTCTGGATTTCCCATTCTTCACAATGTTATTCATAATTGGTTATGACCCACATAGTCAAAAGACTTTGCATTGCCAATAAAACACAGGTATATATCTTTCTGGTATTCTTTGCTTTCAGCAAAGACCCATCTGGCATCTGCAATGGCATATTTTATTCCATGACTTCTTCTGAATCTAGTTTGAATTTCTGGCACTTCTCTGGTAATACACTGCTGCAACCATTTTTGAATTATCTTCAGAAAAATTTTGTGTATGATATTAATGATATTGTTCAATAATTTTTGCATTCTGTTGGATCACTTTTCTTTGGAGTGGGCACAAATACGGATCTGTTCCAGTTGGTTAGCCAGGTAGCTCTCTTCCAAATTTCTTGGCATAAGTGAGTGCATTGAGTGCTGCATCCATTTATCGAAACATCTCAATGGTTAAGTCAATTCCTGAAATCTTATTTCTTGCTAATTCCTTTCCTTCAATAGCATCATTTCTTGATTATATGGTACATCCTGAAATGGTTGAATATCAACCAGTTATTTTTGGTACAGTGAGTCTGCATATTCCTTCATTTTCTTTTGATGCTTCTTAAATTGTTCAATATTTTCCCATAGAATCCTGCAATATTGAAATTTGAGGCTTGTGTTTTTTATTCAGTTATTTCAGCTTGAGCAATTCTGGGCATCTTCTTCACTTTTGACTTTCCAACTTCAGGTCTTTGAACATTTCATTATAATACTTTACTTTGTCTTCTTGAGCTATCCTTTGAAAACTGTTCAGATATTTTACTTCACCTTTCTTCCATTCACTTTAGCTACTCTCCATTTGAGAGCAAGTTTCAGAGTCTCTTCTGATATCCATTTTCACTTTTATTTCCTTTCTGTCTTTTTAGTGACCAATTACTTTCCTCATGTATGATGACCTTGATATTATCTCACAACTCAACTGATCTTTGGTCGTTGGTGTTCAATGAAGTCAAATCTAGCCTTCAAATAGTTTCTAAAGTCAATTGGGATACTCAAAGTCATGTTTTGGCTCTTATAAATGTAGTTCTATTTACTTTAGCTTCAGCTTAAACTTGCATATGAGTAATTGATAGTCTGTTCAACATTCAGCCCTTGGCCTTGTTTTGAGTGATAATACAGAACTTCTACATAATCTTTTTCCATAGATGCAGTCACTCTGATTCTTATGTATTCCATCTGGCAAGGTCCACATGTATGGTCACTGTTTATGTTGCTGCAAAAAGTATTTGCAATGAATAAGTCATAGGTCTTACAAAATTCTATCATATGGTTTCTGGTATCATTTCCATAACCAAGGTCTTATTTTCCAACTGTTGATGCATCCTCTTTGTTTTCAACTTTTGCATTCCAATCTATATTGATACAACTTGATTGCATGTTTGGCCAATTTCAGACTTCAGAAGTTGGTAGAAATCATCAATTTCTTCATCTTCAGCTTTAGTGGTTGGTGTGTAAATTCGAATAATAGTAATATTAACTGGTCTTCCTTATAAGCATATGGATGTTATCATATCATTTTGCTTCAGGATAGATTTTGTATTGTTCTTGCTGATGAATATGACACCATTACTTTTCAATTTTTCAATCCCAGTGTAGTGAATAATATGATTGTCTAATTCACAATGACCAATGCCAGTATTTTTCAGCTCAGTAATGCCTAAGATATCAAACTTTATGCATTCCATTTCATTTTTGACAGCTTCTAATTTTCCTAGATTCATGTTTTGTACATTCCATGTTCTGATTATTAGTGGATGTTTGCATCTGTTTCTTCTCATTTTAAGTCATGGCACATCAGCAAATTCCATCCATATCATTAAGGTTGATTCTACTTCCAAGAGGGCTCTTGCCCAGTCGTATTTTAAATGCCTTCCAACTTGAGTGGCTCATCTTTTGGCACTATATCACACTCTGTTTCCCTGATATTTAAGGTTTTCAGTGGCCAATTTTTCAGAGGTGGACCTGGCCACATACTTCTTCCTAGTTTGTCCTAGTCTGGAAGGTCCTCTGAAATCTGGCCCTCATGGGTGACCCCACTGATCTGAGATACCAGTGGCATAGCTTCCAGCATCACAGTAGAAGGACAACTGACAGAGCAGTGGTGGATAGGCTATGTGATAGTTAAGGTTGTATATCAACTTGGCTGGACCTGGTTGAGAGGCTGGGCAGCTGGATGTAGTTATTTCCCATGGTAAGACTGCTAATTAATTCCATAGTGGAATCTATTGAAGAAGCTGAGAAGCTGCTTTAAGGATGTGGTCTGCTTCCAGTATGTAAGAGACAACTTTGAGGACAATCTTCAGTTTATGTGGCACGTTTGAACTCTGCATGTAGCCAAGTAGTTCAACAGCCTGCCATGTCCTGCCAATATTCAGACTAATTCTGGACTTGAATTAGTGGCCAGCTGTGTTGTTTGGTAACACTGGGACTGTGCCTTTTTACTTGTTGACTTTGGGTTTTTCAGCCTTAGCAGCCAGCAGCTGTGTGAGTGAAGAAAAGTCTCCAGCTTCAGTGAGCCAGGAGCAGAAGACAGAGGTGAAGCTCACGGTTGAGAGGCTTTCACCCAGCCCCTAGATCCTGGGACTTTGAATTCAGACTTCTAGCCTCCCAAACTGTAAGACAATAAACTCCTGTTTGTTCAAGCCATCCCATTTGTGGTATTTCTGTTAGAGAAGCACTAGGTAACCAAAACAGGCTATAAGAAGAAACAGTAATTTATGAAACAGGTTGTTTTTCAGTGCCATCAAGTCTGTTTCAACTCAGAGAACCCTATGTACAATAGAATGAAAACATTGCCTGGTTGTGAACCATCCTCACATTCCTAGCTATGCTTGACTCCATTGAAACAGACAGTAAAGATCAACTTACATAATAGCTTTTTTTTGTTGTTGTTTTTTTTTTCTTTTTTTTTTTTTCCCCTACTTTCAGAAAGGTGCTTTAGGGAAGAAAGTTGGGTATTAAAATAAAGGGAAAAAAAAAAGACATCATCTCTGTTCTGGTTACCTAGTGCCACCCTGATAAGAATATATCACAAAGAGGATGGCCTTAACAAACAGGAGATTATTCTCTTACAATTTGGAGTCATTAAGTCCAAGTTCAAAGGACCAGGTTCTAGGGGCTGGGTGAAAAGCCTCTCAGCCTTGGACTTTAGCTCTGCCTCCAGCTCCTAGCCTACTGAAGCTAGAGGCTTTTCTTCACTCAGACAGCTGCTGGCTGTTAAGGGTGCCAAGCCCAAGGTTGACAAGTAAAAAGGCACAGTCCTGATATTACCAAATCACACAGCAGGCCATTAATTCAAGTCCATTGTAAATCCCAAGGTTGGCAGAGCATGGCAGGCTGCTGAACAAAGACATGGCTACATGCAGGGTTCAAGGCGCCATAATCTAGAGACTATCCCCATTGCTTCTCATTACATACAGGAAACAGATCACATCCCAAAGTCAGCTACTCAGCTGCTTGTGGTAGATCCCCCTATGGAGTTGATTGCCAGTCTCATCATGAGGAATAACTACCACCAGCTGCCCAGCCACTCAATCAGGCCCAGCCAAGTTGACATACCAACTGAACTACCACAATCTCTAATTCCTGGACTTTCCTTCGTATCATTCAATTTATACTCATAAGTATAATTTTAGTTACTTTATATGAAAGGAAGTTTTAAACTGCTTTGTCTTTCCAGAAGGATACACAAAAGACAGACTCAGCAAGGAGTGAAATGAATCACTACAGTGTCTAATTTGTCACTCCCATCTGAGTTGGCAAAGATTAGCATAATATCAAAATCTAAGTTTTTACAAATGTGTTTCATTGGTAGTCAACTCACTAAAGTTATACCAGTTTTTAGCAATTATTCTAAGAGACAGTCTGCATGTTTGCCAATTTTTCTGCCTTGCATGGAAAACTAATCCAGTAACTCCATGGTGGATAAAACATGAGTTGCTAACGATGATAAAGTAAATGAAATGGCAAATAAAGACAGTCTGTAACAAGTATCTCTATGATAACATTGAATACTAAAAAATAAATTTAAAAAATCAAATTAAAAAGCTGTTCCTTCAGTTGCTTGGAGAGTGTTCAAGAAACGAGCAGGAGTATTCATGTCAGGTAGGCATATTAGTTAAAAGGCAATTATTATCATCTTAAAATATTTTTTTTTCACCTGAGTATCCAATTATTCATATGGTTCTGGAAGCAGAAATTATAGTGGTCAGTATGGCATTGTGATTCCTATTGGCTTTGGAATCAGACTTGTTTGTTTATGACTCTTTTTCTATGACCTGGAGAAGTTACATAATTTCTGCAAGCTTCCATGCCCTCATTTCTAAATTAGTGATAACAATTCCTATCTTGTAAGACTGTTGTCAGGATTAAATGATATCACATATTTAAAATGTTTTGCACAGAAGTAAATGCTCAATGAAACACACATAAATAATTGGGGATGAGTGCACCAATGATTGTTAGGGAAACATCACTGGAAACCATCTGAACACTCCTGCTCAAAATTCCTCTGGTCAAATGCACTGAAGAAATAAGAACATCAGGTGCACCATGAACAATGTCTTTGAAGGCAAACCACATCTTATTTCTGAAGAAAAGGAAAGAAGCTGAGTAGCTTCTATAAATCAAATTGATTGAACTACAGGTAAGAACACTTCAATGTGTTTAATTATAATTATAGCCTTGCTTAATTAGTTATTTTCATGACAAGACATGTATAAGAATGGGGAGGGTCTCTGATATTACATGACACCAAGCATCATGAGGGTATTTACATGTCACTGGGAGAAGGCAAGGACATCAGAGCACCTTCTCAGTATAACTCAGCTGAACTCACATCTCCTGTCAACATGTCCTACAACTACTGCTCTGGAAATTTCTCCTCCTCTTCCCAGAAGAGCTGCATGCACTACCCAGTGCCTTCCTGTGGTTTTTTCCCTCTCCCAGCAACCTGGTCTACAGGACTGACCTCTGCTGTTCCAACACCTGGCAACTGGGCTCCGCTCTCTACAGGGGTTATCAAGAGATTGCTGTGAGCCCAGCACTGCCAGACCTCCCATGTGGTGTCCAGCCCCTGCCAGATTTCCTGTTATAGCCCAAGGACCACCACACCCTGCAGTCCTTGCTGAATAACTTATGTTGGGTCTCTAGGCTTTGGCTCCAGCAAAGGCTGTTCCTTGGGCTATGGATCCAGAAGCTGTTACTCACAGGGCTGTGGATCCACTGGCTTCAAACTTCTGGGTTACAGAGTCCATGGCTTCCTTTCTATGGGCTATGGATCGTGTTCCTGCCACCCAACATATTTTCCTTCTAGAAGCTGCCAATATTCTTGTTACCAACCAACCTGTGGATCTAGCTTCTACTGATCAGTTAGTTGAAGGTTCAACTACTATCAACCATGGCATCACTATTATCTTCCTCAAAGTCAATCTCAGTTATTATCTGGTTAGAATGTACATTTTACTACATTGTTTTTGTTGTTATGTGCTGTGGAGTCAGACCTGACTCATAGCGACCCCTCCTTGGGTTTTCGAGGCAGTATCACTGCAGAGGTAGATTGCCCAACCTTCCTTCCAAGGAGTGGCTGGTGGGTTTGAACAACTAGCCTTCTGGTTAGCAGTCAAGTGACTTAGGCACTGTACTACCAGAGCTCCTATTTTACTGCATAGAAGGATAATTAAGATATATTCTATTAATATTAAAATTATTTGTCTCATAGTGTATCCATTCTGTCTTTTTTTTTTTTCTGTATCTTTTTACTTCTCTATTTCAAATGGACCAAGAATTCATTTTTTTCTTTAAATAAAACCATTTAATCTGATAGTAGATCACAAGGCTTCCTGTTATGTATTTATTTCAAAAGATATCTGTTGGGGATGTCAATTCTACTGATCTAAGGTCACTAGGTAGTGGAAATGGTTTGCAGTTGGCTGGTAACCAAAAGATTGTCAGTTCAAATCCACTTAGCAACACCATGGAAGAAACTGGCTTGGTAATGTGCTTCTGTACAGTTTCCAGAACAAAATAAAACCTATGGAGCAGTTAAACTCTAACACATGGGGTCTCCCAAGTCACAAAACAAAAAGAAAATCAAATCTACTATTCTTAAAAAAATTAAATGCTAAGCTTGAGGGATGAGTCCTTTTGTAAGTGAGCTTCCCTGACAGCAGAGTTACTTCCCTGGAGTGGAGTTTCTGGCAAGTAGAATCAGTTTGTGTAGTTTTTTTTTTTTTTTTTCCCATTTGTTGTCATTTCAATCTAACTAGGATATCTCACTTTGATTAAAATATTAATGGAGCTGGTTCAGGAAGAAAAGTTTTACAGACAGCAGTGATGCTTCAACAAGTACTACACCAGTTGCCAGTTGCCATCCAATTGATCCCATGAAGAACTCATGTGTCTCAGAATAGACCTGTGCACCATGGTGTTTTCAGTGTCTGATTTTTCAGAAGTAGACTGCCAATCCTTTCTTCTGAGGCACCTCCAGGCAGGCTCAAACCTCCAATCTTTCTGTTAACAGTTGATTGTGATAACTGTTTGCTCCAACCACAGACTCCTCAGCAAATATTATCCATGTTGTTTTCAGTGAGGAAATTGTCACAAGGTTCATTAGCCTCTTTAACAGACTTACCACGTCATCATGGAATTCTGAAGTTATGATCTCAATTATGGCATTAGCTGATACAAATAAACAAATGTCTATGTACCTAATGATATATACATGGATAAAATTAAACATGTATATATCATTATTCAGCACTTATCTCTCAGTTTGTCATACTGTGGTGGTTTGCATATTGCTATGATACTGAAAATTATGGCATCAATATTTCAAATACCAGCAAGGTCACTATGGTGAACAGATTTCTGTAGCAATTCCAGGCTGACAGACCACAAAGAAGGGCCTAACCTTCTACTTCTGGAAAAAAATATATATATATTACCCAATGAAAATCTTATGCGTAACTTTAGAATATTGCTAAATATTATGCTGGAAGATAAACCTCTGGAGTTGGAAGGCATTCAATATATAACTGAGGAAAAGCAGGCACCTCAAAGTAGAGTTGATCTTAATGAGAGAGACAGAGTAAAGCTGGATTCAGAAGAAGATTTTGTTCAAGGGATACCATTGCTGATGTTGGTTGGATCTTGGCTGAAAGCAAAGAATACCAGAAAGATGTTTACTATATTTTATTGACTATGTAAAGGCATTCAGCTGTGTGGATCATAAACAATGGCTAACATTGCAAAGCGTGGGAATTCCAGAATACCTGAATGTGATCATGTGGAAACTGAACTTCCTCCAAGAGAAAATCATTCAAACACAACAGAAGGAGGCATTGTGGTTTAAAATGAGAAAAAGTGCGTGCCAGAAATATATCATTTCACCATACTTATTCAATCTGTATGCTAAGCAAATAATCTGAAAAAGTGAACTATATGAAGAAGAACACAGCATAGGGATTGATGAATAATTAACAACCTGGAATGTGCAGATAACACAAACCTGCTTGCTGAAAATGAAGAGAGCTTGAAGCACTTACTGATGAAGGTCAAAGACTACAGCCTTCAGATTGGATTACATTTCAACATAAAGGAAACAAAACACTTGACAAACTGACCTATATGCAACACAATAGTAAATGGTAAAATATCGAAGTTGCCAAGGATTTTATTTTACTTGGATCCATGATCAAGGCTCATAGAAGCAGCAGTAAATAAATCAAATTTGCCAAATGTGCTGCAAAAGATCTCTTTAGAATCTTAAAAACCAAAGATGCCACTTTGATGTCTAAGGCGTGCCTGACCCAATCCATGGTACTTTTAATCAGCTCATTTGCATGTGAAAGCTGGGCAATGAAAAAGGAAGAATCGATGCCTTTGAATTATGGTCTTGGTGAAGAATGCTGAATAGCCCATGGACTTCCAAAAGAATCAAAAAGTACATCTTAAAGGAAGTACAGCCAGTGTGCTCCTGAGAGGTGAGGATGGCAAGACTTCCTTTCACCTACTGGATGTGTTATCAGGAGCAAACAATCCCTGGAGAAGTATAGCATGTTTGGTAAAAATAGAGAGTCAGCAAAGAAGAAGACTGTCATTGAAATGAATTGGCACAATGGTTGAAACAGTGGGCTTAAACTTACCCACTATTGTGAAAATGGTGCAGGACCTGGCACCATTTCTTTCTGATATATATACAGCTACTATGAATATAAGCTGACCCAAGGCACCTAACAGTAATAGTAATGTATATCGTTATAAGGAAAGGAATGAAAACCCTAATATTATCTCTTTTGCTGATGCTTAACTCTCTCCTTCTTCTATTGGGTCATTGTAAAATCATCTGGTTTTATAACAGACATCACTTGATAATTTCAAGAATCATGGCAGTATCATGAATAGGCAATCTGGGCTAAGAGGGACACTATTACCTTTTGATCTCCAGGGCTTAGAGATGTTTTAACTAAATATGTCATTATGTTCTCTTGTTTGGGGAATAACATGTAAAATGCTTATACAGGAAGAAAATTATTCATTGTCCAAATAGTTGTTTTCGTCCCCTCTCTTCTTCCTGTGAGAAGTAACTTTAGTTTTTGTATTCTTTCTTGTCTATACTTACCTAGTTCTTTAAAAGAGCATAGCTGTACCCCAGTTTTCAAGATAGAATCTGGCTAGGTCACTCCCATTGCTACTGAAAAGGATTATTTTAGGATTGGTTATATGATCTAACTTACACTAATGAAAAGCAAATTGTGTTGAGGGAAATTCTTCTTATGGAGTTTCTTAAACAATCCCTCTACGACAAACTCTTGACATGTTCACATTTAAGACAAAATGGAGCAAGAATTTGGAAAATATTAGTTATAATTCTCAGATGGTAAAAATTATATCATTCTTTTCTCCAACTACACATTATTATGTCTGTGTAGACTGCACTGTCCTCTAATATAGGGTCAGATCCAAAATATTACATTATTGAATTGTAAATGATCAAGGATTATCTTAAGAAACAAAATCATTTAAAAATAAAGACATTTCTTAGATGATGCCACTTATGATCTTTTTTATTAACATTTTCAAAAGGAATATATTCATTATTAGAAACAGGGAAAGCCGATGAGAGACCATATTTATATTCCACCCTAATTCTGTAAGAGGTCTAGTAGCATAGTGTGTAAGGCATCTGGCTGCTTCTAACCAGAAGCACTTTGGTTCAAACCCACCAACTACTTTGTAGGGGAGAAGAGGCAATCTACTTCCACAAAGATTTATAGCCTTGCAAACTCAATGGAGGTTTCTATGAGCTGAAATCGACTTGATGGCAGTATGTTTGGTTTTTGGTGTTTGATAATCTTGCAAAACTGTAAGAATCAAAGTGGACATATTAAAATTGATTGATATGACATCAAAATTTTGAAGTAATCCAGAGCCTAAAATATTTTTTTTTTTTCTGCATGTATTACAGAGTCTAGGCAGGGGTATATGGGACTTGACTTACTTCACAAAATATTACCCAGAAGTTAGTTATTCTCTTACCATACTCTTTGGGGGATACATCAGTGTGTTCTGAGCCATAGAAGCATACCTTTTATTTATTCTCAGGAGTTACTCTGAAATAGTATATAATGATTCAGTATAAAATTGTATATTTCTATCAGCAAGGCACTTAATAGTCTAACAACTGAAGTATTTTGTCTGTTCTGTGAAAATTTTTGTTAGTAATCTCAATAACATTTAGGTTATTAAATGGCATCAAATCAAAATGTATATTTCTAGCATTAGGTAGATTTGACAAGATGCCATTTAACATCATTTACAGCTCTAGGATATTGGGTATCTGATAGAAAATCATAGAATGTGACAGTTGGAAAGAGCTTTTGAGAGCTTCTCATCCAATTTCATTATAAGATGTTCAAAGAGTTGGAATGACTTGTTCAAATTCATACAGAGAATTAATGGAACAAACAGGGGTAGAAGCTAGATCTCTTCACAACTGACCCAGTATTTCTCCATTCTTTATCACTCTTCCTTTATTAATGGGTATATTGCTATTGTTATTGTTAGGTCTCTTTGAGTCATTTCCCATTCATTGTGACCGTATGTACAATAGAATGAAAAACACTTCTCAGTCCTACCTCATCCTCTCAATTGCTGTTGTGTCTGAACCCATCATTGCAGCCACTGTGTCAATCCAGTTCATAGAGGGTATTCCTCTTTTTCATTGACTTTCACTTTAGCTTCTCCATGGATTTGTCCTGCCTGATAACATGTCCAAAATCTGTGAGACAAAATCTTGTCACGCTCTCTTCTAAGAAGCATTCTGGTTTTACTTTTTTCAAGACAGATTTATTCATTCTTCTGGTAATTTATGGTATATTGAATATTCTTCACAAACATGATAATTCAAAGACATCATTTCTTCTTTGGCCTTCCTTATTCATTTTCCAGCTCTCACATGAACATGAAATGATTGAAAATACCATGCTTGGGTCAGACACACCTTAATACTTATAGTGACATTGTGGTATTTAGGATAATGTGTCAGCTTGGCTGGGCCTGGATTTGAATGACTGGGCTGCTGGACATAATTATTACCCATGGCGAGAATGGTAATCAATTCCATGGTGGAATCTGCTGTGAGCAGCTGAGTAGTGGCTGCTTTATGGATGTGGTCTGCTTCTGCAATATAAGGAGAAGCTTTGGGAATGGTCTGCAACCTTTTTATCATGCTTGTCCCCTACATGTAGTTGAGTCATCATTTAGCAGCCTGCCATGTTTCCTGCCTATCTTGGGACTGTCTCTGCACTTGAATTAGTGGCCAGTCATGTTATTTGGTAATATTTGGACTGTGCCATTTTTACTTGTCAACCTTGGGCTTGTTACCCTCAGCAGCCAGCAGCCACGTGAATAAAGAGACAGCTAGCTCTATGGGCTGGGAGCAAGAGGCAGAGCTGAAGAGCTATGTTGAATACCCAGCCCCTAGGGCACGGTACTTTGAACTTGACTTCTAACCTTCCAAACTGTAAGAGAATAAACTCCTGTTTGTCAAAGCCACCTATTTGTTGTATTATCTATTAGAGCAGCACAAAGTAATCAAAACAGAATATGGTACCAAGAGAATGGGGTGCTGCTGTGACTCAAAAAACAAAAACTCACTGCTGTTGAGTCAGATCTGACTCATAGTGACACCTCTTTGGGTTTCTGAGATGGTATCACTACAGAAGTAAATTGCCCAACCTTCCTTCCCAGGAGTGGCTGGTGGGTTTGAACCACCAGCCTTCTGATTAGCAGTCAAAGGCCTTAGGTACTACGCCACCAAACAGATATGTAAAATGTGGAAATAGAAGTAGAGTGCATCCTTGACCTGAGACCCAGGCAGAGACACTTCAGCAGAGAGACCCCAGCAGAGAGACAGTAGCAGCAGAGCAGAGAGACTGGCATTAGAAAGCAACAGGCTTATCAGCATATGGAGGAGAAAGCTGGATGCCATTGGTTAGGGGGCTTCCTGGTAGAGTGGGCTGACTTTAGGCATTAATTGGGAGAAGGTATTGTCATGAAATGGAGTAGCAAGTTGGCCAGGCCAAGGGGCAAGAAAGGTGAGTGCTTTTGGGGCAGCAATATCCCTGGTGGAGTGTGTTGCCTTCTACCTTAATCGACAGAAGCAGAGAGACCAAGGAAAAGAGAAGCAGAGCTGCCTCAGCCTCAAAGGGAAGGACCATGTCCTCTGGGTTGGAACCACCACAAACCCCCAGCTTTCTAAGAGTCAGACCTTCACCAACTTGGTTCTGGTGTGTGGGGCTGCTCGTTCATGTGAGCCAGTGGGATGGAGACATAGCCGCTGCCCAAGAGTGAGGAGGCAGGGCTTCCATGCCCAAGAGGTAGAGGAATGGGACCCACCAGGCCATGGGCGTGAGGTCACCACTCAGATGAACTAAGGCATTGGAGCCACCCAGTGAAGGAGACCTGTATAGATGCCACCAACTGAAGACCTGTACAGGTGCCAAGTTGACAAGGGGTGGAATTGTGGTAGTTAAGGTTGTATGTCAACTTGGCTGGGCCTGGTTGCGTGGCTGGGCAGTTGGATGTAGTTATTCCCCATGGTGAGATTGGTAATTAACTCCATGGTGGAATCTACTGGATCAGCTGCTTCAGGGATGGGGGTTGCTTCCAGTATATAAGAAGCAAGTTTGAGGAAGGTCTCCAGCTTATGTCATGACTGAACCCTGCATATAGCCAAGTCGTTGTTCAGCAGTCAGCCATGTTGTCTGCAGATGTTGATACTCTTAATGGACTTGAATCAATGACCTGCCATGTGGTTAGGTGATATCTGAACAGTGCCATTTTATTTGTCAGCCTTGGGCTTAGCCTCAGGAGCCAATAACTGCCTGAATGAAAAGATGCCTCCAGCTCCAGTGGGATGGGTGCAAGTGGCAGAGCTGAAGTCTAAGGTCGAAGGTCTTTCACCCAGCCCCTAAAGTCTGGCATTTTTAACTTGGACTTCTAGACTACCAAACTGTAAGAGAATAAACTCCTGTTTCTTAAAGCCACCCATGTGTTATATGCTCTTGACAGATTGGTACTAAGTAACCAAAACAGACATCTTTGCTTTTTAACACTTTAAAGAAGTCTTTGTAGAAGATTTGCTGAACATAATACATTGCTTCTTCTTCATCATCTTTTTTTTGGCTATTAAAAAATTTAATTTTGATACATTTTAATTTAGAATAAAAATAAATATCATTCCTTAACCCATTTATCCGAACAACCCTTTCTTTTATTCTATATCTTTTTTAGTTGTTGTTTACCTTCCTTCCCCATCCAACCTGTGTAACCATCAAAGAATATTTTGAATATTCTTTGTTCAAGTAAATGCTTATCTTGACTTTTTAAAATAGTGGTCTCATACAAAGTTTGTCCTTTTGTGATTAACTAATTTCACTCAGCATAGTGTCCTCTAGGTTCATCCATGTTATGAAGTATTTTGCAGATTCGTCATTATACTTCAAAGTTGCATAGTATCCCATTGTGTGTATGTACCATAGTTTGTTGACACATTCCTTTGTTGAGGGTCATTTAGGTTTCTTCCATTGTTTTGCTATTGGCAATAATGCTGTGATGAATATGGGTATGCGTATATCTGATCTTGTCACAGCTCTTATTTCTCTAGGATATATACCCAGTAGTGGGACTGCTAGATCATACGGTATTTTATTTTCAGCTTTTTAAGGAGGCACCATACCATTTTCCAGAGTGGTTACACTATTTTACAATACCACTAGCAGTGTGTGAGGTTTTCAGTTTTCTATACCCTTGGCAGCATTTGTTGTTTTTGTTTTGTTTTTAACTTTTTCATTAGTGCTTGGGTAAAATAATCTCAGTGTTGTTTTTATTTGTATATTTCTAATGCAAAATTACCACCAGCATATCTTCAAATGTTTGTTAGTTGCCTGAATGTCTGCTTTGGTAAAGTGTCAGTTAATGTCCTCTCCATTTTCCA
>NW_006921695.1:9858013-9875911 GCF_000298275.1 Orycteropus afer afer | reverse complement strand
GAATACCTTATGAATAGCAATGAAACACTCTCTGATGTATTACTGGAAAACTTTATGAATAGCCATGAGAGAGTGTCCAATATAATGTCAGAAGATGAGCCTCTCAGGTCAGAAAGCAGTCAAAATATGACAGGGTGTTCTAGTGCCACTCTGACAAGAATATACCACAAATTGGATGGCTTGAACAAACAGGAGTTTATTCTCTTACAATTTGAGAGGCTAGAAGTTCAAGTTCAAAGTGCCAGGCTCTACGGGCTGTGTGAAAGCCCCATGACCTTGGGCTTCAGCTCTGACTCTTACTCCCAGCCCACTGAAGCAAGAGGCATCTTTTCACTCAGGCAGCTACTGGCTGCTGAGGCTAACAAGCCCAGGGTCGACAAATAAAATAGCACAGTTCTGATGTCACCAAGCCACACAGCAGGCCATTAATTTAAGTCCATTGAATGTCCCAAAGTCGATAATGCATGGCAGGCTACTGAATAATGACCCAGCTACATGCAGAGTTCAAGTGTGCCATAAGCTAGAGACCATTCCCAAAGCTGTTTCCTATATACAGGAAGTAGACCACATACCCAAAGGCAGCTACTCAGCTACTTCCAGTAGTTTCCACCATGGAGTTGATTACAAGTCTCATCATGGGGAATTCTACATTCAGCTGCCCTGCCACTCAACCAGGCCCAGTCAAGTTGGCACACAAACTTAACCTCCACACAGGGGAAGAGCTGCCTTCTCAGAATAGAGTAAATCTTAATGATGTGGATGGAGTAAAGCTTTTGAGACCTCCGTTTGCTTATGCAGGATGACTTAAAATGGGAAGAAATAGCTGCAAACATCCATTAATAAATGGGACATAGAACATATGAAGTACGAATCTAGGAAAATTTGAAGTTGTCAAAAATCAAATGAAACACATAAAGATTGATCTCCTAGGCATTAGTGAACAAAAATGGACTTGTTTTTGCCATTTTCAATCAGACAACCATATTAACTGCTATGCCAAGAATGACAATTGAAAAGGAATGGCATGGCATTCATTGGAACAAAAAATGTTTCAAGATCTATCCTGAAGTACAATACTTTCAGTGATAGGATGATATCCATACACCTACAATGAATACTAGTTTATATTACTATTATTGAAATTTATGCACCAACCACCAAAACAAAAGGCAAAGAAATTAAAGATTTTTTACCAACTGCTGTCTGAAATTGACCAAACATGCAATCAAGATTTATTGATTATTACTGGTGACTGGTATGCCAAACTTGGAAACAAAGAATAATCAGCACTAGTTAGAAAATATGGCCTTATGTACAATAAGGAAGATAGTAATGATGCTGGAGATAGCATGATAGAATTTTGCAAGAACAATTACTTATTCATTGCAAATACCTTTTTTCAACAACCTACATGGTGGCTATATACATGGACCTTGCCAGATGGAATACTCAGAAGATCAGATAGAACATATCTGTGGAAAGAGGAGATGAGGAAGCTCAATATCTTCAGCCAAAATAAGGCCAGGAGTTGATTGTGGAGCAGACCATCAACTGCTTATATTCAATTTGAAGATGAAGCTGAAGAAAATTAAAACAAGTTCATGACAACAAAAATATGAACTTGATTTTATACCACCTGAATTCAGAGACTATCTGAAGAATAGATTTGATGCATTGAACACCGATGACTGAAAACCAGATAATTGTGGAATGACATCAAGAACATCACACATGAAGAAAGCAAAAAGTTGTTAAAAAGACAAGAAAGGAAGAACAGACAAAAATGGATGTCAGAAGGGACTCTCCAGCTTACTTTTGAACAAAGAATAGCTAAAGAAAATGGAAGAATTGACAAGATAAAAGAGCTGAACAGAAGATTTCAAAACGCAACTCGGTAAGACAAATTTGATCATTATAATGAAATGTTCTAAGACCTGGAATTAGAAAACTAAAAGGGAAGAACATGCCTCGCATTTCTCAAGCTGAAAGAACTAAAGAAAAAAATTCAAGCCTCGAGTTGCAATATTAAAAGGTCCTATGGATTAAATATTGACTGATGCAGGAAACATCAAAACGAGATGGAAGGAATACACAGAGTCACTATATCAAAAAGTATTGGTCAATATTCTTCTATTTCAGGAGTTGACATATGATCAAGAATCAATGGTATTAAAGTTGAAGCAGCACCAAAGGAATTGGCAAAAAATAAGGCTCTAGGAGTTGATGGAATACCCATGGATATATTAAGAAAACATATGCTGCATTGGAGGCCTTTGTTCATCTATGCCAATAAATTTGGAAGACAAGTACTTGACTAGGTACTGGAAGAGATCCATATTTATACTCATTCCAATGAAAAGTGATCCAACAGAATATGGAAATTATTAAACAATATCATTAATATCACAGGCAAATAAAATCTTGTTGAAGATAATTTATAAATGGTTGCAGCAGTATATTGACAGAGAACTTCCAGAAATTGCAAGCTGGATTCAGAAGAGAATGTGGAACAAGGGATATCATTGCTGATGTCAGATGGATATTGGCTGAAAGCAAAGAATACCAGAAAGATGTTTACCTGTGTTGTGTTGAGTATGCAGAAACATTAGATTGTGTGAATCATAACAAACTACGGATAACATTGAGAAGAATGGGAGTTCCAGAACATTTGATTGTATTCATGAGGAACCTGTACGTAGACCAGGAGGCTGGTGTTTGAACAAAACAAGAAGATACTGCATAGTTTATAATCAGGAATGGAGTGTATCAGGGTTGCATCATTTCACCATACTTATTCAATCTGTATGCTGAGCAAATAATCTGAGAAGCTGGACTATATGAAGAAGGACACTGCATCAGGATTGGAGGAAGACTCATTAACAACATGTGATATGCAGATGACACAACTTTGTTTGCTGAAAGTGAGAATGACTTGAAGCACTTACTGATGAAGATTAAACACTACAGTCTGCAGTATGGATTGCACCTCAACATAAAGAAAACAAAACCCTCACAACTGTACCAATAGGAAACATCATGATAAATGGAGACAAGATTGAAGTTGTAAAAAAATTCATGTTACTTCACTCCACAATCAACACCAATGAAAGCAGCAGTCAAGAAATTAGACATTGTATTGCACTGGGAAAATATGCTGGAAAAGACCTCTTTAACTACCTGAAGAGCAAAGCTATCTCTCTGAAGACTAAGGTGCACCTAATCCAAGCTATGGTATTTTCAACAGCCTCATATGCATGTGAAAGCTGGACATGAATAACAAGAATGAAGAAGGGTTGATGCTTTTGAGTCGTTGTGTTGGTGAAGAATACTGAAAGTTCCATGGACTGCCAGAAGAAGTAACAAATCTGTCCTAGAAGAAGAGCAGCCAGAATGCTCCCTGAAAATGAGAATATTAAGCCTTTGTCTTATCTTCTTTGATCATGTTTTCAGAAGGGAGCAGTCCCTGGAGAAATATACCATGGTTGCTAAAATAGTGTGTCAGCAAAAAAGGGGAAGGTACTTGTGGTAGTTAAGGTCATGTGTCAACTTGGCTGGGCCAGTTTTTGAGCAGCTGGGCAGTTGGTTGTACTTATTCTCTATGATGAGACTGGCAATCAACTCCATGGTAGAATCTGCCACAAGCATCTGAGTAGCTGCTTTAGGGATGTGCTCTGCCTCTAGTATATTAGGAAAAGCTTTGTGAATGGTCTTCAGCTCTTGGCACACTTGAATCTTGTATGTAGCTGAGTAGTCATTTAGCAGCCTGCCATGTTGTGGGCTGGTCTTGGGACTCTTAATGGACTTGAATCAGGAGCCTACCATGTGGCTTGATAATTCTGGGCCTGTGCCATTTTACCTGTTATTTTGGGTTTGCCAGCCTCAGCAGTTAGCAGCTATTTGAGTGAAGAGATGCATCCAGCTCCAGTAGACCAGGAGCAAGATACAAAACTGAAGTCCAAGGTCGAGGGGCTTTCAACCAGCCCCTAGAGCTGGCACTTTGAACTTGGACTTCTAGCCCCAAAAACTGTAAGAGAATAAACCCCTGTTTGTTAAAGTCATCTCCACCTGTGGTAACTTCTGTTAGACTGTCACTAGAGATAATCAAAACAACTCTCAATAAGATAGATTGACACAGTGACTATGATGATGGGCTCAGGTATAGCAAGGATTGTGAGGATAGTGCAGAACCAGGCAGGATCTCACTCTGTAGTACATAGTGTCACTCTGAATTGGAATGAACTGAATGGCCCCTAACTACAACAACATGGGTAATGTTTCATTTTCTGCAAATGGATATCCAATTTTGCTAGCACCATTTATTAAAAATACTATCTTTCCCACATTTACTGAGCTTTTTGCTCTTTGTCAAAGATCAGTTGTCCAATGATGGATAGATTTACCTCTTGGTTCTCAATTCTGTTCCATTGGTCTGTGTCTGTTATTGTATGAAGATCAGGCTGTTTTAACTACTGTGGCTATGTAGTAGGTTTTGAGATTGGAGAGTGATAGGCTTCCTACTATGGTCTTTTTAGTAGTGCTTTCCTTTTCTGGGGTGTTTTTCCTTTCCATATAATGTTGGTGATTAGTTTTTTCATCTCTTTAGAAAAAGAGATCATAGAATCTGCTTCAGGATTTGATTATGTCTATAGATCATTTTGGGCAATATTGACATGTTCACCATGTTAAGTCTTCCTATCCATGAGTACAGAATAAAACTAAAACCAAACGCACTGCTGTTCAGTCGGTTACCACTCATATCAAACCCAATTGGATTTCTCAGGTGGTAAATCTTTACAGAAGTAGATCACCTCGTCTTCCTTCAGTAGAGTGGTTGGTGGGTTTGAGTCACCAACTTTCTGGTTAACAGTCAAATGCCTTAGGCACTATGCCACCAGAGGTGTTTTTGAGTACAGTATTGTTTTCCGTTTATGTAGGTCTCTTTTGATTTCTTGTAATAGTGTTTTGCAGTTTTCTTTGTATAGATCTTTTTGGTCTCTGGTTATATATATTCCTAAATACTTCATCTTTTGTATAGTTATTGCAAATGTTATTGTTTTCCTCCTGATTCCTTTTCAGAGTTCTCTCTGTTAGTGTAAAGGAATTTGGCTGATTTTTTTAATTCTGGTCTTGTAGGCTGCCACTTTGTTGAAACTATCAATTTGTTCCATTAATTTTCATACTTTGTCTTTGGGATTTTCTAAGTATAAGATAATATCATCTACAAATAGAGTTAGTTTTTGCTCTACTTTGTCAATTTGCATGTCTTTTATTTCTTTCTTGCCTACTGTTTTTGGATAGGACTTCCAATACAATGTTGAATAGAAGTGGTTATAAAGGTCATCCTTGTCTGGCACCATTCATGTGAGGAATTCTTTCAGTGTCTCCACATTGAGAATAATGTTGGCTGTTAGTTTTATATATATTTACTTATAAGCTGAATTTTGTTGTTTTTCTAATGCTGAAACATCCTTGTATACCTGGTATGAATCCCAGTTGGTTGTTTTGTATTATTATTATTATTTTTATATATATATATATGTTGTTGGAATCTACTGTCTAGGATTTTGTTGAAAATTTTTGCATCTATGTTCATGAAAAATGCTGGTCTATAATTTTATTTTTTAGTCATATCTTTGCCTGGCTTTGGTGTCAGGGTTATGCTTGTTTCATAAAGTGAATTTGGGATTATGCCCTCCTTTTCTATATTCTGGAATAATTTGAGGAGGATTAATGTCAACTGTTCTCTGATTATTTGGTAGAATTTGCCAGTGAAGTGGTCTGGATCATGACTTTTTTGTTGTTGGTAAGTTTTTGATAACCTGTTCAATTTCTTCTTTTGTTACATGTCTTTTATAATTTTCTACCTCAGTCTGTGTTTAGGTAGCTAGTATGTTTCTAGAAATCTGTCCATTTCTTCTATGTTTTCAAATTTGTTGGAGTACAGTTCTTCATAATATTGGGATAGCATCCTTTTTATTTGGCTAGTTGTGTGGTCACTTAACCCATTTTGTTTCTTATTGGTGTTATTTGCCTCTTCTCCTTCTTTTCCTTTGTTAAATTTTTCAGTTGTTTGTCTATTTTATTAACCTTTTCAAAGAATCAACTTCTAATCTTGTTGATTCTTTTCTATTGTTTTTCTGTTTCATTTATTTCTATGTGAGTCTTTATTGTTTCTTTACTTCCGGTGACTATAGGCTTTTGTAGTCCTCTTTTTCTATTTGTTGGAGATATGGGTTAATATATTGATTTGGCATCTTTCTTTTTCTTTTTTTTTTTTTTTTGATGTGTGGATTTATTGCTCCAAATTACCCTCTGAGCACTGCTTTTGCTGTGTTGCAAAGATTTGGGTATGCTGTGTTTCCATTCTCATTTGATTCAATGAATTTTTTAGTTTCTTTTTTTTTTATTTCTTCTATTACCCAGTAGTTTTTAAGTAGGGTATTATTCAGCTACCATGTGTTTGCTTTTTTTGTTTGTTTGTTTGTTTTCCCCATTGATCTTCCTATGTTGATTTCTAATTATAGCATGTGATCTGAGAAAAGGCATTGCCGTATCTTGGTGTTTTTATATTTACTGAGGCTTGCGTTGTGACCTAACATATGATTTATTCTGGAAAGTTTCTACTTTCAATGAGAAAAAAGTATATTGTGCTATTGTTAAGTGAAGTGTTCTGTATATGTGTAAAAGGTCAAGTTAGTTGGTTGCATTATTTAATCGTTTTGTGCCTTTGTTGAGTTTCTTTCTATTTATTCTACCGTTCATTGAAAATGGTGTATTAAAGTTTCCTACTATTAATGTGGAGTTCTCTTTTTCTCTTTTCTATTCTGTGAAAATTTGAGTCATGTTTGAGCCTTTTCATTAGGTACATAGATATTTATAATGGTTATAACTTCTTGTTTGATAGATCCCTTAATCATTATATATTATTACACAATATCCTTCTTTGTTTCTTAGGCTGTTCCTTTATCTTAAAGTGTATTTTATCAGAAATTAATATTGCCACTCCTTCTCTTTTATGAATACCAATTGCTTGATACATTTTTTCCCAAACTTTGATTTTTAGTCTATTTTGCCTTGTGTATAAGGTGTGTCTCTTTTAAACAGCACATCGAAGGGTCATGCTTTCTTATCCATTCTGAAACTCCCTGTCTCTTAATAGAGAATGTAATCAATTTGAATTCAGTGTAATTATTAACAAGTATAAAGTTATTGCTGTCATTGTAGCATGTGTGCTTTTGTAGTATTGCTGACTTCATTTTTCCCATATAATTTTCTGTCCACAGTGATACCACCTTGGAAACCCAAGGAGGGGTCACTAGGAGTCAGATCCAAATTAGACCACTAATGAACATCATGACAAACAGAAAAAATACTGATGTTTAGAAGAAGTTAATTTTACTTGGATCCATAATTAACCCCCATGGAACCACCAGTCAAGAAATCAAATGATTATTATATTGGGAAAATCTGTTACAAAAGAATTCTTTAAGTATTAAAAAGCAAAGATGTCATTGTGAAAAACAGAGTTTACATGACCTAAGGTATGGTATTTTTAATCACCACATATGCATGTGAAAACTAAAAAATGAATAAGGAAGACTGGGTATGTATTTGAATTATGGTGTTGGTGGATAAATTGAATATGCCATGGAGTGTCAGAAGAAAGAACAAGTCTATCTTGAAAGAAGTACAATCAGAAGCACGGATGGCAAGGCTTCATTTCATGTCCTGTACTTTTCACATGGTATCAGGAAAGACTAGTCCCTAGAGAAGGACATCATACTTTGTAAAGTAGAATGTCATTGAAAAAAAGAGAGTAGAGTGTCATTGAAAATGTGCGGGACAATTTACTCCTTAAAGCTACCTTTTGAGGTCAGTGCTCTTACTATTTTCAATTTGAAGATAATGAAATTTAAGCACAGAAAGGTTAAGGTAATTATTCAATGTTACAGCTTGTAATTATAAACCTTGTGTTTGACTCCTGACAGTGAGACTTTAGAATCATCATTTTTAATTGCAAGGGACCTTGGTGATGCAGTGGTTAAAGTGCTCAGCTGCTAATCAAAAGGTCAGTAATTCAAACCCACCAGCTGTTCTGTGGGGGAAAGATGTGGCAGTCTACTTCTGCAAATATTTACAGTGTTGAAAATTCCATGAGGCAGTTCTACTCTATCATTATGAGTCAGAATTGACTTGACAACTACAATCAGCAGTGGGTTTGTTTTTGGGTTATATTTAGATGTCTTCCACAGCAAACATTGGTATTCTACCATCCAGTGGTTAGGAGGTGCCCTTGTAGCTGCAATCATCTATAGATTTAAATACTGGGAATTTGTATTTTGACTATTTAGAAATAGAATATCCAGTTACCATAAGAAGCTTTGATGGTACAGTGATTAAAGCATTTGGCTTTGAACCAAAAGATTGGTGGTTTGAACCTACCAGCTGCTCTGCAGAAGAAAAATGGGGAGATCCTTAAAGATTTACAGCTTTGAAAACCCAATGGGGGTCACTATGAGTCAGAATTGACTCTATGGCAGTGAGTGTGTTTTTTTAGATTATAGCAACTAAGTAACTGTAGATTTCTATCCATTTTTCAAGAATAGTAAAAGATAAGCAGACTATATGACTATCATGATTTTAATGTTTAACAAGTTACTGCCTGGCTTTTAATAGGTTATGTGAAAACATTTTTGAGGTGACCAGTTGTTCTAGCCTACGTCAACCCATACTAATAAGCCAAGTGACTCCCTCTATAAATCAGTACCAGCCAAAATCTGTGTATATTCATTAAATCAAAATTACATGCTGAAATGCCTATTAATTCAGCTCTAAATTAAATAGAACAGGCAAGTTATTGCTTCATCCCAAAGAGAACAGAACTCATGGAGTGGTTTCATTCAGACATGACATCCCTAATATTACTGTCTAGCATTTGTATCAGGAGTTCTGGTAGCATAGTGCCTAAGGCACTTGACTGCTAACCAGAAGGCTGGTGGTTCAAACCCACCAGCCACTCCTCAGAAAGAAGGTTGGGCAATCCTACTTCCGTAGTGATACTGCCTCGGAAACCCAAGGAGGGGGTCGCTATGAGTCGGGGCTGACTCGACGGCAAACAACAACAAAAACAGCATTTGTATCAGGTATGACTGATGCGGGACTGCAAGGTCCTCACTAATTTACTAGTTATTGTGAGGTTAATAAGAGGGCTGTCTGCTGGAGACAATTGTGTGAATGCTGTCATACATGATGACCAGCCTTTGCCTACAGAATTTGGCAATAGGACTGCACAATGACAGTGAAAAATACTATACTTTTTATGGCATGTACTTTTTTAAATAAACCTATATTCAGTCAAACATTATTTCAAAAAGTTACCTTAGCTTATGCCATGCTAATAAGTTGTGGATTTCTTAGTGATTTTCTTCTCCTAATTTCACAAAAGTGTAACTGAAAGGTAAACGTGGATATTTTGATTTCTTTATGCTCCATGATCTTGCTAATTCTTGAAAGTCTACTTGTTACATAAAGGTTTCAAAACTGTACTTTTTCTTAGGACATTCTATTCCTTAATCTTTCAACATACATGTGTAGCAGTCTTACTGTGTGCCAGGTAAACACTATGCTCATTGGTGGGATATATAGCGATAAAGTCATACATGCTTCCTGCTTTTGTGGAGTTCTTAGGCTAGTGACAAAGATCCAACACCAAAACAAATAAAATTATAAAAAAAAAATCCTCTCACCATTGAATCAATCCCAATTCATCACAACCTCATGTGTGTCAGAGTAGAACTGTGCTCTATGTGGTTTTCAGTGGCTACCTTTTCAAAAGTAGATTGCTAGGACTTTCTTCTGAGAAACTTCTGAGTAGAATCAACCCGCAAACTTTTCAGTTAGTAGCTGAGTGGTTAATAGTTCGTGTTATCTAGAGACTCTAAAATTATCATAAATTGAGATAATTTCTATGTAGGAACAAAATGAAGCCTCAGAGTGGGATCATTATTCAGATATGGTGATGAAGGTGAACTACTATGAAGAGATAACCATTAAGCTGAAATACGAAAGATAAGTAAGAAAAGTAGTATGAAAGGTGGAGGAGGGCAGTGGAAAGACAATTCAGACAGGCAGCTGCAAATGTAAATTACTAAGCCAATGAAAATTTTCACATCCTCTTGGAGCTGAATAAAGACTGTGAGAATGGAGTATGTAGTGCAAAGAAGAATGACAAGAATGGAAGCTAGAAAAATAGGCAGCCATCAGGTCTTCTTGCAAGGTGTTGTAGATGATGGATCTTACACTAAGGGTAATGAAAATCCATTTAAGACCTGCAAGCAGGAGAGTCACAAGTTATGATGGAAATTTCTGTACAATGGCAAAAACAATATGCATAAGAATTAAATAGGTTGTCTTAGAGTTCAAGAGGAGAGGTTAATGGGATCTTTAAACACATAGCAGTAGCCATTCAAAACTATAAATAACTTTCAAGTGTTACAAAGTCACTGCATACCTTTATATGTGAAAGTTACATCCTTTCAAGCTGAATATACTCAAATGTGTCCATTTAAGTAGAAAATATGCATAGTTCTTCACATGCCAAGGAGAAGTTTGCAGTAAAATTTGTTCAGAGCTCTGAATGATTCTGCATTTCTTCAGACATGTTAAAGGGAGACAAAGATACTTTGCTTTAAAGTTTCTGGTTTTTTTTTTTTCACTGTCATAAACTGAACTAAGTAAACTCTGCTATAGAAATTGTGCTTGTAGATCATGTGCTATGAGAATGAAACTATGCCAAGAACAACATGATGATGTGATAAATGAAGGAGCTTATTATTTGTCTGTATTCTAAAAATAACATGAAGAGTAAACACACCAAAATAAAAATCATATCCAAATAGGTTCTTTCCAATGACAAATTATCAACCATTTAGATACAAGTAAACAAATAGCATAAAACACAAGTAAACACAGTACTTGGTGTAAAGTATTGTCATAATAAAGAATACGTTGTCCAGAGAAAGAAGCAATCACTTTTAAATAAAGACATAAGGGAAAGATGTCATAAAGAAGAAGCATTTAAACTTGGCCTTCAAGGAGTTGAGGGGAACAAAATGCTAGACAAAGAGAAATGTCTGTTGGGCAATGACTATTTTCAGTCCTTAGGAAATGTCACTTCAGAGTCCTTCTCTCAATCAACTGGAGAAGCCATGACCTGAGCTAAATTAAGAAGACTCAATTGGAACTTCTAGTTTAAAAGGTCATGGACATCATATTACCATGTTCTGCAAAGGTGGCATCTCTGAAATCCCCAATGTTGAGTATTAAGTAATATTCAATTGGCTGTTTCCACATATATCCCTTATTGTTCACTCACCAATATGGGAAGTCATAGTGACTAAGGAAAAAAATAAACTTTAGCTTGAGAGGCATGTTGAGACTCCTATTTAGTAAACCCTAGACAGATGAGTCAGCTTTGGCATTAAGATGAAAGCCATTTTGAAGATTCAAAATGGGCTTACCTCTTTGATAATAAGACGTCATCTTCATATATAAGTAAATGAAGTGCTAATGAGATGTTATTTTTCAAATTAGCTTAAACAATGTCATGGAAAGAAGTCTCAAGAAGAAGCCAACACCCAGTTTTCTGAGTATATAATCTGCTCAGCAAAGAATGTAATATTCAAACCCAGTATGTTAGGTCTTCATGACCAACTCCAATCAATGTTTTAGTAATATGCCTCAAAGTCACTGTCAGTCTCTCAGGAACTTCTACAGGGTTCCACCACTCTCTGCCATTGTACATGGCTCTAATCCTGTAAGCTTTGAAGATGGGTTTTGTTTACCCAGCAGCTGCTATGGCAGAACCTGGCTCTTGGACAACTTTCAAGAAAACTGCACTGAAACCACCAGCTGCCAACTGACCAACTGTGAACAGCATTTGTACAAGGAAGATAACTGTGTGCAAAGTGCTTGCCTGTCCAGAGTTATCCAGACAATGTGTACTAATTCCAGGCCCTGTGAAAGGACAACATGCCAAGCTATACCTGCTTCAGCATCATTGGAGTGTGTTCTCCAGTCTTGCCAGTCAGGAAGCAGCCAGCAAATGGATTGTGTAGTTCAAAACTGCCAACCTGTGAGCTGCATGGTGAAGAGTTGCCCAACCAAGACTTATGTGTCTAAGAGTTGCCAAAATCTGCAGTATGAATCTAGTCAATGCCAGACTCAAGGTCTTGAATCCAGATCCTGTAGACTTTTGGACTATGTCTCACCTGGGTCACAACTTCTGGAATCTTCTAGTACTTATGAACCAACTTGCTGTGTTACTGGTGGTTTGCAATTGCCTAGTAAATGAAGAAACTTTAAGGAGATGGCATATTCTAATTTGAATGAACTGATTTCTGAGGGTTTTCAGAAACTTTATTTCTCTAAATACAAATCAATCAGTGTGTATATTGTGTAAAACCTCTAAAGAGAGGATTGTTTTTTAATCTTTTGAGGATTTTTGGTGGTGAGTTGGTGTTGGAATTGTTTTAGAACAGGGGATACTATATGTTATAGAACAATAAGTATTGCAACCTGATATTAATGTGAGTAGTTTAAGAAGTCAATATCAATCTTTGGCTACTGGTTTTGTCTTTGGAAAGGTGATATTGGATGTTATTTATTAACTAATATACAACCAGCATCAGAAATTCATGAAGGTTTAAAAAGTAGAAGTTAAAAGAGATCTAAAAAACCCTCTAGCCTTATGAATTCTGATAATTTCAATTTCATCAGAGGTTGTGCTTGTAGTTAATGACATTAGAACCACCACTAAAATCTATGTCCATTCTGGTCATCCACTAGTTTCACCACTGCATCACAACACTCTTTTCCATTAATTATAAGATTAACTCTATTACTTGAAAAATACACAGCAATTTGGAATCTCACTCAAAATTTCACTTGGGATATCAGTCACATAGTTGCCAAAGAACTTTGAATATGTATAAGCTCATGTTTACATATTCACTAAATTTCTGTTATTCTTTTTTTCATTTTTCACTCTTCTTAAGTGTTTGTTGAGTTGGGAAAAGTTCTTTGTATTTAATAAATTTACTTCCTTTGGAATTATAACTTTGTCATTTTATTGTTTTTAATCAATACATTTATGGTTTTGTTATAGGTTTTTCACCATCAGGTATGAAAATCTGGTTTTTCACCGTCAGGTATGAAAAATGGTATGAAAAATGGTATGAAAATGTGGAAGAGACAAAGAAAATCCATTTTCTGACCATAATTTGTATAGGATGAATCAGAAGTTAAAAAATGCAATTGTGTTAGTGAGCATAAAATGGGGAACACAATATGAAGATTATAAAACCATGGAATCAAATTGTTAAAATTCTTTAATTTGGTTTAGGTAGCATAGGTATTCTGAAGCTTTGTGTGTGCTTTTAAATGTATGTTTCATCTTGAAGGGGAGCATAAGCTAATGCCTAAGAATGGAGTCCCTGGCGTCAGATTTCTGTGGTTCTGAACCTGAGCTGTGCTGTGTGAAGCCTGCTTGAATTCCCATTGTGTAGCTATGGTCAAGTTACTTAACTAGTCTGTGCCTTCATTTTCTTCAAAACCGAGATGAAGGGTCACTGTGTGGCTTAATAAGTTAATAAATTAAAAGTGCTTAGTACATTATTTTATATATAGCAGATAGTAAGATTTAGCTACACAGTTAGCTAAACAATATGATGAATGTATTTGTAAATAAACCCAGAAGTTTATGACAGAGAAGGATGACTAGTCATCCAAAACATGAGATCAGGTAACTGTAGTTTAGAAGATGCAGGCAGCACTTTTTACTAAGGAAAATGCTTAGGAAATATGTGTCACATCTTACTGAAGTGGGCAGACAAGTACCTTTCAGTCCATAAAAAAATTGTTAATATTTACCAATCAGCTCTAAGAGTGGATTGGACACAGGTTACTGTAAAGAATAGGAGTTAACCTAAACTCTATAAACTACCACTTACACAGTTCATTCTGTACAAGACTAGAACTGAGAGGAGGCTATGAAAGGTCTGAGAGAGGCAGAAAACTATTTGCTCTCTTCATAGCAGCAGGCCGTGTGACAGCCACAACAACAGAGTATCCATCTGTGAATCAAGAGATGCTAATGCAAACCTTCTGACCACAGCAGGGATGGTAGCCACACAGCATTGGCAACTGCAAGAGACACTTAATCTGCATGAAAGCCTCTCAAGATTCCAGTCACAGCCAAAAATATAAACATAGGTGAAATGGGTCCACAATGAAAGTTGTTACTAATGAAAGTCAAATCTGATTGCCTGAAGATGAGGATAAATATAGCCATTTCTTATGCCTTCCAAGTATACATTCCTTTACTGGGCAGAGTTTGTTGGGAAGACAAAATTTTGGTGAAAAGTGCCTGTACGTGGGCCTGCACACCTGTGTTGTATATATATATGTGTATGTTGGGAAGGCAAGAGAGAGGGACATCACCATCAAACAAGGTCTTCATTTGTCCCTCTACTTGATTTATCATTCCAAACCTTAATTTATCTTTTCCAGAAAGAGTTTAACCACTCCCTTTGGAGAAGTTATATGAAGAAGAGGACAGTGGCTAATGTAACCAAACATGAAACACAGTAGAACTCTTTCCAAAGAGAAACAATGCACTCAATTGTTAAAGGTTGTTAGTATTATGATAGTGAATGGTGATACGATGTGGAGAGAAACTGCAGAAGGAATTTAGTGTAGTGAGAACAACATGCCCTTTGGGTTACAACTGGACCTTTTTCAAATTCAAATTCTGCCACTTATAAACTGTGTGTCTTGGAACAAAGAAACATTTTTGAGAGTCAGTTTCTTTATTGTGAAATGGAGACAGTAACAATTCACTGCATGACTGTGAAAATCAAATGTTATTAGGCCATTAAATGCTTACTGGAGTGTCTGGCACATGATAAAATCATAATGTATGACAAATACTAGGAGCTCTGGTAGTGTAGTGCCTAAGGCACCTGACTGTTAACCAGAAGGCTGGCGGTTCAAACCCACCAGCCACTCCTCAGAAGGAAGATGGGGCAATCTACTTCTGTAGTGATACTGCCTCAGAAACTCAAGGAGGGGTCGCTATGAGTTGGTCCGACTCAAGGGCACATAACAACAACAACAACAACATGATAAATACTATTTGATACTTCTGATATTTGCTTCTTGTGCCTCAATCTCAGTTTACTTTTATGATTGTCTCATACTAGATTTGACCTCTGGGGTAGAGACCAAGAAAATTCACCTTTACTTGTACAAAGATCATAAGCGGTATGGAACAAGACCCAGATATTCTGTGTAATATACATTTTTAAATAAGAAAGCTGATCTTTTACATGTAGACAGGACCCAGCTGTTACATGATACAGAACATTATTCTGTATCAAGAAACTCACTGCCACGATGTTTCAGCGTAATTTAGACAGTTTATTTGTTTGTTCTGTAAGAATTCCCAGGTATGTAATAGAGCTGACAAGGGACAAGGTTGTGGTCACTTCTTGGTCACAGCCAACTACTCAGAAGGAGCAAGTAGTTGGGCCTGTGTGCTGGGGACCATAGCCACAGAGGACAACAAGCTCAATTGGCATAACATACAACACAAAAACATTGTTCCACATTCTACTTTGGCAAATAGCTACTGGGATCTTCAAGGCTTGCAAGCAGCCACCTAGATGTAACAATGGGTCTCTCCTTGTCCAGAGCAAAGAAGAATGAAGGAAACCAAAGACAAATGGAAACAATTAGTCCAAGGGACTGTTACACCATGCTATATTCAGCCTATACAACTATAAGAACAGAAGAACTTGATCGTGCTTGGCTACCACTATCAACCTCTTGCAGGAGGATCTATATAGGAGATCCTGGATAAAGTGAAAAACAATGTGGGACAATACTAAAAATCATTAAAAAAAAAAAAAAATGAGGTTTGCTGGTTTGATAGACCCTGATGGAACCACTGAAACTATGGCCCCTAACAGCCTGTCAGGTCTGGAATTGAACCTCCTCCTCTGGCTTCTAGCAAAACACAAGCATATGAGTTGAATATTTACATTAGATAGATACACTCCTTGGAGAGATCAGTCATAGGAGAATAGAATAGCAGTGTATGCACAAGGAGACAGCTCGTGTATGGGAGGGAAGGAGAAAGGAAAGAGGTATCTTTGGTGAGGCGTGGGAGGGGAACTCTTGCATTGTGGTAAATTGTCAATGTCATGAGATGAAGTGTATATGAGCTGTTGTATGGAAAGTGAATTTGCTCTGTAAACTTTGACCTAAATCACAATAAAAATTAAAAAAAAAAAAAAAGGAAGGAAGGAAGGAAGAAATCCACTGACATTAATTCAATTCTGACTCATAGTGACACCAATTGAGTTTCCAAGGCTGTAAATCTCTTTCTCTCTCTCTCTCTTTTTTTTTTAAATTTTATGGTGATTTGGGTGAAAGTTTACAGAGCAAATTCATCTTCCATATAGCAGTCTACATACACTTTGTCTCATGACATTTACTGTAATATTAAAAATATCCAACAATTTCCTACTTACTCCCCACATCCACCTCTTCCATGTTTCCTTCCTTCCATGCACTCGTGGCTCCGAGCTGTCTCCCTGTGCATACACAGTCCTTCTATTCTCCCATGATTGTTCTCTCCAAGGAGTGTATCTACCTAATGTAAATGTTTAGCTCATATGCCTGTCTTTTGGCTGGAAGCCACAGGAATGGGTTCAATTCTAAACCTGGAAGACAGCTAAGAGCCATAGTTTCAGGGGTTCCACCAGGTTCTGTTAGACCAGCAAATCTGATCCCTCCACTATATCCAGGATCTCCTAAATAAATCCTCCTCCGAGTGGTTGACAGTGGGAGCCAAGCACCATCTAATTCTTCTGGTCTCAGTCCTGTAGGCTGAGGATCGCATGGTCTACCAGTCCTTTGAACTAATTGTATCTATATGTCTATACTTTTCTTCATTCTTCTTTGCTTTGGATGAGGATAGACCCATTGTTTCACCTAGATGGCTGCTTGCAAGCTTTTAAGATCCCAGTCACTACTCACAACAGTAGGATATGGAACGATGTCTTTGTGTAGTATGTTATGCCAATTGAGTTTGATATCCCCTCTGACCATGGTCCTGAGCCCATAGGTTCAACTACTTGCTCCATATGGGTAGCTGGCTATGGCCAAAAAGTGACTACAACCTTGTCCCTTGTCAGCTCTACTACATACTTAGAAATTCTTACACAACATCTAAGTACACCTGTAGAAACATTGTCTGCCAACCCTATACATGGTCATGGGCACACTCCCCCATGCATAGCCATACCTAATCATTCAGCCTGTCCACCCACCAATCAACCTGTATATCAATGTTTGCCTTCATTGCCAATGCAATACTCTATGTGGAAAGGATTCATCTTTGAAATCTGTACCTCCCATGTACCTCTCTCTGTCTTACTCTTCCTCAATGCCACCATATTGATCATTAATATTTGGTACATTGCCCTTCTATTCACCCAAGTGAATACTTGTCTCTACTTCTATGACAGTGTTGCCTCCCTTCTCCCCCCCATAACCAATAAAGAAAATTTACTTTCCATATAGAAACCTTTCTTTGACATTTTGCAAGAAATGACTAATACAGTATTTGTCCTTCTGTGATTGACTTATTTAACTCAGCATAATGTCCTCCAAGTTCATCCATGATATGCTGTGTTTTTCAGCTTCTACGTTATTCACTAGGGTTGCATAGTGTTCCATTGTGTGTATGTACCAGTTTGGTTATCCATTCTCCTGTTGATGGACACGTAGATTGTTTCCATCTTTTTGCTATTGTAAATACTGCTGCGATGAACT
>NW_006921695.1:9854089-9855537 GCF_000298275.1 Orycteropus afer afer | reverse complement strand
CTTGTCTGGTTCCTGTTCTCTAGGGGAATGGTTTCAGTCTCTCTGCATTGAGAAGAAGATTGGCTTTTGGTTTTCCGTATATGTCCTTTATTATGTTGAGGACTGTCCATTCTATTCCTATTTTGCTGAGAATTTTGATTAGGAATCGGTGTTGGATTTTATCAAATGCCTTTTCTCCATCAATTGATATGATCATGTGTTGTTTTTTTCTTTTTTTTCCTTTGTTTTATTTATGTGGTAGATGATGTTGATTGTTTTTCTAATGTTGAACCATCTTTTCACACTTGATATGAACCCCACTTGGTCATAATATATTATTTCTTTGATATGTTGTTGGTGTGCATTGGCTAGGATTTTGTTGATAATTTTTGCATCTTTATTCATTTGGGATATTAGTCTGTAGATTTCCTTTTTAGTGATATCTTTGGTTTTGGTATCAAGGTTATGCTTGTTTCATCAAATGAATTTGGAAGTACTGCTAAATATTTGAGATTGTCTTCTTTTTTATTGTGATGTGAAGGTTTATCATTTTTCTTTGAGGTGCCATGTGGTTTATACTTGTCTCCCCAAATTTAAAGCAATCCATTCTATCTTGCAACTCTCTTGACTTCCTAGCCATTTAGAAGTTCTGTAACTACACTGTTTTTTTCCTCATTTTGGTTTGTAATTGTCCTTATTTGCTAATTGATGTCTCTGGTTCCCTCTTTACAATCTTTTAAGCTTATTTTACTTTGGATACTTCCATAGCTATATTGGTTTCTCGATTATGCCATCATGGGTACTAATGGTCAGTTGTTGTTTGCTGTAACTGGTTCTCTGTTCAAAGGACTCCCTTTAGTGTCTCTTGCAAGGTGGGTCTGGTTTAAACAAATTCTCTAAATTTCTGCTTATCTGGAAATCTAATTTCACTATCATATTTGAGGGACAATTTTGTTGGATGCATAATTTTTGGTTGGATATTTTTCTCTTTCATGGTTTTATATATACCATCCTATTGTCTTCTTGCCTGCATGGTTTCTGCTCAGAAATCAGACCTAAGTCTTATTGGTTGCCCTTTGCAGGTAACTTTTCATTTTTCCCATGCTGCTTTCAGGATTATTTCTTTGTCTTTGGAATTGATGAGCCTGATGATGATATGTCTTATTGATTTTCTTTTGGGATCTATCCTGTTTGAGGTTGGTTGGACTTCCTGAATGGATATATTCTCATCTTTCATCATATCAGGGAAGTTGTCTTTCAACAAATCCAGGATAATTTTCTCAGTGGTTTTCTTTTTCTCTTCCTGTTCTGGAATTCTGATTACATGTAGGTTATTCCTTTGGGTGGTATCCCACAGGAATCTTAGGCTTTCTTCATTTTGTTTTGATTTTTTTTTTTTTTTTTTTTTTTTCTGATTGATCCCTTTCGCATTTGTCTTCGATTTTATTAATTCTGTCTTTCTTTGATTC
>NW_006921695.1:9843127-9853888 GCF_000298275.1 Orycteropus afer afer | reverse complement strand
TTATTATTATTATTATTATTATTATTAATTGATTCAGTATCAGGGAGTTCCAATGCTGCTTTTCCTCAGAGATATGTTCTGGGTCTATATCCTGCTCCTTGTTGTCTCGAGACATTGTGAATTTGTTATATTTATATTTAATTGGTGATCGTATGTTGGAGTCATTTACCCATGATTTTCATTGACTTTTCTTTCTCTCTCTCTCTTTTTTTTTTTTTTTTGGCGGGGGGGTTGGTTTATCTGAGTAAGCAGGGTACTGTGCTACTCTACCCACTAGTTGACAGCACTTATGCACTCATGCCCTGTCTCCTGGTGCATATGATAGAGAATGAGAGTGGCTGCACAGGTCTCTGTTAACTGTTTGTGAAGAGCAATTAAGGGTGACTCAGGCTGTTATTGGTGGTCATGTATAATTGGCCATTTAGTGCAGAAGGAAATGGTGGCTCTCATTCAGTAAGTGGAATTGCAGGAGGTGTAGGTGTGGTTGGATCGTATGGGCATGATTGCTGTCTCCAACACAGTTAAACACAAACAACAATGAAAAAAACATCAAAAAGCAAAAAAAAAGAGGACAAAAAACACATACTATTTAACACATGGGAATGGTTAACAAAAAGAGAAAAAAAAAAGAAGAAGAAAGACAATAAATTAGAGAACATATTTAAAGAAATATTTTAAAATGCCAAAAGAAGTATCAATGGAAAAAGTAGAAAAAAAAAAATTTAAAAATCTGCATTTTCAGTGGAAGGGCGAGTAATAGGAAATAGCTGGAGTAGAAGAATAATGAAGGAAAAAAAATGGATAAAATGCAAAAGAAAAACAAAGAATGGGGAGTATCACATGAAAGAAAAAAAATGGAAACCAGAATCAGGGAAGAGAGAAAAGCTATAACTAGAACCTGGGAAGGGAAGAAGAAAGAATAGTAATAAAAAGGACAAAATCAAAGGGGAAAAGATAGCAATAATAATTTTAAAACAGGCAAAAACAAACAAACTGAAAAAAACAAAGAGAAACCAGGGCAGGAAGAGGCAGGACACCCAGGCTCTGTCAGAGCACACAGACTGGGATGGAATTCCTGCCGGTCCAGAAGGTTGGAGGGAGTGAGGGATGGTCACACCTCCATTCACCAAGAGGGTGTGGGGTATAAGAGTAACAAGGGAATGTTGCACCTTTCCAGCCCTCACTATCCAGAATATCCTTCCTGTCTGGCAAGTGGAGCCTATTCTTAGGTCCCTGGAATCTGAGAGAATGCTGTTGCTTTAAATATCCAAAATGGATGAACCTCTTGTAAACATTCAAAATGGCTGTCCCTTTCGTACAGCCAAAATTCCACAGCTCAGCCCATCTCCCTCTTTGCCGCTTTCCCTTTTATTCACCAGCCACCAGTACAGGCCTCCGTGCAGTCCCTGGCTAGCAGGGCCAATTTTTAAGTTAATTCTTAGGTCCTAACACCTCTTGGCAATATCCAAGCTGCCTGTGCCATCAGAATTGCTGACAGACCACAGTTCCGTATGTCTCTTTTTTCAGTGTTTTCATGCAGGTTATTCTACTAATTGGAGTTCAGCCCACTTCTGTATCTTTATTTTTAAATCTCAGGGCCCTAAGATTATGTTCTGTATATCTGTGTTAATTGGTTCCTCTTTTATTTGTTGAAGAGGGTCTGTTTAGCTTGTGTGCCTTTTCTGCCATGCTACCAGATCTCCAAGCAGTAATATTTAAAGAAAGAGATTGCCTAATTTTCCTCCCACAGAATGGCTAATGGATTTGAACCTTACAACTTCTAGTTAGCAGTCAAATGCCTTAGGCAATGCACCACAAGAACTCCTTTCATTGATCAAGATATGTCTCCATATCTGAACAAAAAATGCTCTGATAGGATTTGTGCTTTGATACTACTCACCTTGCTGGTGTTAATGGGCCATGAAGTCAATTCTGAGTCATAGTGACATGATAGGACAAAGTAGAACTGCCTGCAGTGTTTTTTTTGTTTGTTTGTTTTGTTTTTTTAATTTAGGCTTTAAACTTTACGAGAGAGATCGCCAGGTCTTTTCTCCCATGGAACTATTGGTGGGTTTGAAATGCTGACCTTTTGGTTAGCAGTGGATCATTCAACCATTGCACTACTTTCTACTCACTTTGTTGTTGTTAAGTGCCTTTGAGTTGTTCATAGCGACCTTATGTACAACAGCATGAAACACATTATCCCGTCCTGTGCCATCCTCACCTCACAATCCTTGTTACACTTGAGGCCATCATTGCAGTTACTGTGTCAAACCATCTCACTGAGGGTCTTCCCTTTCTCCACTGACCCTTTGCTTTATGAAGCATGATATCTTTCTCCAGGGAATGGTCCCTTCTGACAACATGATTGAAGAAGGTGAGATGAATTCTGGCCATTCTCTCTTCCAATGAATATTCCAGCTGTACTGCCAAGAGAGATTTATTCATTCTTCTGACAATCCATAGTATTTTCAATATTCTTCACCAACACCACAATTCAAACACATCAACTCTTCTTTGGCCTTCCTTATTCATTGTCCAATTTCTATGCATATGAAGCTATTCAAAATACCATGACCTGGATTAGGCCATCTTAGTCTTTAAAGTGAAATCTTTGCTCTTCAACACCTTAAAGAGGTCTTTTGCAGCAGATTTGCCCAGTGCAATGCCATGTATGACTTCTTGACTGCTGCTTCCATGTGTGTTGACTATAACCAAAACCAAACCCAACTCACTGCCATAGAGTTGAGCCCGACTCATAGAGAACTCTCCTTGGTTTTAGACGTGGTATCTCTATGGAAGTAGATTTCTCAATATTCCTTCCATGGAGTGGCTGGTGGGTTTGAACCTTCAGCCTTCTGGTTAGCAGTCAAATGCTTTAGGCACTATGCTATGAGTTTTGACTATGGATCCAAGTAAAATGAAATCCCTGACAACTGCAATCTGTTCTCTATCATGATGTTGTTTATTGATCTTGTGAAGATTTTTGTTTTCTTTAAATTCATATGTAATACATACTGAAACATTTAATCTTCATCAATAAGTGCTTCAAGTCTTCTTCACTTTCAGCAAGCAACGTTGTGCCATGTGCATATCACAGATTGTTAATGAGCCTTCCTCAAATCCTGATGCCATGTTCTTCTTCATATAGTCCAGCATCTCAGATTATTTGCTTAGCATATAGATTGAATCAGTATGGTGAAAGAATACAACCCTGATGTACACCCTTCCTGATTTTAAACTATGCAGTACTCCCTTGTTCTGTTTAAAAGACAGCCTCTTGGTCTATATCCAGTACCTCATTAGAAAAATTGAGTGTTCTGGAATTCCCATTCTTCTCAATGGTGTCCATAGTTTGTTATGATCAACACGGTTAAGTGCCTTTGCATAGTCAATAAAACATAGGTAGAAATCTTTCTGGTATTCTTTGCTTTCAGCTAACATGCATCTTGCATCAGCAATGATATCCATTGCTCCACCTCTTCTGAATCCAGCCTGCATTTCTTGAAGTTCCTTGTCAATATACTGCTGCAAACACTTTTGAATTTTCTTCAGTAAGATTTTTATTTGTGTGTGATATTAATGATATTGTTAATATTTTTCACATTTTGTTGGATCACCTTTCTTTGGAATGGGCACAGATATGGATCTCTTCCAGTTAATTGGCCAGGTCTTCCAAATTTCTTGTTACAGGTCAGTAAGCACCTCCAAATTGTACATCTGTTTGTTCAAACATTTAAATAGATATTCTCGTCAGTTCCTTGAGGCTTGTTTATCACCAATTCCTTCAATGCAGCTTAGACTTCTTCATTCAGTAATATTGTTTCTTAATCACATGCTACCTCCTGAAATAATTGCACATTCACCAATTCTTTTTGATACAGTAAATTCATTTATTTCTTCCATCATCTTTTGATGCATCCTTCGTTGTTCAATATTTTGCCCACAGAATCCTTCAATATTGCAAATTGAGGCTTGAATTTTTTCTTCAGTTCTTTCAGATTGAGAAATATTGGGTATGTTCTTCCCTTTTGGTTTTCTAACTCCGGGTCTTTGCACATTTTATTATAATACTTTACTTTGTCCTCTTGAGTCACCCTTTGAAATCTTCTATTCAGTTATTTTATCTCAGCATTTCTTCTGTTTGCTTTAGCTACTCTATGTTCAAGAACAGTTTCAGAGTGTCCTCTGACATCCATTTTGACATTTTCTTCCTTTTTTGTCTTTTTAGGGATCATTTTCTTTCTTCATGTATGATGTTCTTGATATCATCCCAAGATTCATTTGATCTTAAGCTATTGGTGTTCAATCCATCAAATCTATTCCTCAGATGGTGTCTAAATTCAGGTAAGATATAATGAAGGTCATATTTTGGCTCTTTAATTTTCTTAAGCTTCAATTTAAACTTGCTTCATTCTACAGTCTATTGGATGGTCTATTCCACAGTCAGATCCTGGCCTTGTTTTGACTGATGATATTATGTTTCTTAATCACTTTTTTCCACCGATGTAGTCAATTTGATTTGTGATATTCCAGCTGGTGAGGTCCCCAAGTATAATAAGTTGTTTATCTTCTTGAAAAAAAATGTATTTGCAGTGAATAAGTCATGGGTCTTGCAAAATTCTATTATGCAATTTCCAGCATCATTTCTTTAATCAAAGCCATGTTTTCCAACTACAGATGCTTTGTCTCTGTTTCCAATTGCATTCCAATCACCAATAATAATCAATACAGCTTGATTGCATGTTTGATCAATTTAAGACTGCAGAAGTTAGTTTTAAAAAAAATCTTGAGTTTCTTTACCTTTAGTTTTAGTAGTTGGTGCATAAATTTGAGTAATAGTGGTATGAACTGATCTTCCTTGTAAGCATACGGATATTATCCTACCACTAACAGCATTGTACTTCAGGATATATCTTGAGCTGTTCTTTTTAGTGATGAATGCTCCTCCATTCATCTTCAATATGTCATTCCTGGCATAGTAGAACACGTAGTTGTCTGATCCCAAATGACCAAAACCAGTGTATTTCAGCTCACTAATGTATGTGATACATATCTTTATACATTCTGTTTCATTTTTGACTACTTCCAATTTTCCTAGATTCATACTTTGTACAATTCACATTTTGATTATTAATGGATGTTTGCAAATGTGTCTTCCCATTTTGAGTTATGCCTCATCAGCAAATGAAGGTCCAAAAGGCTTTACTCCATCCATGTCATTAAGGTTGATTCTACTTTAAGGAGGCAGCTCTTCCCCATCACATTTTGAATGCCTTCCTCCCTAATGGGCTCATCTTCAGGCACTACATAAGACAGTACTTCATAGCTCTTCCTAAAGTTATATCCCGCACCACAAACTGAGGTATAAGGAAGCACATAAAGGGAAAGGTGAATACCATATGATGAGGATGACGAAGAAAGATATATCTACAAGCCCAGAAACTCCAAGGATTGGTGGGTACTAGAGACTAAAAGTCATTACTGTCAGTATGTCTTTCTGTAGTGGCTTGTGTGTTGCTGCGTGTTGCTATAAGGCTGGAGACTATGCAACTTCTATTTCAAATACCAGCAGGGTCACTCATGGTGGACAGGATTCAGCAGAACTTCTAGACTTAAAGACTTGGGAGAAGGATGGGGCCATCCACTTTGAACAAAAATGGCTCCTGAAAACCTTATGAATAGCAATGAAACACTGCCTGATATATTAGTGGAAAACTATAAACAGCAGTGAAATATTGTCTGATACAGTGCTGAAATATTAGTCCCTCAGGTAGGAAGGCACTCAAAATACTACTGGGGAAGAGTGCCTCCTCAAAATAGACTTTAATGATGTGGATGGAATAAAGCTTTTGGATCTTCTTTGCTGAAGGGGCACAACTGAAAATATGATGAAGCATCTGCAAGCATTCATTAATAATCAGAATATGGAATGTAGGAAGTATGAATCTAAGAAAATTGGAAGTGGTCAAAAATGAAATTGATTAATAAGTTTAATACTCTAGGCATTGTTGTTCTCGGTGTTGTTAGGTGTCATTAAGTAGTCTTCGACTCATAGTGACCCACAGCAGAAAGAAACATTGCCCAGTCTTGTGTCAGCCTCAGGATCCTTGCTATATCTGATCCCATTGGTACAGCCACTGTGTCTGTCCATCTCATTTGGGGTCTTCCCATTCTTTGTTGACCCTCCACTTTACCAAGCATGATATCCTTCTCCAAGGAATGGTTCCCTCTGACAACATGACCAAAGTAAGTGACACAAAGTCTGGCCATTCTTGCTTCCAAGGAGCATTCTGGCTGCACTTCTTCCAGGACAGAGTTGTTAGTCTTTTTGGCAGACCATGGTACTCTTAACATTCTTCTCCAACACCACAACTCAAAAGCATCAGCTCTTCTTCAATCCTCCTTATTCATTGTCCAGCTCTCACATGCATAAAGGGTGATTGAAAATACCATGACCTGGTCTCCTAGTCTTTAGGAGAAACATTTCCTCTTCATCACTTGAAAGAGGTCCTTTGCAGCAGCTTTGCACAATCCAATATGTCGTCTGATGTCTTGACTGATGCTTCCGTTGGCGTTGATTGTAGAACCAAGTAATATAAAGTCCTTGACAATTTCAATCTTTTCTCCATCCACTGTGAAGTTGCTTATTAGACCAGTTGTGAGGATTTTTGTTTTCTTTATATTGAGTTGTAATCCACACTGCAATCTTTAATCTTCATCAGTAAGTGCTTCAAGTCATCCTCACTTTCAGCAAGCAAAGTTGTGTTGCCTGAGTATCACAGGTTGTTAATGAGTCTTCCTGCAATCTTATGCCTTGTTCTTCTTCATATAATCCAGCTTCTCAGATTATTTGCTCAGCATACATATTGACTAAGAACCATGAAAGGATACCACCTTGACACACTCCCTTCTTGATTTTGAACCATGCAGTATCCTCTTGTACTGATTGAACAGCTTCCTGATCTATGACCAGGTTCCTCAAGAGTACAATCAAGTGTTTTGGAATTCCCATTCTTCTCCAGGTTATCCATAATTTGTTATGATCCACAAAATCCAATGCTTTCACGTAGCCAATAAAGCATAAGTAAACGTCTTTCTGGAATTCTTTGCTTTCAGCTAAGAGCCATCTGACATCAGCAATGACATCTCTCATTCCACATCCTCCTTTTAATACAGTTTGCATTTCTGAAGCTCTGTTTCAACATACTGCTGCAACCATTTTTGAATTATCTTCAGTAAGATTTTACTTGCATGTGATATTAATGATACTGTTCAATAATTTCCACATTTTGTGGGATCACCTTTCTTTGGAATGGGTACAAATATGATCACTTCCAGTCAGTTGACTAGGTAATTGTCTTCCAAATCTTTTGGTATAACCAGGTGAGTGCCTCAAGCAGGGCATCTGTTTGTTGAAACATCTCAATGGGTATTCTGTCAATTCCTGGAACCTTGTTCTTTGCCAATTCCTTCAGTCCAGCTTCGATTTCTTCCTTCAGTACCATTGGTTCTTGACCATATGCCACTTCCTGAAATAGATGAACATTGACCAGTTCTTTTTGGTACAGTGATTCTGTGTATTCCTTCCATCTTCTTTTGATATTTCCTGCATCATTCAATATTTTGCCCATAGACTCTTTCAACATTGCAACTCAAGGCTTAAACTTTTTCCTCAGTTCTTTCAGCTTGAGAAAGGCCAACCATGATCTCCCCTTTTTGTTTTCTAACTCCAGGTCTTTGCACATTTCATTATAGTAATTGGCTTTGTCTGCTCAAGTTGCTCTTTTAACTCTTCTGTTCAAATCTTTTATCTTGTCATTTCTTCCATTTTCTTTAGGGACTCTCCACTCAAGGGTAAGTTTCAGAGTTTCTTCTGACATCCATTTTTTGTCTTTTCTTCCTTTCCTCTTTTTAATGACCTCTTGCTTTGTTCATGGATAGTGATCTTGATGTCATCTCATAATTCCTATGGTTTTCAGTCATTGGTGTTCAGTGCAACAAATCTATTCTTTAAGTGATCTCTACATTCAGGAGGGATATTATCAAGGTCATGTTTTGGCTCTCATGGACTTGTTTTGTCTTCAACTTCAACTGGAATGTGCATATGAGCAGTTGATGGTCTGTTCCACAATCAGCTCCTGGCCTTCTTTTGGCTGAAGATATTGAACTTCTCCATAACCTCTTGCCACAGATGTAGTCAATCTGATTCCTGTGTATTCCATCTGGTGAAGTCCATGTGTATAATCATCACATTTGTTGTTGAACAAAATATTTGCAATGAATAAGTCATTGGTATTGCAAAATTCTATCTTGCGATCTCCAGCATTATTTGTATATCCAAGGCCATATTTTACTACTACCGGCAACTCTTCTTTGTTTACAACTTTTGTATTCCAGTCACCAGTGATAATCAACATATTTTGATTGCAAGTTCAATCAATTTCAGATTGCGGAAGTTGTTAGAAATCTTCAATTTCCTCATCTTTGGCTTTGGTGGTTGGTGTATAGATTTGAATCATAGTAGTATTAACTGGTCTTCTTGTAGGCATATGGATATTATTCTATCATTGACAGCACTGTACATCAGGACAGATCTTGAAACACAATTTATGACAATGAATGCCACACCATTCCTCTTTGTTTTGTCATTTCCAGCATAGTAGATCTTATGGGTGTCTGATTCAAAATGGCCAAAATCAGTCCATTTCAACTCACTCACTAATGCCTAAGATATTGATCTTTATGCATTCCATTTAATTTTTCACAACTTCCAATTTCCCTAGATTCATACTTCATACATTCCATGCTCCAATCATTAATGGATGTTTGCTTCTGTTTCTACTCATTTTGAGTCATGCCATATCAGCCAATGGAGGTCCCAAAAGCTGTACTCTATCCATATTGTTAAGGTCATCTCTACTCTGAAGAATCAGTTTTCCCTGGTAAAGTTTTGAGTGCCTTCTGACCTCCTCTGCTCATCTCTGGAGTTATATAAGACAATGTTTCAGGTTATTCATAAAGTTTTCCAGTTATATGTTTCCAGTGAAATACTGCTATTCATAAAGTTTTCACTGGCCAATTGTTTGAGAAGTGTATGGCCTCTTCCTTCTTCTTAGTCTGTTTTAGGCCAGAAGCTCTGGTGAAAACTGCCCACCATGGGTAACCCTGCTGGCATTTTGCAACATGGTAGCGTAGACTCCAGCCTCATAGCATTACATAAGCCACAACAGGATGACAAACTGACAGACAAGTTCATCTCCTTTAGTTCTTCTTAACTCCTGTGGACCTGGCTATCTCAGGCAATGGTCTTAGAATAGATCTATTTAAAAGTGAAAATCAACTCCTAATACCCAGCCTGCCTACCTCAGTCCCAGTATAGAGCTACACTCAAGCAAAAAAAAAAAAAAAAAGCCTCCAAGCCTTAGGCCCACCTGCTTTAGGCCTAGCCTTAATATAGAGCCTCACCCAAGTGAAAAGCAGCCTCTAAGCCTCAGGACCACCTACCTCAGGCTTCTAGGCATTAGTGAGTTGAAATGGACTAGTATTGGCATTTTGAATCCGTCAGTGATATAGGCTACTATGCCAGGAATGAAAACTGAATAGGAATGTCATTATATTCATCTTGAAAAATAACATTTCAAGATATATCCTGTAAAACAGTGCTGTTAGTGATAAGATACTATCCAAGGATTATATCTATATGCCTACAAGGAAGGCCAGTTAATACAACTATTCCTCAAATTTGCATACCAAACACTAAAGTCAAAGATGAAGAAGTTGAACATTTTACCAACTTCTGCAGTCTGAAATTGACCAAACATACAATCAAGTTGCATTGATAATTACTTGTGATTAAAATGTGAATTTGGAAACAAAGATGAAGTATCAGTAGTTGGAAAATATGACCTTGGAGATAGAAATGACTATGGAGACTACATGATAGAATTTTGTAAGACCAATGACTTATTCATTGCAAATACCTTTTCTTTGGAGTTCCAGTAAGATGGAGGACCAGGCACCAAACTACACAGACCCTCTTTAACAAAGAAAAGAGGAACCAATTAACATAGATACAGAACATTATCCTGGAACCCAGAGCTTTGAAAGGAAGGATACAGAAGTGTTCTAAACTCCAACTAGTAGAAGAACCTGGATTAAAACACCAAAAAAAAGACATACAGAGTTGCAGACTCCAGCAATCTTAGCAGCACGGAGAGCTGGATATTGTCAAGTGGTGTTAGGAATTAACCTATAAATCAGCCTTGCTAGCCAGGGGCTGCACAGAGGACTACAGTGGTGGTTGGTCAATAAAAGGGGAAGCAGTGAAGAGGAAGATGGAGTGAGCTGTGGATTTTTGGCTGTCTGGAGTGTGTAGCCATTTCAAATGTTTACAAGCAGTTTGACCATATTGGATACTTAAAGTGATAGCATTCTCTCAGATTCCCAGGACCTGAGAATAGATTCCACTTGCTGGGGACTGCAAGGATATACTGGACACTGAGGACTGCAAAGGAGACAGGTGTTAAATGCGTAAGTGCTGCCAACTAGTGAATAGAGGAGTACAGTATGCTGCTTACTCAGATATATCCAAGAAAAAAAAAGTATTGGGAAAATCACTCTAACATACAATTACTAATTAACTAGAAATACAACAAAGTTACAATGTCTCAGAGACAACAGACCATCACAGTCCACACAAAAAAATAAGATAAAGCAGTAGAAACAAGGGAGCAGGACACAGACCCAGAACACAGCCTT
>NW_006921695.1:9840879-9842037 GCF_000298275.1 Orycteropus afer afer | reverse complement strand
TACTTACAAAGGACAACCAATAAGACTAAGCTCTGATATTTCAGCTGAAACCATGCAGGAAAGAAGACAATGGGATGGTATATATAAAACCCTGAAAGAGAAAAAATTCTAACCAAGAATTACATATCCAGCAAAATTGTCCCTCAAATATGATGGTGAAATTAGGAGATTTCTAGACAAGGATAAATTAAGGAAATTTGTTAAAACCAGACCAACCATACAAGAGACACTAAAGGGAGTTCTCTGAACAGAGAACCACTAATTGCAAACAATAACCAACCATTGATACCATGATGTAACTCATGGTTTCTGAGTTACCATGATGTAACTCAGAAACCAATCCAGTTATAGAAATATCCAAAGTAAGATAAACTTAGAAGATTGTAAACAGTGAACCAGAGACATCAATTAGCAAATGAGGATAACTACAAGCCAAAAAGAGGGGAAAAATAGTATAATTACAGAACTTTTAAATGGTGAGAAACTCAAGAGAGTTGCAAGATAGAATGGACTGTTCTAAACTTGGGGAAAAAATTATAAATCACAGGATAACCTCAAAGAAAAATGATAAACTTTCACATCACAATAAAAAAGAGGATAAGCATTAGTATTTAGCAAATATTAAAACAACAGCAATGAAGGAAATGATAACACTATTCATAAACAAAATGAGCTCAGCACAGAAAACTATATGGAACTGAGAAATCAGGAAGTCCATGAAAAAATATAACAAAATAACAGCATACTTGTCGTACTTGTCAATAATTAAACTGCATGTTAATGGATTAAATGCACCACTCAAAAGACAAAGAGTTGCATAATGAATAAGAAAACATAATCCATCAATATGCTTTCCATAAGAGACACACCTTAGAGAAAAAGACAAAAATAGACTAAAAATCAAAGGTTAGACTATAATTTATCAAACAAATGGCAATCAAAAAAGAGCAAGAGTGGCAATATTAATTTTTGGTCAAGTTGACTTTAAGACAAAAACCACCACAAGAGACAAGGAAGGGTATTATATAATGATTAAAGGATCAACTGAACAAGAAGATATAACCATAATAAATATCTATGGACCCAATGAAAGACCCCCAAAATATATAAATCAGACTTTAACAGAATTGGAAAGACAAATTGGTGACTCCATAATCA
>NW_006921695.1:9839030-9840054 GCF_000298275.1 Orycteropus afer afer | reverse complement strand
TCAACAAGACTAGAAGGTTTTTTTCTTTTTTTCTTTTGTAAGATTAATAAGATTGACAAACCACTGGCAAATTTAACAAAGGAAGGAGAGAATACAAATAACACAAATAAGAAATTAATTGGGCAACAACACAACAGAACCAAATGAAATAAAAAGGATAACATCGGGATACTATGAAGAACTGTACTCTATCAAATTTGAAAATCTAGAAGAAATGGACAGATTTCTAGAAATGCTACTTGCCTAAACTAACACATACTGAGGTGGGAAACTTGAACAGATCCATAACAGAAGAAGAAACTGTGCAATCATAAAAAAAAATTACCAACAGAAAAAAGCCCTGGCCCAGATTGTTTCACTGGAGAATTCTACTGAACGTTCAGAGAAGGACTGAACCAATCCTACTAAAACTATTCTAGAACATACAAAATGATGATATCCTCCCAAATTCATGAAGCAAGCATAACCTTGAAACCCAAACCAGGAAGACATTACTATAAATGAAAACTGTTGTTGTTAGGTGCCAATGAGTTGTCTCCAACTCACAGCAACCCTATGTACAGCAGAACAAAACACTGCCTGGTCTTATGCCAGCCCCGCATCCTTGCTATACCTAACCCCATCGTTGTAGCCATTGTGTAAATCCATCCTGTTGAGAGCCTTCCCATTTTTCCTTGCTCAATTATCATAACATCACTTGCTGCCATCGAGTCGGGACCAACTCATAATGACCCCTCCTTGGGTTTTCAAGGTAGATAACATACTACATAAAAACATAGTTCCATATCCTACTTTGGCAAGTAGTGACTGGGATCTTATAAGCTTGCAAGTGGCCATCTAGATTCAACCATGTGTCTCTCTCCTTGTCCAGAGCAAAGAAGAATGAAGAAAACCAAAGACATATGGAAACAATTGGTCCAAGGGACTGATAAAATATACAATCTTAAGCCTATATGACTGTGAGACCAGAAGCACTAGATGGTGCCTGGCTACCACTGTCAACCATTCAGAGGAAGATCTATGT
>NW_006921695.1:9825532-9838490 GCF_000298275.1 Orycteropus afer afer | reverse complement strand
TTCAACTACATAAAGAGCAATTATATAATAGCCCTTGCCAGATGGAATACACTGGAATCAAATCACTACATCTGTGAAAAGACATGACTGAGAAGCTCAATATCATCTGTCAAAACAAGATTGACTGCAGAACTGACAATCAATTGTTCATATGCAAGTTCATGTTGCAGCTAAAGAAAATTAAAACTAGTCCACATGAGCCAAAATATGACCCTGTTATATCCCACTTGAATTTAGAGAGTATCTGAAGAATTGATTTGATAAAGTGAACACCAATGAACAAAGACCAGACAAGTTGTGAGATGACATCAAGAACATCATATATGGGGACTCCATTCAGCATTCTGTACTGTGTACATGCTGATAGTTACCCTAATATTGGATTATTATCTTTGTTTTGTCTTTGTTCAGTCCAAGGCCTACTGGAAAAAAAAAAAAAAAAAAAGGAAAGAACATCATGTATAAAGAATGCTCTTGGAAGTGAGTAAAGAATGTTCTTGGAAGTGGAACGGCCAGACTTCGTCTCACCTACTTTGGTCATGTTGTTAGAAAAGAACATTCCCTGGAGAAGGATGTCATGCTTGGTCAGGTAGGGGGTCAACAAAAGAGAGGAAGGTCCTCAATGAGATGGATTGACACTGTGGCTGAGATGATGGGCTCAAGGATAGCAAAGATCATGGAGCTGGAGCGTGACCAGGCAGTGTTCTGTTCTGCTGTGCATAAAGTCACTATGAGTCAGAGATGACTCGCTAGCACCTAACAACATATATGAAGAATGCAAAAGGTCATTAAAAAAGAAATAAATAAAGAAAAAAGACAGAAAAGGAAGAAAAGACCAAAATAGATGTCGGAAGTCACTCTGAAGCTTGCTGTGGAATGGAGAGTAGCTAAAGCAAATAGAAGAAATGTGAAATAAAAGAGTTAACAGAAGATTTCAAAGGGTGGCTCAAGAAGACAAAGTAAAGTAAATAATGAAAAGTGCAAAATTTGGAATTAGAAAATCAAAAGGAAAAATACTCTCTATAATTCTCAACTTCAAAGAACTGAAGAAAAATTCAAGCCTCAAACTACAATATTTACATATTCTATGTGCAAAATATTGAATGATGCAAAAAGCATCAAAAGAAGGTAGAAGGAATACATAGTCACAGTACCCCCCCCCAAAAAAAATAGCTGACTTTCAACATATGGAAGTAACCGTATGTTCAAAAACCAGTGGTATTGAAGATGAAATTCAAAGCTGCATTGAAGGAATTGATGAAAAAGAAGGCTCTAGGAATACCAACCAAGATGTTTCAACAAATGAGGCACTTACTCTTTCATACCAAGAAATGTGGAAGAGCTCTATCTGGCCAATTGACTGGAGGAGATTCATATTTGAGCCCATTCTAAAGAAAGATGATCCAACAGAATGTAGAAATTATTGAAAAATATCAACAATATAATATGCAAATAAAATTTTGCTGAAGTATATGGACAGGAAGCTTCCAGAAACAAGCTGATTCAGAAGAGGATGCGGAACAAGACTTATCATTGCTGATGTCAGACATATCTTGGCTGAAACAAATATCAGAAATATGTTTATCTCTGTTTCATTGACTATGCAAAGGTTTTGACTGTGTGGATCATAATAAATCATGGATAACATTGCAAAGAATGGAAATGCCAGAGCAAGTAATTTTGCTCATGAGGAACCTGTACATAGAGCAATTGGCTGTTATTCAAACAGCATAAGAGGATACTTCATGGTTTAAATCAGAAAGGGTTACATCATTTTACCATACTTACTCAATTTGTATGCTGAGCAAATAATCTAAGAAACTGGACAATATGAAGAAGAATGTGGCATCAAGACTGGAGGAAGTCTCATTCACAAGCTGTGATATGCAGATGGCACAAACTTGCTTGTTGAAAGTGGAGCAGGCTTTAAGCTTTTACTAATGAAGTTTACAGACTCCAGTCATCAGTGTGGCTTATACCTCAACATAAAGAAAACAAAAATCCTCACCACTGGACTAATTAATAACATCATAATAAATGGAGAAAAGATTAAAGATGCCAAGGATTTCATTTTACTTATAACCACTATCAACATCCATGGAAGTGGCAGTCAAGAAATCAAATGTAGTATACTGGACAATTTTGCAGCAAAAGACCTGTCTTAAAATGTTAAGGAGCAAAATGTGGCTTTGAAGATTAAGGTGTGCCTAACTCAAGTCAAGGTATTTACAATCGCCTCATATACATTTGAAAGCTGAAAAATGAATAAGAAAGACCTAAAAAGAGGTAATGCCTTTGAAGTGTGGTGTTGGGGAAGAACACTGAAAATACCAGGGACTGCAAGAAGAATTAACAAACCTGTCCTGGAAGAAGTGCAGCCAGAATGCTCCTTGCAAGAAAGAATGGCCAGACTTCATCTCACCTACTTTGGCCATGTTGTCAGAAGAGACCAGTCCCTGGAGAAGAATGTCATGCTTCGTAAAGTAGAGGACTAATGAAAAAGGTGAAGACCCTCGACAAGATGGATTGACAGCGGCTGAAACAATGGCTTCAAGCATACAAAGGATTGTGAAGATGACACAGGACCGGGTAGTATTTCTTTCTATTGTTCATAGTGTTGCTATGAGTTGTTGGTAACTGGATGGCATCTAACAACAAAAACAGAATCTGAAAGATGCAAGGATTTTTCACACACAGCATACAGGGACAAAACTGTCCCTGAAAGCAGTGCCCAGAATTTATACTTCTAGGACCCGGAACTGTGAGAAAATAAATTCCTGTTCTTTAAAGCCACTCACTTGTGGTGTTTCCATCGCTACTAAGACAATCTCTTCTTACACTTCCTCATTTCTATCTGAGTAACATTTTTAAAGATTCTTAATTATTTCTATGTTTCTAAGATATATTTAATGAGCATTACTCATCATACAGTTAAGCAAATGTACTTGTTGAGGTTAAAAGATTTGTTCAAGGTCACACAGTTCATTGACAGCTGAGTCAGGCCTAGATCTCAAGCTTTGTGACTGTCATTCCGTTGCCTCAATGATGTAATCCCAAACTATTCATCATACTGTTGTTGCTGTTGTTGTTAGGTGCTGTTGAGTTAGTTCTGACTCATAGCGACTACATGTACAATACATTGAAACACTTCCCAGTCCTGTGCCAGCTTCACAACCCTTGTTATAACTAAGTCTATCATTGCAGCCACTGTGTCAATCCATCTTGTTGAGGGCCTTCCCCCTGTTTCATGGACCTTCCATTTTACTGAGCATGATATCCTTTTCCAGGGACTGGTCCCTTCTGACAACATGACCAAAGTTGGTGAGAAGAAGTCTGGCCATTCTCACTTCCAAGGAGCATTCTGGCTGCACTTCTAACCCAGGACAGATTTTTTTAGTTCTTTTAGCAGTCTATGGTGCTTTCAGTATTCTTTGCCAACACCACAACTCAAAAGCATAGATCTTCTTTGGTCTTCCTTGTTCATTGTCCAGGTCTCACATGTATATGTGAACCGATTGAAAATACCATGAATTAGGTTAGGTGAACCTTAGTTTTTAAGGAGATATCCTTGCTCTTCAGCACTTGAAAGAGGTCTTTTGCAGCAGATTTGCCCAGTGCATTATGTCATCTGATGTCTTGACTGTTGCTTCCATTGGTGTCAATTATAGAACCAAGTAAATGAAGTCTTTGACAACTTCAATCTCCTCTCTATTTATCATTCTGCTGCTTATTGGTCCAGTTGTGAGCAATTTTTTGTTTTATTTATATAGAGATGTAATTGAAGACTGTAGTCTTCAATCTTCATCAGTAAGTGCTTCAAGTCATCCTTACTTTCTGCAACCTGATGCACTCCCTTCTTGATTTTAAACCATGCAGTGTCCCTATGTTCTGTTCAAACAACAGCTTCCTGGTCTATGTACAAGTTCCTCCTGAATAAGTTTAAGTGTTCTGGAATTCTCATTCTTCTCAATATTATCTGTAAATTGTTATGATCCACACAATGGAATGCTTTGGCACAGTTAGTAAGACACAAATAAACACCTTTCTGGTATTCATTGTTTTCAGCCAAGATCCATCTCACATCAGCAATGATATCTCTTGTTCGACATCCTCTTCTGAATCCAGCTTGTGTTTTGGGAAGTTCTCTGTCAATATCCCGTTGCAACCATTGTTGAATTATCTTCAGTAAGATTTTACTTGTGTGTGATATTAATGATATTATTCAATAATTCCACATTCTGTGGGATCACCGTTCTTTGGAATGGGTACAAACATGGATCTCTTCCAGTCAGTTGGCCAGTAGTTGTCTTCCAAATCTCTGTGACAGCTGGCTGAGTGCCTCCAGCATGGCATCCATTTGTTGAAACATCTCAATTGGTATTCCATCAAGTCCTGGAGCCTTGTTCTTCACCAATTCCTTCAGTGCAGCTTTGACTTCTGCCTTCAATACCATTGGTTCTTGATCATATACCATCTCCTGAAATGGATGAAAATTGACCAATTTTTTTGATACTGTGATTGTGTGTTTCTTCCATCTTCTTTTGATGTTTCCGCATCATTCAATATATTGCCCATAGAAATTCTCAATATTGCCACTCGAGGCTTAAATTTTTTCCTCAGCTCTTTCAGCTTGAGAAATGCTGAGCATGTTCTTCCCTTTTGGCTTTCGGGCTCCAGGTCTTTGCACATTTCATTATAATTGACTTTGTCTTCTTGAGCTGCTCTTTGAAATCTTCTGTTCAGCCCTTTTATCTTGTCATTTCTTTCATTTGTTTTAGCTACTCTCTGCTCAAGGGCAAGTTTCAGAGTCTCTTCTGACATTCCTTTTTGTTTTTTCTTCTTTTCCTGTCTTTTTAATGACCTTTTGCTTTGTTCATGGATAATGTTCTTGATGTCATCTCACAATTCCTCTGTTTTTCGGGCATTAGTGTTCAATGCATCAAATCTATTATTTAGAAGGACTTCAAATTCAGGGGGGATATAATCAAGGTTATATTTTGACTCTCATGGACTTGTTTTAATTGTCTTCAGCTTCAACTTGAACTTGCATATGAACAGTTCATTGTCTGTTGCACAGTCAGCTCCTGGCTTTGTTTTGGCTGAAGACATTGAGCTTCTCCATCACCTCTTGCCACAGATGTAGTCAATATTATTCCTTTGCACTCCATATGGTGAAGTCCACATGTATTGCTGTCATTTGTGTTGTAGAAAAAAGATATTTGCAATGAATAATTCATTGGCCTTTCAAAATCTATCATGCAATCTCCAGTTATTTCTGTCACAAAGGCCATATATTCCAACTACCAGTGGTTCTTCTTTGTTTCTAACTTTTGCATTCCAATCACAGTGATAATTAACACATTTTTATTTGATGTTTGGTCAATTTCAGACTGCGGAAGTTGGAAAAATTCTTTTATTTCCACATCTTTGGCTTTGGTGGTTCATGCATAAATTTGAATAATAATAGTATCAACTGGTCTTCCTTGCAGGCTTATAGATATTATCCTAACACTGACAGGATAGATCTGTATTTCAGGATAGATCTTGAAACATTCTTTGTGATGATGAATGACACGTCATTCCTCTTTAATTTGTCATTCCTGGTGTGGTGGTTATGTTCATGTGTCAACTTGGCTGGGCCTGGTTGAGTGGCTGGGCAGCTGGTGGTCATTATTCCCCATGATGAGACTGGCAATCAACTCTATGGGGGGACCTACTACAAGCACTGAGTAACTGCTTTAGGGATGTGGTCTGCTTCTCGTATATAAGAAACAGCTTTGGGAATGGTCTCTAGCTTATGGCATCCTTGAACCCTGCATGTAGCTGTGTCATTGTTCAGCAGCCTGCCATGTTCTGCCTACCTTGGGACTTTCAATGGACTTAAATTAATGGCATATTGTGTGGTTTGGTAACATCAGGACTTTGCCTGTTTACTTGTCAAAGTTGTGTTTGTCAGTCTCAACAGCTAGCAGTTGTCTGAGTGAAGAAAAGCCTCCAGCTCCAGTAGATCGGGAACAGGAGGCAGAACTGAAGCACAAGGTTGAGGGGCTTTCACCCAGCCCCTAGAGCCTGGCACTTTGAACTCGGACTTCTAGCCTCCAGAACAGTAAAAGAATAAACTCTTGTTTGTTCCATCACATTTGTGGTATATTTCTGTCACAGTGGCACTAGGTAACCAAAACACCCAGCACAGTAGATCATACAGTTGTCAGATTCAAAATGGCCAAATCCAGTCCATTTCAGCTCACTAATGCCTAGTATATTGATGTTTACGCATTCCATTTCATTTTTTACAATTTCCAGTTTTCCTAGATTCATACTTCATACATTCATGTTCTGATTAATAATGGATGTTTGCAGCTGTTTCTCCTCATTTGGAGTCATGCCACATCAGCAGATGGAGGTCCTGAAAGTTTTACTCTATCCATATCAGTAAGGTTTGTTCTAATCTGAGGAGGCATTTCTTGAACAGTCATATCTTGAGTGCCCTCTGACTTGAGAGGCTCATCTTCTATCATTATATTGGATAATGTTTTAGGTCTATTCATAAAGTTATCCAGTAATATGTCAGACAGTGTTTCACTGTTATTCAAAAGGTTTTCCCTGTACAGTTCTTTGAGAAGTGCACGGCCTCTTCTGCTGTGTCTGTCTTATTCTGGAAGCTCCACTGAAACCTGTCCACCATGGGTAACCCTGCTGGCATTTTAAACACTGGTGGCATGGCCTCCAACCTTATAGAAACAGTTAAGCCACCATAGTACGACAAACTGACAGAGCAGTTCATCTTCCTTAGCTGTCCCAATACACTTCTCTCACTTCTTGGTCTCCCTGAGTTGTTCCAAACCACCACCAGCTCACTTCCTGGTCTCCCTTAGCTGTTTCAAACTACTGCTGGCTCACTTTCTGGTCTCCCTTAAGCATCATTCTTTATTTTATTGACTATGCAAAGTATTCTTCATGAGAAGTGTATTAAAAATAGTTAAATGTACTGAGCACAATATTTTTTAATGAGCTCTGTGTGTATTTTAAGATAACTAACATGCACACAAAACTTTTATTGGATCATATGTGAAGCCTATCTTAATATGCCAGTTGCAATAACTATTAACTTATCTCCAGAATTTCAAGTTTATTTTAATGAGGGTGGAACATACTGCCATCATGTCAGATTCAACTCAGAGCAACCACTTCTTGGGTTTCTGGAGGTGGTATCACTGCAGAACTAAATTGCTCAACCTTCCTTCCAAGAGTGGCTGGTGAGTTTGAACTGACAGCCTTCGGGCTAGCAGTCCAATGTCTTAGACACTACACCACCTAGGCTCCCAATGAGTGTGGAGATATTTATTTATTTAAATATATGGTTTGTTGAATGATAAACAAGACTATAGGTTCCTTGTCATAGAGAATCAATGGATACAGCTATAAATTAGCTATTCTCTAACATCTAAATAACTGAGCTATCTTCATGAAAATTTGGAAACAATGAGTCAGAATAAAGCTTGCACTGCATGCCAGTACCCATTAAAAAACTTCTAGAAGCTGCAGCATAGGATGAGAATTAACACTATGTACATGTAGGTAATTTGCCTAGAATTTATAGTAAGGTCATCTTGTCTTTCAATAATTACTGTTCTGAAAACTACAGCTGTCATTTCCTTGAGGGTCATTTCTATGTTTCTGTCACCTCCTTAATAAACTTTTGCTCCATGTGAGCCTCAGACATTCCCTCTGCTTAGAAAGTAGAATCCAAGGCAGAACCAAGCTCCTGAATGACTACCAGGAAACCTGAGAGAAATCACCAGTTGCAAGCCAGTGCGCTATATATTCATAAAACCACTCCCTCTCTCTCTGTCTCCTTGTTTATGATGTGACCAGAGATCACCCCTCAATCATCATCTGCCCTCTGTGTCCTAAGCTTTCATTCCTACCATCCAGCAAACTTTACTTAAAACTTACAGCTACATGTTGAGAATTATAATCCCAGCATTCACAAGTGTCATGGCTGGTGAGCCAACAGAATGAGGAAATTGTTAAACAATATAGATTTCATATGCAAGTAAAATTTTGCTGAAGATAATTCAAAAAAATTGTTGCAGCAGTAAATTGACAGGAAACTGCTAGAAAATCAAGCCAGATTCAGAATAAGATGTGGAACAAGGGATATCATTGCTGATGTCAGATGTATCTTGACTAAAAGTAGAGAATACCAGAAAGAGAAACATCTTTCTTTGTTTTATTGACTGTGCAAAGGCTGTATGGTTCATAAAAAACTATGGATAACATTGCAATGAGTGAGAATTCCAGAGCACTTAACTGTACACATGAAGAATTTGCACATAGAATAAGAGGGGGTCATTGGAACAGAAAAAAAGGGATACCATACGATTTAAAATTAGGAAAGGTGTGCATCAAGGTTACATTCTTTCACCATACTTATTCAATCTTTATGCTGAACAGGTAATCTGAGACAAAGGACTATATGTTTGCTGAAAGCAAACAGAACTTGAAGCACTTCCTAATGAAATCAAAGCCTTAGCCTTCAGTATGGTTTACACCTCATCAAAAAGAAAACAAAAATCCTAATAACTGGACCAACAAGTAGCATCATAATAAATGGAGAAAATATTGAAGTTGTCAATAATTTCATTTTAATTGGATCCACAATCAACAACCATGGAAGTAGCAGTCATGAAACCAAGTAACATATTGCATTAGGCAAATCTGCCACAAAAGATCTCTTTAAAATATTAAAAAACAAAGATGTCACTTTGAGGATTAAGGTGCATCTGACCTAAACCATGATATTTTCAATTACCTCGTTGTTGTTGCTATGGGCTGTTGAGTTGGATCCAACTCATAGCAACCCCTCCTTGGGTTTCTGAGGAGGTATCACTACAGAAGTAGATTGCCCAACCTTCCGTCTGAGGAGTGCCTGGTGGGTTTGAATATCCAGGCTTCTGGTTAGCAGTCAAGTGGTGGCATAGTGCCAGAGCTCCTTTCAATTATTTCATATGCATACAAAAACTGGACAATGAATAATGAAGATAGAAGAGTTGATGCCTTTGAATTATGATGTTAGTGAAGAATATTGAATACCATGGCCTGTTAAGGAGCTCTGGTAGCATAGTGGCTAAGACAGTTGCCTGCTAACCAGACAGCTGGCGGTTCAAACCCACCAGCCACTCCTCGGAAGGAAGGTTGGGCAATCCTACTTCCGTAGTGATACTGCTTCGGAAACCCAAGGAGGGGTCGCTATGAGTCGGGGCCGACTCGATGGCAAACAACAACAACAACAAAAAAAATGGCCTGTTAAAAGAAGTAACAAAACTGTCTTGGAAGTAGTACAGACAGAAGGCTCCTTAGAAACAAGGATGGTGAGTCTTTGTCTTGTTTACTTTGGTATCAGGAGGAAGTAATCCCTGAGGAAGAATATTATACTTTATAGTTAGAGGGTCAGTGAATAAGAGAACGACCTTTAATGAGATGGATTTACACAATGCCTGCAACAATATGGCAACAATTGTAAGGATGGCACAGGACCAAGCAGTGTTTCATTCTGTCATACATAGCATGGCTATGAGTCGGAGGTGACTCAACGACACCTAACAACAACATAACTCATAACCTCTGGACTGTCTCTAATGACTTATCCAAAGCTACAGTCTAGCATCTGTTGACCCCTAGTGGATTATCATTGTTATTGCTGCCAGCTGCTGTAGAGTCATCTGACTCATGGTTTGTTGTTGTTGTTGTTGTTTGCCATCGAGTCAGACCCGACTCATGGTTACCTCAGGCTAAATACAATAATATACTTAATGTTCAGACCATTGTGACTGATAGAGTTTTTACTGACTGATTTTCAGAAGTAGATTTCCAGACCTTTCTTCCTAGGTCAGCACCACTGAAACTGGCTCATCATTGTGGCAACACACAAACTTCCACTGACACAATGTTGGTGGCTGTCTATGAAATACATTGGCTAAGAATTGAACTTGGGTCTTTCATATGGAAGGTGAGAATTTTCTTACTGAACCACTCATGGCTTAGAGTACCTTTACTTGTAAACAAATGAGATACATATCCAACAACCTTTGCCTCAGAGTTCCTTATCTCATACCTTATGGAGACTTGAGTCATCCCTCATAGTTGCTATTTCTAAATAAAGTATCCAAACACTTCTGCCTATCCTAGGCAGAGGGGTAGACAGTCTCTTGATATTAGAAGACCATGCTATATGACTGGATTATTTTAAAGATAAATTTGTGATACCCCTCTATTGCTTTATTATTCATCCTTAATACTATTTATCAAACAAGATATGGTCCACATTTGTTCCTTTTCCTTGTCTTTTTTCTTCTAGTTATCTCTAAGTCTTTAAAGGGTATTTTAAGTATAACATCAAGTTGCTTTCTTTATCTTCTGATAACTTTGATTAATCTCTACTAGCTACTAATGCATACATTTTTCATCATCTCAATATAATTATGATTACTGTATTTATACTAAAAATCTAAATCTTAAAAAGTGATAGGTAGAGGGTTCTGGTAAGATGGCAGAATAAGCAGACAAACTAAGCAGATCCTCTTCAACAAAGAAAAGGGAACCAATTAACACAGATACAAAAGATAATTCTGGACCCCTGAGCTTGGAAAGGAAGGATACAGAAGTGGACTAAACTCCAACTAGTAGAAGAACCTGCATCAGAACATTGAAAAAGGAGATATACAGAGCTGTGGTCTGTCAGGGATCCTGACTGCACGGACAGGTTGGATATTGCCAAGTGGTGTTCAAAAAAACCAAACTCACTGCTGTTGAGTCATATCCTCCTCATTGTGACCCTGCCTTGGGTTTCCAAGGCACTATTACTACAGAAGTAGATTGCCCAACCTTCCTTCCAAGGAGTGGATGGTGGATTTGAACTGCTAGCCTTCTGGTTAGCTGTCAAATGCCTTAGGCACTATGCCACCAGAGTCAAGTGGTATTACCAAACCAAATTCACTGTGTTGGGTTGGATCATACTCATAGAGACCCCTCCTTAGGTTTCCAAGTCACTATCACCATGGAAGTAGATTGCCCAACCTTCCTTCTGAGGAGTGGCCAGTGGCTTTGAACCACCAGCTTTCTGATTAACAGTTAAATGCCTTAGGCACTATACCACCAGAGCTCCCAAGTGGTGTTAGGACCTAAGAATTAACCTAAAAATCAGCCCTGCTAACCAGGGGCTGCACAGAGAACTGCACTGGTGGCCAGTGAATAAAAGGGGAAGCAAGGAAGAGGGAGATGGGCTGAGCTGTGGACTTTTGCCTGTCTGGCGAGTGTAGCCATTTTGAAAGCTTACATGTGGTTGGATCATTTTGGATATTTAAAGTGACAATGTTCTCTCAGATTCCAGGGACTTAAGAATAGGCTCCACTTGCTGGTAACACAAAGACCTTCAGGATTCAAATGACTGGAAAGGTGCTATATTCCCCTTGTTACTCTTTTAACCCACACCCTCTTGGTGAAAGTAGGTGTAGCTATCCCTCACTGCCACCCCCACCCACCTTCTGGGTCAGCAGAAATTCCATCACAGTCTGCGTGCTCTGACTGAGCCTGGGTGCTCTGGCCCACCCTGTCCAGGTCTTTTCCTTTATTTTTTTCTTTTCAGTTTGCTTGGTCTGCTTTAAAATTTTTACTGTTATTATTATTATTTTTTCTTCATTGTTTTTATTATTATCTTTATTCTTCCTTTCCCAGTTTCTAGTTTTCAGCTTTTTCTCTCTTCCCTGTTATGGTTCCCATTTTTTTTCTTTCTCGTGGTTAACCTCATTCTTTGTTTTAATTTTTGCATTTTTCCCATTTTTTTTCCTCATTACTCTCCTACTCTACCTCTTCTCTCTTATTGCCTCATCCCCAGATAGTGCAGAATTTCCTTTTTTCTTTCTTTTCTTTCTTTTTTGGTGATTTTTTTCCTGTGTTTTTATGCAGTGTGGTTTTTGTCCACTTGCTTTTACTTTTTTGATATTTTTTTTTTTAATCATTGTTTTTATCTAACTGAGTGGGAGACAGCAGCCATGCCTACACCACACAACAACACCTGCACCTCCTGCAGCTCCACTTACTGAGTGAAAGCCATCACTTCCTTCTCCACCAACTGATCAATGATAAATGACCCCCAAGAAGAGCCTGAACCACCCTTAATTGCTTTTCACAAATGGTTAGCAGAGATCTAAACACAGCAACATTAATGTGTCTCAGAGACAACAGACCATCATAATTCCCAGAAGAAGCAAGATAAAGCAGAAGAAATTAGGGAGCAGGATACAGAACCAGAACATATCCCTGAAGAAGAAGCAGCATTGAAATTCCTTGAAAAGGAATTAAAAAGAATTGTGTTCTTTTGATAACTTCATGATAAATGGAGCAGAGATTGATGTTGTCAAAGGCTTCATATTACTTGGTTCTACAATCAACACCAATGGAAACAGCAGTCAAGATATCAGATGTTGTATAGCACTGGGAAAATCTGCTGCAAAGAAGCTCTTTCAAGTGCTAAATAGCAAAGATGTTTCCTTGAAGACCAAAGTGCACTTGACACAACCCATGGTATTTTCAATCACTTCATACATATGTGAGATCTGAACAATGAGAAAGGAAGACTGAAGAAGACTCAATGCTTTTGATTTGTGGTTTTGGCAAAAATAAATGCTGAAAGTAGCATGGCCTGCTAAAAGAAATAACAAATCTGTCCTGGAAGAACTGTAGCCAGAATGTTCCTTGGAAGTGAGAATGGCCAAACTTTGACTCACCTGCTTTGTTCATGTTGGAAGAAAGGAACATTCCTTGGAGAATGATATCATGCCTGGTAAAGTGGAGTGACAGTAAAAAAAGAGGAAGGCCCTCAGCAAGATGGATTGACAAAGTGGCTGGAATAATGGACAAAATATTGTAGCGCTGGCACAGGACTGGGCAGTGTTTC
>NW_006921695.1:9821516-9822741 GCF_000298275.1 Orycteropus afer afer | reverse complement strand
AAAACGACTTGATGGCACTTAACAACAACAACAACAACAACACTTTCAATGGATTGGGAGACAGATCAAGGAAAACACTCACAAAATTAAGGAAAACACAGACAAAACCCTAGAAAAATTTTGGAGGAAAATACAAGAAGAAAATAACAAAATAAATGAAACATTAGAAATGATATAAAATCTATAGGTAGAAATGCAGAACATTAACACTGAATTTTCAGAAATAGGTAACACATTGAAAAGACAAAGAAGTAGAATCAAATCAATGGAAGACAGAATTAGTGAGATTGAAAACAAATATCTGAATACTTCTTTGGAAAGGAATCAATCAGAAAAAGGATCAAAACAAAATGAAGAAAGCATAAGATTCATGTGGGGTTCCTTCAAAAGAATACCCTATGTGTAATCTGAATTCCAGAACAGGAAAGGAAAATTAAAACCACTGAGAAAACTGTCCAATATTTGTTTGAAGAGAATTTCTCTGATATGATGAAAGGTTAGAGTATATCCATTAAGGGAGTCCAAAGAACCCCCAAACAATATAGACTCCAAAAGAAAATTACCAAGACATATCATCATCAAACTCATCAAAACCAAAGACAAAGAAAGTATCCTGAAAGCGACATGAGAAAAATGAAAAATTACTTACAAAGGACAAGCAATAAGAATAAGCTCTGATTTCTCAGCCAAAACCATGCAAGCAAGAAGGCAATGGGATGGTATATGAAAGAGAAAAATTTCCAACCAAGAATTATACACCTGGCAAAACTCTCCATAAAATATTATGGTGAAATTATAAGATATTCAGATAAGCAGAAATTAAGTGAATTTTTAAAACCAGACCAACCTTACAAGAGATACTAAAAGGAGTCCTTTGAACAGAGAACCAATAATAACAAACTACAACTGACCATTAATAATACACAAAATGACATAACCCAGAAACCAATTCAGCTATGGAAGTATCCAAAAATAACCCTAAAAGATTATAAACAGGGAACCAGAGACATCAATTGACAAATGAGGACAACTAGAAACCAAAAAGAGGGAAAAAATGGTGCAGTTACACAACTTCTGAATAGTGAGGAAGAGTTGCAAAATAGAATGGACTGTTCTAAAGTTGGACAGAAAATTATAAATCACAGGGTAATTTCAAAGAAAAATGATAAACCTTCATATCAATAAAAAAGAGGACAAGAACAAATATTTTGCAAATACTAAAACA
>NW_006921695.1:9817772-9820623 GCF_000298275.1 Orycteropus afer afer | reverse complement strand
GTATCACTACGGAAGTAGGATTGCCCAACCTTCCTTCTGAGGAGTGGCATATGTTAGGCCATAAAGCAAGCCTAAATAAATTTTAAAAACATTGAAATACTGCAAAGTATCTTCTCAGATCACAATATTATCAATTAGAAATCAATAGCAAGATCAATGGAAAAAAGAGCAAACACATGGAAACTGAAAAACATCCTCCTTAAGAATGACTGGGAAATAGAAGAAATAAAAAATGAAATAAAAAATTTCCTTAAATCAAGTGAGAATGAAAACATAACATATTAAATCTTTGGGACACAACAAAAGCAGTGATCAGAGGACAACTTATAACAATAAATGCACACATCAAAAAAGAAGAAAGAGCCAAAGTCAACACTTTAATCCATCATCTCCAATACTTAGAAAAAGAACAGTGAGAAAAGCCTACAGTAACCAAAAGAAAGGAAATAATAAAGATTCTAGCAGAAATCAATGAAACAGAAAATAGAAAGATAATAGAAAAAATCAACAAGACTACAAGTTGGTTCTTTGAAAAGATTAATAAAATTGACAAACCACTGGCAAATTTACAAAGCCAGAGAGGGAGAGAATAGAAATAACACAAAAAAGAAATGAAATGAGTGAAATCACAACAGAACCAACTGAAATAAAAAGGGTAATAATATTAGGATACTATCAAGAACTGTACTCCAGCAAATTTGAAAATCTGGAGGAAATGGACAGATTTCTAGAAATACACTACTTACCTAAACTAACACAGAGTGAGGTGGAAAATTTGGACAGACCCATAACAAAAGAAGAAATTGAACAGATTATAGGAAAATTACCAACAAAAAAATTCCTGGCCCTGACAGTTTCAAGGGAGAATTCTACCAAACATCCAGAGAAGAACTGACACCAACCCTTCTCAAACTATTTCAAAACATAGAAAAGGATGGAATCCTGCCAAATTCATTTTATGAAGCAAGCATAACCTTGATACCAAAAGCAGGCAAAGATATCACTAAAAAGGAAAACTAGAGACCAATATTCCTTATGACTATAGATGCAAAAATCTTCAACAAAATCCTAGCCAATAGACTAAAAAAACAGAGCCAAACCAAACTCACTGTCATTAAGTAGAGTCTGACTCATAGCAACCACTCCTTGGGTTTCTGAGGCAGTATCACTATGGAAGTAAATTGCCCAACCTTCCTTCTGAGGAGTGGCTGGTGGGTTTGAACCACCAGCTTTCTGGTTAGCAGTCAAATGCCTTAGGCACTACACCACCAGAGCTCCATAGACTCTAACAGCATATCAAAAAAAAAAAAAAAAATTCATTATGTCCAAGTGGGGTTTATATCAGGTATGTAAGAATGGTTCAATATTAGAAAAACAATCAACGTCATCCACCACATAAATAAAACAAAGGAAAAGAACCACATGATCATGTCAGTCAATGCAGAAAAGACATTTGATAAAATCCAACAACCATTCCTGATCAAAACTCTCAGCCAAATAGGAATAGAAAGGACATTCCTCAACATAATAAAGGACAGCTATGCAAAACCAACAGCCAACATTATTCTCAATGACAAGAGACTGACCCCATTTCCCTTGAGAACAGGAACCAGACAAGGATGCCTCTGTCACCACTTCTATTCAACATTGTATTGGAAGTCCTAGCTAGGGCAATAAGGCAAGAAAGGGAAATCAAAGGCATCCAAATTGGTAAGGAAGAAGTCAAACTATCCCTATTTGCTGGTGATGTGATCCTATACCTAGAAAACCCAAGAGACAAGAGACACAGTCAAAAATCTACTGAAACTAATTGAGAGATTTAGCATTGTGGTGGGATACAAGATCAACATCCAAACATCAGTTGGGTTCTTCTACACCAGCAAAGAGATAGCTGAAAAGGAAATAAGGAAACCAATACCATTTACAATAGCTACCCAAAATATAAAATACTTGGGAATAAATCTTACCAGGGGCACAAAAGACATGTACAAAGAAAACTATAAAAGACTACTTCAAGGTAAGATGGTGGAATAGGCAGAAAGTATGCACAGACCCTCTTCAACAAAGAAAAGAGGAACCAGTTAACACAGACACAGAAGATAATCCTGGACACCTGAGCCTTGAAGGGCAGAATATAGAAGTGGACTAAACCGCAACTAACAGAAGAATTCACATGAAAATACCAAAAAAAGGGACAAACAGAGCTGTGGTCTGGCAGTGATCCTAAGTGAGCCTGATGGCATGGAACAGACAGCATGGAAAGTGCCGAGTAGTGGTAGGACCTAAGAATTAACCTAAAAATCAGCCTTGCTAGCCAGGTACTGCACGGAGGACTGCTCTGGTGGCTGGGGAATAAAAGGAGAAGCAGCAGTGAAGAGGAAGGTGGGCTGAGCTGTGAACTTTTGCCTGTCTGGAGGGTGACGCCATTTTGAATGTTTACAAATGGCTTGACCATTTTGGATATTTAAAGAGACAGTGCACTCGCAGATACCAGGGGCTTAAGAGTGGGTTCTGCTTGCTAATAAACCCAAGGATATTCTGGACCTGGAAGAATGGAAAGGTGTGACATTCCACTTTTTATACTTATACCCCACACCCTTGGTGAATGGAGGTGTGACCATCCCCCACTGCCATCCACCTTCTGGGACCACAGGAACTCCATCCCAGTCTGTGTGCTCAAACAGAGCCTGGATGCCCTGCTCTACCCTTCCCATTATTTTTTTCTTTTTTTAGTTTCTTTCTCTTTTTTCTTTTTTTCTCTTTTTTTTTTTTTTTCTGGTTTGTAGCTTGATTGTTTTTGTCTGTTTTAAAAATACTATTATTATTAATACTTTGGTCCTTTTTATTATTA
>NW_006921695.1:9815738-9816642 GCF_000298275.1 Orycteropus afer afer | reverse complement strand
AGGATAGACCCCAAAAGAAAATCACCAAGACACATCATCATCAAACTCATCAAAACCAAAGACAAAGACAGAATCCTGAAAGAAGCATGGAAAAAGCAAAAAGTTACTTACAAAGTACAGCCAGTAAAAATAAGCTCTGATTCCTCAGCAGAGACCATGCAAGTGAGAAGGCAATGGGATGGTATATATAAAACCCTGAAAGAGGAAAATTTTCAACCAAAAATTATATATCCAGTAAAATTGTCCCTCAAATATGATGGTGAAATTAAGAGATTCTCAGATAAGCAGAAACTAAGGGAATTTATTAAAACCAGACGGACCTTACAAGACATGCTAAAGGGAGTCCTTTGAACAGAGAACCAAAAATAGCAAATAAAAACCAACCATTAATACACAAGATGACATAACCCAAAAACCACAGCTATGGACATATCCAAAGTAAAATGATCTTACAAGATTGTAAATGGGAACAGAGGTATCAATTGGCAAGTGAGGACAACTACAAACAAAAAGAGGGAAAAGACTGTGTAGTTATAAAACTTCTAAATGGTGAGGAAGTCAAGAGAGTTGCAAGATAGAATGCACTGTTCTAAACTCAGGAAGAAAGTGATAAATCATAGGGTAACCTCAAAGAAAAATGACAAACCTTCATATCACAATAAAAAAGAGACAAGTACAAATACTCAGCAAATACTAAAACAACAGCAGCAAAGGAAATGATAACAGGATTCATAAACATAAAGGGCTCAGCACAGAAAATAATGTGGAACAAAGAAACCAGGGACACCATGAAAAAATATATACCAAAATAACAGCAACCAATTCATACTTGTCAATTACACTGATTGTTAATGGATTAAGTGCACAACTCAAGAGACAGAGAGTTGCAGATTGGATAAGAAAA
>NW_006921695.1:9813379-9814480 GCF_000298275.1 Orycteropus afer afer | reverse complement strand
AGCAGAAATCAATGAAACAGAAAATAGAAGGGCAATAGAAAAAATCAACAAGACCAGAAGGTGGCTTTTTGAAAAGATCAATAAAATTGACAAACCACTGGCAAATTTAACAAAGGAAAAGAGGGAGAGAACAAAAATAACATGAATAAGAAATGAAATGAGTGACATCATAACAGAACCAAAAGAATTAAAAAGGATGATATCAGGAAACTATGAAGAACTGTACTCCAACAAATTTGAAAATCTGAAAGAAATGGACAGATTTCCAGAAACACACCACTTACCTGAACTAACAAATAATGATGTGGAAAAGTTGAACAGGCCCATCACAAAAGAAGAAACTGAACAGGTCATCAAAAAATTAACAACTAAAAAAAGTCTTGGCCCAGACGGTTTCACTGGAGAATTCTACCAAACATTCAGAGAAGAACTGATACCAGTTCTACTTAAACTATTCCAAAACATAGAAAAAGGTGGAATGCTCCCTAACACATTTTATGAAGCAAGTATAACCTTGATACCAAAACTAGGCAAAGACATCATTCAAAAGGAAAACTACAGACCAATATCCCTCATGAATATAGATGCAAAAATCTTCAACAAAATCCTAGCCAATAGACTCCAACATCATATCAAGAAAATCATTCATCATGACCAAGTGGGGTTCATATTAGGTATGCAAGGGTGGTTCAACATTTGAAAAGCAATCAATGTCATCCACCACATAAATAAAAAACAAAGGATAAGAACCACTTGATCATATCAGTTGATGCAGAAAAGGCATTTGATAACATCCAACACTCATTCCTGATCAAAACTCTCAGCAAAATAAGAATAGAAGGGAAATTCCTCAACATAATAAAGGGCATCTATGCAAAACCAATGAGAGCTCTGGTGGCATAGTGCCTAAGGCACTTGACTGCTAATCAGAAGGCTGGTGGTTCAAACTGACCAGCCACTCCTCAGAAGGAAGGTTGGGCCATCTACTTCTATAATGATACTGCCTCAGAAACCCAAAGAGGGGTCAATGAATCAGGTCTAACTCGATGGCACATAACAACAATAACAACATGCAAAACCAACAGCCAACATTATTCTCAA
>NW_006921695.1:9802865-9804012 GCF_000298275.1 Orycteropus afer afer | reverse complement strand
TAGAAATATCATTTGGCCTAGCTATTCCATTACTAGGTATATATCCTAAAGAAGAGAGAGCATAACAAAACAGATATATGCACACCCATGTTCATCGCAACACTATTTGCAATAGCCAAAAGATGGAAACAAACTAGGTGTCCATCAACTGAGGAATAGATATGCAAACTATGGTACATACACACAATGAAAGCTATGCAACCCTAAAGAATAGTGTAGAATCTGCAAAACACCTCATAACGTGGAGGAACTTAGAGGACATTATGCTGAGTGAAATAAGTCAATCACAAAAGGACAAATATTGTATTAGTCTGTTATTGTAAAAGTCAAGGAAATGTTTACCTTGGAAGGACATTTTATTGTTGGTTACCAGGAGTGGGAGGGTAGGGTAGGGAACACTGTTAGACAGATAGAGTTAAGTATTGATTTGGGTGGAGAAGGGCAATGTACCAAATGCGAGTGATCAATATAGTGGCATTGGGGAAGAGAAAGACATAGAGAGGTACGTGAGAAGTACAGACAACAAAGATGAACCATTTTGCGCATATAGTATGGCATTGCCAGTGAAGGCAAACATGAATATATGGGTGGATAGATGGGTGGACAGGCTGAACTACTAGGTATGTCTATGAAGTGGGGAGTGTACACAAGAACATATATAGGGTTGGCAGACAATGGTCCTATAACTTTATGTGTATGATGTGAATTCCCAGGTGTATAGTGGAGCTGACAAGGGACAAGGTTGTAGTCACTGCTTGGTCACAGCTAGCTAACATACTACACAAAACATTGTTCCACCTCCTACTTTGGCGAATAGTGACTGGGATCTTAAAAGTTTGAAAGCTGCCATCTAAATGCAACAATAGGTCTCTCTACATCCAGAGCAAAGAAGAATGAAGAAAACCAAAAATTCATGGAAACAATTAGTCCTAGTGACTTGTACACCATCCAGTCTGCAGCCTATATGACTATGAGACCAGAAGAAGTAGATGGTGCCCGGCCACTACTGTTAACCACTTCGAAGAGGATCTATGTAGGAGATCATGGATAGAGAGGGAGAACAATATGGAACAAAACTCAAAATCATTTGGAAAAAAAAAAAAATGTGGGACCAGTTTTGCTGGTTTGATAGAGCCTGGTGGAACCA
>NW_006921695.1:9799788-9802319 GCF_000298275.1 Orycteropus afer afer | reverse complement strand
TGGTTCAAAAGATATGAAGGCCTCCTTGTTGTGATGATATTTAAGCTGAACCATAACAGATAAGTAAGATATGAGTAAGCAAAGATAGGTTGGAGAACAATCAAATCTACAAAGAAGAAACCAGGAATATAAGTGAAATATTTACTAAGAATGGCAAATATTGCCATCTGGAATTCCATTTAAAGAATACCTGATTGATGTATGCTTGGAAATATCTATCGAAGCCATATGTAAATAGTTTTGGCCATCAATTCAAGAAAGCCTTATTTTATTCTATGAGTAAATGGAGAAATGTTCCTGGAAACTGACAAGTAAGAGACATTATGTAAGTTTGGTTGCACAGTTAACCTGACCTCAGGGAATATGATAGAGATGGGAATATCCATGAGAATAAATGAAAGAAAAATCAGTTGCTATTTTGAGTCAATTCTGACTCATAGAGTCCCCATGTATATCAGAGTAAAACAATGCTCCACAGAGATTTCAATGACTGATTTTTTAGAAATAATATCACCAGGCCTTTCTTCCATGCCCCCCCAGGTGGGCTAGAATGTCAACCTTTCAGTTAGCAGCTGAGTGAATTAACCATTTGCACCACAAAGAAATTCCACACAAGAGAATATTATTATAATAGTTCTGTTCTGTGTGACTAAGAGAATATGGTACAATAGTTGAAATATAGTTCATGAGAAGAGGAAATAACTTTGGAGGAAACACTTTTATTTATATAAATATTTAATTTGAAATGTGTCAGTGGAACAATCGAGAAGAAAATTGAAAATTCAGCAACAGAGATTAGGGGAGAAAGCAAGACCACAATTATAAATATAGGCAAAATCATGTAGGAATATTAATTGAAATCTTAAAATTAATGAAATATTGATTGGAAAGAAAGCAGAAGATGAAAAAAGTTAAGAAGTGTTTATATTCCAGGGTAATAAAATGGAGTCAAATATGAAGATAAAACAGATATTCAGAGAGACAAAAGTGGAACCACAAGATTAGAACATTATTAAAATTGAAAAAGGACAAAGTTTCACAATAGAAAGTATGGACATTAATGTCAAATGTGTCATGCACATAAGATTGAGGACAAAAATAGTCATAGGAGGTAGGGAACTAGTTATAAATGATTTTTAAGGTAACAGCTTAAAATCTTGGTGAGAGGAGATGACAGGTTTTTAATAAAATTAATGAAAAACCTCATGGAAGAAAACCTTCAGATATTAATTTAGGCAAATATTTCTTAAATATAATATCAAAATCTATAAATGAAAAAAAGTCTAGAAATGAAAAAAAGAAATAAATTGAACTTTATCAAAATTGAAAATACCTACTCTTCAAAAGTCTTTATTAAGGAAAAAAAAAGACAAATAGAGACTGGGAGGCAATATTTGCAAATTATATATCTAACAAAGGAGTTACATCTAACATATTCAATGAATTGTGTAAACAATAATGAGAAAGCAAATAATCCAATAAAAATGTGCACAAAACTTGAAAAAGCCCTTCATCAATGAAAATATGATCAGCATCACCAGGTGGTGTAGTGCCCAAGGCATTTGACTACTAATCCAAAGGCTGGCAATTCACACCCACCAGCCACTCCTCAGAAGGAAGATTAGGTGATCTACTTCTGTAGAGATACCACCTTGGAAATCCCAAAGAGGGGTGGCTATGAGTCTAATCAACTTGATGGCAGTGAGTTTGGTGTTTGATTTTTATCAGTGATTAGAGAGATGGAAATGAAAACCACAATGAAATACCATTAAACACCTACTAGAAGGAAGATGTGGCAATCTATTTCTGTAGTGATACTGCCTCGGAAACCCAAGGAGGGGTTGCTATGAGTCGGGTCCGACTTGATGGCACATAACAACAACAACAACAGAATCAATAAAATTTAAAAGTCTGAAAATAATAATTGTTTATAAACCTGTGAAACAACTTAACTCTCACAGAACTTCTAGGGTAAATGCAAAATGGTGCAGTAATTTTGGAAAAAAAAAATGGCAGTTTTTTCTTTTTAAATTAAATATCCTTCTACCATATGATCCAATCATTCTGATCCTAGTTATTTCCTCAAGATAAATGAAAGGATATGTCCATTCAGAGTTTTTACTAAAGGTTTGTAATACTTTATTTGTCATTGCCAAAAAGTGGATAATACCCAAATATCTATCTGTTTGTCTCTGCTTGCCTGCTTGTCTTAATCATCTAGTGCTGCTATAATAGAAATACAGTGGGCAGCTTTAGCATAAGAGCTAGGAGGCTAAAGGTCTGAATTCAGAGTGTTGGCTCTAGCGGAAGGCTTTCTTTCTATGTCAACTCTGAAGGAAGGTCCTTGTTCTCTTGGGCTTTTTTCTTGGTGATCTTCATGTGGCTTAGTATCTGTCTTCCCCCATTTCTGCTTCTTTAATTCTTACTTAATATGCAATTTTATATCTCAAAAGGGATTGATTTAAGACATAGCCTATACTTATACTGCCTCTTTAAGAAAACAAAGAAAATTCTGTCTTCGTTTTGTGGGA
>NW_006921695.1:9789350-9799593 GCF_000298275.1 Orycteropus afer afer | reverse complement strand
CTTTTGATTACACACAGCCAAAAGCCCAAGGCCATATGCATAGAACGGGGCAGTAATCAAGGTGAAAAGATGAACCTGGAATGTCTTTAAAAGGATTATGTGTTTTGGATTATGTGTTTATCTGAATGTACTATGGCTATTGAATTTTCTCTTACCTGCTTGTACATTACAAATGATTATGGGGTATATGGATAACAAAGAATGTGTAAGTCCGCCTTCAGCCAATACTTGATTGGGTATGTTAAAAGGGAAAATAGAATTTCCCCAGAAGAAACACAGGCTTTGGTTTCAAACCTTGTATGTAGCATATAAGGGGCTTAGGTAGAAAACCTGAACCCCACCCAGTAGTACTAAGGGAACAGAAGATTTGCATTTGAATAAGGACCTGAAGAGGAAAAAAAATAATGATTGTTTGACTCTTTAAATTTTGAGCAAGCAGACTGGTTTTGGGTGCATCAAGACAGGAAAGTCATGGTCCATGAGAGAAACCCCTTCCAGGACTGAAAGTTAAAGGAAGCCAGTGAGTAGTAAACTTGTATGTTACTTGCTTGTGACCACCTGGATCCACCTGAGTGGAAATGGGGGCAGTGCAGCAAAAAAGAAATGGGCTGAGTTTGGTACTCTTTAACCTAAGCCATGGAGGTTGGGGATGATAGGAAGGGCTGGCTGGTCTAAAGTGCAATGAGTTGTGAGCCTACGGGCATTGAAATAGTCCCTGAGGACTGAAGATGTGAGAGAAGGTGCTGGCTGGTCTGAAGTGAAGGGAAGAGTGTGACTCCCAAACTTGGCAGCTGGTACCCATGACCTAGCTAGGATGTCTGGGGCTGAGCTGACCAGAACCTGACCAAACGAAGAGGAAGATATTTGACACTGAGCTGGTGTTAAGTTGCTGCAATTTGATGGCTTGCACTGGGCTGGACTTTGCTTGTTTATGGATCCAGATGCCTGAAGTTTCCAAGCAAAACAAGATTCTCCAGAGAGAAACAACCATGCTTGTCTCCTCAGAGTACTGGTTTGATAGGGTTGGGCAAATTAGAAATTGGAGGTTTAAAATGGGGGAAGATAAAGGCATGAAGTAGCTGGCTTACACATTTTCATGGTTATGGTCATTATTAAACTTATGGTGAAGGGGATGCTAATTTTTGAAGTATAAAAGGGATGGGATAATGGCTAGAAAAGCCAGGGGGTGACCTGCAGTGTAGTAAATTACCTGGTATGGCTTTTCTAGCAATAATTCTTTGTAAACTCCTTGGTGGAAAAAGTTATCCACCTGGGATATTTCTGTTGGGAGTGGCACTGAAGCAATGTACTGGGAGGTTCACTCTCTCTCAGGTGCTTAGTATTCTGATGTTATTATTGGCTAGTTTGGCCACTCTACCAGGCTCAAAAGAAGACCTCCTAGAGGCAGAATTCTCTATGACTGCTGGATGAGAAGGGTGTACTGCTGATAAGAAACATGCTGATAAGAAACGCACTCTTGAGAGACACGTGCTGCTGAGAAAGAGACACAAGAGACACACATTGCTGAGAGAAACACCAAGGGACATGCGCTGCTTGGAGAGAGACTGTGAGAGACTTTTGGGTGAGAGACAGTGGGCTGAGAGGGACTGGTGCTTCCCTAATAAACCCCATAATCTGTGAGTTCTGTGTGGCCACTGCAGTGAGTTATCAAACCCAGCAGAGAGGTGGTGGGTGCTGTGGGAAGAATGGTTGGTGTCAGGGTTGGTGAAAGGGCTGGAGGGAGGCAGCATGTCTGGCCTCACAGGAATAGGTTTTGAGCTATTGATGATGATTCTGTCTTCCTCTTGTGAGTTTAGAGGAGGTCAGAAGATGTGGCCTCCTTGCCCATTTTGCAATAATTATAGCACAATAAACTTAAAATTATCGGTAAAGGGTAGAAGTTGAAAACATCTTTGTAAAAATAAAAAGGGCACAAATTTAAGGGTTTAACTACATGATAGTGGCAGGGAATCTTTCACTATGGTGTCTTTAATAGTAGTGTGAAAGGATGAGTTGATTATTACAAAACAGATTTCTAACATCATCTGTGGAAAGTTCTTGTGTGTGAATAAAATGTCAATGAAGGGAACAAATTTTGTTCAAAATATGTATCAATCATAACTTCCACCTTCAAGAAGGTTATAATATAGTAAATATTCAGTTGAAAGTACATTGTTGTTGTTGTTGTTGTTAGATGCCGTCAAGTCATCTCTGACTCATAATGACACTATGCACAGCAGAGGGAAACACTGCCCGATCTTGTGCCAGCTTCACGATCCCTGCTGTACCTGAGCCCATCATTGCAGCCACTGTGTCTGTCTATCTCATTGAGGGTCTTCCCCTTCTTTGTTGACCCTCCACTTTACTAAGCATGATACCTTTCTCCAGGAAATGTTTCCTTCTGACAACATGACCAAAGGAGGTGAGACGAAGTCTGGTCATTCTTGCTTCCAAGGAGCATGCCGGCTGCACTTGTTCCAGGAAAGATTTGTTAGTCCTTTTAGCAGACCACGGTCCTCTTAGCATTCTCCAACACTGCAACTCAAAAGCATCAACTCTTCTTCAGTCTTCCTTATTCATTTTCCAGTTCTCATATGCTTAAGAGGTGAATGAAAATACCATGGTTTGGGTTAGGCACACCTTAGTCTTCAAGAAGACATCTTTGGTCTTCATCACTTGAAAGAAGTCTTTTGCAGTATGTTTGCCCAATGTAGTACCCTGTCTGATGTCTTGACTGACGCTTCCATTGGTGTTGATTGTGGAACCAAGTGATGTGAAATCCTTGACAACTTCAATCTTTTCTTCATCCATCATGAAGCTGTTTATTGGACCATTTGTGAGGATTTTTGTTTTCTTTATATTGAGGTGTAATACATACTGCAGACTATAGTCTTTATTCTTCATCAGTAAATGCTTCAAGTCATCCTCACTTTCAGCAAAAAGTTGTGTCATCTGCGTATCACAGGTTGTTAATGAGTCTTCCTCTAATCCTGATGTCACATTCTTCTTCATATAATCCACTTTCTTGGACTATTTCCTCAGCATACCAGTTGAATAAATATAGTGAAAGGATACAACCTTGATGCACTCCTTTCTTGGTTTTGAACCATGCAGTATCCTCTTGTTCTGTTCAAACAACAGCCTCCTGGTCTATGTACATGTTCCTCATGTGCCTGTAGATTACACTCTGATTATTTATCTAGAAATCTGTATTGGTGTTCAGGCAATTACTCAGTTCTTCCAAGTGATTATAATTCAATCATTTACACATAACACCCAACAAGGGTTGCTAATGTACGTTGGTTGGTTACTCTTCATTAAGCCTCAGGCTGCAATGAACTGACTACAGATAACTAGTCTGTTCTAAGATGAATAGTAATCAAGGATATTAAAATCTCAAAAAAAAAAAAAAAAAAAAGAGATGAGAATTGTGAGGAGTCCCCCTGAATCTCCTTCTATCCTTATGCTCTTTTATATTATCTGAAAAATGACTTTCCATTGTAGAAATTAATACATGGATAAACAAATATATAAAAGAGATCATTAACTTCATTAAATTGAGGTCAATTTTTATTTGATCTTAAAAACTAAGTTATATGTGTGAATATTACAATTTTAGTCGATACTAAGATTTATTAAGACTTACTAATATCTAGGAACTACTGAGAACAATAACAGCTATTCAGTTAGGGTCACCACTCCTCTGTCAGAATTTTGTACTGTGTTATCTTATGTGTTGCTGGCGGCTATGCTACCAGTGTTTCATATACCAGTAGGGTCATCCATGGTGAACAGGTTTCAGTGGAGTTTCCAGACTAAGATAAACTGGGAAGAAGAATGGTGCCATCCACTTCTGAAAAGAAATTGTTCACTGAAAACCTTAAGAATAGCAGTGATACACTATCTGATATGTTACTGGAAAACTATGAATAGCCATGAAGCACTGTCTGATACAGTGCCAGAAGATGAGCCCCTCAGGTTGGAAGGAACTCAAAATACTACTGGCAAAGAGCTTCCTCCTGAAAGTGGAGTGAACCTTAATGGCATGGGTGGATTAAATCTTTTGGGACATTAATTTGCTGATGGGGCAAAACTCAAAATGGGAAGAAACTGCCACAAACATCCATTAATAATTAGAATCTGGAATGTAGGAAGTATGAATCTAGGAAAATTGGACTCACTACCATCAAGTCAATTCTAACTCATTGCAACCCCCACTGAGTTTTCAGGATGGTAAAGTTTTACAGAAGTAGATTGCCACATTTCCCTTCACCAGAGCAGCTGGTGGGTCTGAACCACTAGTCTTCTGGTTAGCAGTCAAATGCTTTAGGCACTGAACAAATTTGGAAATTGTCAGAAATGAAACAAAACACTTCTAGATCAAAATCCTAGGCATTTGCTAGCTGAAAGTGAATGCTATTGGCCATTTTTAATCAGTAATCATACAGTATACTATGCCATGAATAACAAACTTAAGAGGAATGGTGTCACATTCATCTTGAAAACAAATTTTTCAAGATCTATCTTGAACTGCAATGCTGTCAGGGATAGGATAATGTCCATACCATTCAAATTTGTGCACAAACCACTAAAGCCAAAGATGAAGAAATTGAAGATTTTTACTAACTTCTGCAATCTGAAATTGACCAAACATGCAATAATCAATGTATTGTTTATTCCTGGAGATTGGAATGTGAAAGATGAAAACAAAAAAGAATCATTGGTAGTTAGAAAATATGGCCTAACTCAGAGAAATGATGGAGCAGATTGCATGACAGAATTTTGGAAAACTAATGACTTACTCATTGCAAATACCTTTATCCAATTACATAAATTGTAGCTAGACATGTGGAACATGATAAATGGAATTCACAGAAATCAGATCGAGTATATCTGTGGAAAGAGGAGATGGAGAAGCTATATATCTTCAGTCAAAACAAGGCTAGGAGCTAACTCTGGAACAGACCATCAATTGTTCATATGCAAGCTCAAGTTGAAGCTGAAAAAAAATTTTGAAAAGTTCATGAGAGCACCAATAAGACTTTGATTGTATCCCACCTGAATTAGGAGCCATCTGATTTGACACACTGAATACCAATGACAAAAGACCACAGGTGTTGCGGAATGACATGAAGAAGATAATAGATGAGGAAAGCAAATGTCATTTAAAAGATATGAAAGGAAGAAAAGACCAAAATGGATGTCAAAAGAAAATATGAAACTTGCTCTTGAATGTAAGGTGGTTAAAGCAAATGCGAGAAATAAAAGGGCTGAACAGAAGATTTCACAGGGCAGCTCAAGAAGACAAAGTAAAGTATTATAATAAAATGTTCAAAGACCTGGAGTTGGAAAACCAAATGGAAGAACATGTTTGGCATTTCTCAAGGTGAAAGAACTGAAGAAAATATTCAAGTCTTGAGTTCCAATAATGAAGGATTCTATGGGCAAAATATTGAATGATGCAAGAAGCATCAAAAGAAGATAGAAGGAATACACGGAGTCATTGAACCAAAAAGAATCAATCTATGTTCATCTATTTCAGGAAGGAGCACACGATCAAGAACCAATGGTAGTGAAGGAAGAAGTCCAAGCTGCACTGAAAGAATTGGTGAAAAACAAGGCTCCAGGAATTGGAAGAATACCTATTGATATATTTCAACAAATAGATACAGTGCTGGAGGCAATTACTCATTTACTATGGTTTAAAATCAGGAAGGGTGTGCATCAAGGTAATATCATTTAACCATACTTACTCAATTTATATGCAGAGAAAATAATCAGAGAAGCTGATCTATATGAAGCACAACATCTTTTCAGGACTGGAGGAAGACTCACTAACAACTTGTGATTTGCAGATGACCCTATCTAGCTTTCTGAAAATGAAGATGACTAGAAGCATTAACTGAAGAAGATCAAAGAATACAGTCTTCAGTATGGATGGCACCTCAAAATAAAGAAAACACAAATCCTCACACCTGGACCATTAAGGAACATCACAATAAATGGAGAAAAGTTTGAAGTTGTCAGGGATTTCGTTTTACTTGGATGCACAATCAACAGACATGGAAGTAGCAGTCAAGAAACAAAATGCTTTGTTGCACCAGGCACATCTGATGCAAAATACTGCTTTAAATATTTAAAGAGTGATGATATCACTTTTATTTATTTATTTATTTTTAAATTGTGATTTGGGTGAAAGTTTACAGAGCAAATTCGCTTTCCATACAGCATCTCACATACACTTTGTCTCCTGACATTGACTGCAGTTTTCCACAATGCAACATCTCCTCTTCCTTCCCATAGTTACCTCTTCCCTGTGTCATTCTCTCGATGCACTCCTGCCCCTTGAGCTGTCTCCCTGTGCATACATAGCCCTTCTATTCTCCCATGATTGTTCTCTCCAAGGAGTATATCTACCTAGTAGAAATATTAACCTCATATGCCTGTCTTTTTTTTGTCTGGAAGCCACAGGTGTGGCTTCAATTCCAGACCTGAAGGGAAGCTAGGGGCCATAATCTCAGTGGTTCTATCAGGCAATGATGTCACTTTTGAAGATTAAAGTTCACCTAACTCAAATCATGGGATTTTTAATCCTATCAAATGCATGTCCACCACACATCTGTCAGTATGTCATATTGTGGTTGCTTGTATGTTGCTGTGAGGATGGAGGCTATGCCACCAGTACTTGGAATGCCAGCAGAGTCACACATGATGAAAAAGTTTCAGTGGAGTTTCCAGACTAAGACAGACTGGAAAGAAGGAAAGGCCATCTATCTCTGAAAGAAGTGACCACTGAAAACATTACAAATAGCAGTCAAGCACTGTCTGATATGTTACTGGAAAACCTCATGAAAATCTGTAAAACATTGTATGATATAGTGGTGGAAGGTAAGCCCTCCAGATTGGAAGGCACTCACTGGAGAAATGCTACTTCCTCAAAGTAGAGTAGACCTTAATGACATGGATGGAGTAAAGCTTTTGGGACCTTCATTTCCTGATGGGGCAAGACTCAAAAATGGGAATAAATGCTACAAATAAACATTCATTAACAATGAGAGTGTGGAATGTATGAAGAATGAACCTAGGAAAATATGAAGTTGTCAAAAATGAAGTGGAAAGCATAAAGATCAATATCCTAGGCTTTCATCAGCTAAAATGAACTTGTACTGGCCATTTTGAATCAGATAGTCATACAATCTACTATCCAGGGTGTGGTGGTTACATTTGTGTGTCAATTTGGCTGGGCCTGGTTGAATGGCTGGGCAGCTGAATGGAGTTATTCCCTGTTCTGGTTATCAAACTTCATGGCAGGCAATTAACTTAAGTCCATTGTAAGTTCTAAGGTCAGCAGAGCATGGCACACTGCTGAGCAATGACATGGCTACATGCAGGATCCAAACATGCCATAAGCTAGAGACCATTCCCAAAACTGCTACTTATATATAGGAAACAGACCACATACTCAAAGGCAGCTACTCATCTGCTCACAGTAGATTCCACCATGGACTTGATTACCAGTCTCATCATGGGGAATACTACATCCAGCTGCCCAGCCATTCAACTGGGCCCAGCCAACTTGACACAAACTGGACTATCACAATTCCACCCCTTGTCAACTTGGCACCTGTACAGATCTTCATTGAGTGGCATCTATACAGATCTCTTCCACTGGGTGGCTCCAGTCCTCTATTTCTTCTAAGTGACCACCTCACCCCCTTGGCCTCGTGGGCCTGTTCCTCTCCCTCTTGGGCATGGTGGCCCTGCCCCCTCACTCTTGGGCAGCAGCTATGGCTCCATCCCACTGGCTCACATGAATGAGCAGCCCCACACTCCAGAACCAAGTCTTTGAATGTGCACCTGTGATGGTTCCACCTCCAAAGGTCCTTTCAGGCTGAGGCAGTTCTGCTTCCATTTCAGTGGTCTCTCTGCTTCTGTCAATTAATGCCAAAGGCAACCCACTCTGCCAGAAATCTTTCTGGCACAAAAGCACTCAGCTTTCTTGCTTCATGGGCTGCCCAACCTACTACTCCATTTTATGCCAGTCTCTTCACCAATTAATGCCTGAAGGCAACCCACTCCTTCAGAAAGCTGGCTACCCAATGGCAGCTGGCTTTCTCCTCCATGGGCTAGTAAGCCTGTAGCTGTTTTACGCTGGTCTCTGGTCTCTGCTCCTGTTGTCTCTCATGTCAAATGCCAAGGTCTATCTGCCAGGGTCTTGGGTCAAGGACGCACTCCATTCCTGTTTCCACATTTTAGGTATCTGTCAGAGCAACACCCCACTCTCTTGGTACCATATTCCATTCTGGTTACCAAACCACATGACAGGCCATTAACTTAAGTCCATTGTAAGTCCTAAGGTCAGCAGAGCATGGCAGGCTGTGAACAACAACACAGCTACATGCAGGGTCCATGCATGTCATAAGCTAGAGACTGTTCCCAAAGCTACTACTTATATACGGGAAGTAGACCACATACCCAAAGGCAGCTATTCAGCTGCTCACGGTAGATTCCACCATGGAGTTGATTACCAGTCTCATCATGGGGAACATTACATCCAGCTGCCCAGCCACTCAATCAGGCCCAGCCAAGTTGACACACAAACTGAACTACCACATTCCCCATGGTGAGATTGGTAATTAACTCCATGGTGGAACGTATTGGAGCTGAGTAGCTGCTTTGGGTATGTGATCTGCTTCCCGTATATAAGAAACAGTTTTGGGAATGGTCTCTAGTTTATGGCACGCTTGCACCCTGCATGTAGCTGTGTCATTGGTCAGTAGTCTGGCATGTTCTGCCAACCTTAGGACTTACAGTGGACTTGAATTAATGGCCTGCTGTGTGGTTTGATAATATCGGGATTATGCCAATTTATTTGTCGACTTTGGGCTTGTTAGCCTCAGCAGCCCTCAGCATGTTAGTTTTCTTCCTACATTGGTTTTGACATTAATTTCAAAAAAGGTGTCCCTAACTACACTTCATAAGTGATAATATCAGACTAAATGCGTAGTACTCCAAAATGTGAGTATTTTTAAGGCTATTTGTGAATATATTTTACGGTAAGAAAAATTTTTAAATGCATGATTTTGTTTACTTTCAACTGTCCAACTCTATTTTTCATATACCTGCATATCCAGTGGCTACAGTGGCTATTTCACTGTGAATTTAAATTATCTACTGAATTAAAATTTCAATTCCCTTTGGCTAAAAATTCAATTTATGTTACAAAACTATTTTCTACTCTAGTGTTCAATTGTTCAATAGGCACACCCAATCTTATCAAGTATGTCTGTCCAGGAGGAATAGAGTTTATGAAGTAGAAGGTTGGTTTATGAGGCAATGCAGACCCCTTTTATTACCAGAGGTAGAAATATGAAGAGAAAATTATATATTGTAGATTCTGAGGTTCTGTCCCAACATGTAGAAATTATCTCAGTGTTCTAGGTTGGTGACTATTACCCCTTCATGATTTGCACCTAATGTGCTTGAAGAGTCCCAGGCCATTATCACCAGCCTGACACCCTTTGTACTCAGCTGGTGAGTCTTCTTGTGAAATCCTGATTGCATCAGCTGAATAACATTAGTAATAGATAAAGCCATCTTTAACTGAATGCTTATCAAAATTATGCTCTGATGCTTTTTGCCTGCTCTTTATTAGTATATGCAACAGCCTAACACCTATGTCATTTGTACATCCATATATGAGTGTCTCTGTATGTATATGTATTATATATGTAGTACAGGGAGCTCAAACATACCAAAAATCATGAAGATAGTGCACAAATAGGAAATGTTTTGTAATGATATACATGAGGTAGTCATGAGTCAGCGCCAGCTCAATGGCAACTAACTACAATACTATATACACATGGAACTCCTGGGTGATAAAAATGGTTAAGAAACTTAGTTGCTAACCTAAAGGTTAGCATTTTGAGTCCTTCCAGAGGTGTCCCAAAAGAAAGACCTGGTGATCTACTTCCAAAAAAATCAGCCATTGAAAGCTCAGTGGAGGAGTTTTACTCTGACACACATAGAGTAGTCATAAGCTGAAGTCAGCTTCATAGTAACTGAAGACACTCACCCTTGTCGAGTCAATTCCAACTCATAGCAACTCCTCTTTGGGTGGCATCACTGTGGAAGTAGATTGCCCAGTCTTTCTTCTGAGGAGTGGCTGGTGGGTTTGAACTGCCAGCTTTCAATGATAACTAGTACTCGTATGGGAGCTCTGGTAGCATAGTGCCTAAGG
>NW_006921695.1:9783652-9788664 GCF_000298275.1 Orycteropus afer afer | reverse complement strand
TTGTGATTAACTTATATCAAGTACTACTATGAGACTCTATTTTTTCCTGTTATTGATAAGTGATACTGCAAAAATATCCATGGAATACAAAAATCCATGGAAAATGAAGTCCCTCAAATATAAGTTATATCTTAATATATATTGAGTTGATGCTACCCAAGAGTGACTGTGTCACTAAAATAGAAGAGTTTATTTGGGCATAACAGAAGGTATCTCATTAACAAGCTTCTATATATATGAGTTATTTCACTTAATGGCAGTGGGTTTGGTTTTGGTTATATATAGGGTTTGGGCTATAAACTACAGGTTTACCTACTTTATTGCTTTTTCTTCAATGAGCTAAAGTCCTTCCCTCTCTTACTATATAGGGGGAATCCCAAATCTCTCTTTTCTAAATACAAAAAATCCCCAGAGCATTGCACATGGGAAAAATATGACAATAAATGACAGGCTCATTTATTCAACAAATATTTATTGAGCATCAAGTATGTGCAAAACATTATGAAAGATGCTGGGGATGATACCAAGATATGATTGATTTCTGCTTTCCAGACACTTTCAACCTTGTGTATGTGATAGCACAGGTATATAATCATAGCAGTGCTTACCAAACTCTAAGAGTGGTACAGAAGAGAATAAATATAGTTCATTAGCTTTATCTAAAATTTAGTATTTGAAATTAATTCTGAAGAATAGGAGGAAATGACTGGTGGTTTGAATGGATGACATATAGAGAGACATAACAAAATTATACTCTTTTGGTGGAGGGTCCTTGGAGGGGCATTGTAATAGCTAAACTTAGATTCATATACTGAAAGACATTCAACCATCAAGTAAGTAGTTGGAATTTTGTTCTGCAGCCATGGTGATCCAGTAACTGATTCTGAGAATGCTACGATTAAAAATTACCTTATGGAGTTTAACTTTATTCCAAATTGCAGCATAGATTGGAATAGAATAAAACCTATGGCAATCTTTCTCTCCCTTGACCATGCATAAAATTAATTGTGTCTTTTCATCTATTTTCCTTGTCTGCTATTACTGCTGCTTTCAGGTTCAGAGTTTTGTCCCTCTTTGTTAAATAAATTCACTTCTTACTGGCATAATTGATTTCTATTTCTGTTGTCTTCTATTTAGCCTAAACAGTGTGTTTAGATAAATACTCCTAAAACATGAACTTAATCATATAAGTATCTTATGTGAAAACATGAATTACAGCTTTTGTCCACAGAGAGCTGCCCAAACACTCACTTGTTCTTCCTACCTTTCACAGAAGAGATTCTCTTCTGCTTTTTTTTTTTTTTTTTTTTTTTGCTTATCTCCTCAGTGTCCAATTAGTTCACATTTGCCTTATTTCACATCATCTTCTCACTCATTCCTTCTCTCCTATGGAGTAATTCTTCTCTGATTCTTTCAACCATTCACACATGCCCTAAATTATCCCTTCTTTGTAAAAAGTTTTCCGACTATTTCTACCAATCTAAATCTCCCCAGCCTTTAATTTTTTATAATTATCACGGCCTAATTATCTCTGTCTCTGCCTCTCTCTTTATTTCTCTCTCTTTCTCTCTCTCTCTCTCTCTCACACACTCACATACACACACACAAACACACACATGCACATATCTTGGCTTTACAAGCAAATAACCCGAATCTGTGTTTTAATCATTATATCTTATTTTTGACAACAAACAATACTTTTCTGTTGGAACCAGGAATAGATTACCCAATAAGCAAGGTAAGGATGGGATTACTTGTCCTTTACTAATCTGTAGTGAACAAGATGTGGAAAAGCCATGTGTAATTATTCATTACAAATTAGTAAGGAAGCATAAATAAATCTTTGCTTACTTGGCTTACTGGGTACTCCAACATTAGTTGAAAAATAAAATGAATTTACCATGAAATAAAGAAACCTACACTGTTACACACATGAAAAAATTTGCCCAACTTTCTTTAAGAGGTTCTGCTTGTTTGATTTTATTCAATGTGGGATCAGTAGCCCAACTATTATCCATAGTAAACAGAATACCTCAAACAAAAAACAAACTTCCAGCTTGACTCTGTATATTTGCTTATTGAAATGAATAAAATGAACATAAATTTTGTGAATAAAGATGTTTTTATAGGAAGTCATTTTCTACTATGATTCTGAAATAAATCACAAAATTGAGCATATCAAACTTTTCCATTTTATTTTAAAACCCTTTTTGCCCAAAACCTCATAGGTTATAAGATTGTCTGGTTTTTTTCCACATATTTGCTTCCCAGTTTCTTACTTTTGACAATTTTCAAAACAAATTGAATTCTCCCTGAAGGAGAAACACTGTGCCAATATTTCAAAGAAGTTTGCTACACATTTTAAAGACAATTCCAAGTGAGGAATTACAAGAGTTTTTGTATGATGGTGGTTATAATTGTGATAAGTGTTTGGCCTTCTAAAATATCTGTTTTGGTAGTATGATTTAAGAAGGAAAGATCCTATTAAAATTTTTGCTACACTAGTTTATAGCTATTCTTTATCAATAGAAAGCTTTGCAAGAAACATCCAGTTTTATGGGATGTGGAAGTATCACTTCCTGGGCTATAATAAAGAGTTCTGATGCAGCCTCATACAACAAGTAGGAAGAGTCTATATTCAGAACCACCTCCTTCCAGGGATATATAAGGGACAAGTCAAGTGAGGGGCACAGTCAAACTTCAGCAGCTTGATTCTTTCCATTCAATCACAGTCTGCTCTGGAAATCTTACCATGTCTTGCCACAACTACTGCTCTGGAAACTACAGCTCTGGATCCCTCAGAAACGTCTGCAATATTCCTGTCACCTACACCATTGCCCTCTGCTCTACCAATGTAAGCAATGGAGAAGCTGTCTGCCTACCTAGTAACTGTCAAGACAATTCCTGGCTCCTGAACAATTGCCAAGAGACCTACAGTGAACCTACAAGAGACAACTGTGGTGAACCAACCAGCCACCAGCCAGCCAACTGTGATTCCAGGAACTATGAAGCCTCTTGCTGCCCTTCCACGGCTCACTATGTACCCAGACCCCGTCAAGGAACTGGCTTTCTTCCTGTGTCATCCTCCATCTCCGCCTCTTACCTCCCAGTATCCTGTAGACCTCTGAGCCGTGTGTCCAGCAGCTGCCGTCCACTGAGTCCTTTGCTCTACAACAGCCATTCCTTAGGCTGTGTACCTACTGGCTATCGACCACTAAATCATTTGTCCAACAGCTACCGACCCCTGAGCTTCCTCACGTATGGATGCCAACCCTTGGGTAGTTTGCCCTGTGGTTCTCAACCATTTCGTGTTGTGTCTAGCAGCTTCATACCTCTGCGGCCTTTCTCTAGTGATTGTCAACCTCTGACCCATATTTTCAGTACTTGTCGTCCATCTTGCACAGCCTTGGAGTACAGGTAGTCTGCTTTTCCCAGAGAATAATCATGCTGAGAATTCCAGACCAAAATTCATATTCTGCTTATTTTTTTGCTTCTTTTCAACAGTAATAGTTTTTTTTTTTTTTTTTTTTAGTTTACTGTGCCTGATCAAATGCAAGCTGCTCATTTCATATCTTTTTATTCTTTTCATCTCTCTTTAACATAAAATAAGTGGTTTGTTTGCTATTTAATATCATTCAGATGTGGAAAAAGTATTTGGCCTACAATGTAATAAATTAGATTAATCTGACTCATTCATGTGTCTTTGGTTATTTTCTGTTAACACAGAAATTACTAACCTTATCTGCTTACAAGATATGTGAATAGGACAGGTGATATACAACGATATGCTCTTTCTTGACAATAAAGGAATAGCTTGATGGCTTATTCCTCAGGCTGCTTTATATATCTCTGATCCCATGTACTTGAGAAATACAAAAAACAATTGATGGAGTTTATTTTGATAAGGCAAGATTAGGAATCATTTCCCTTAGTCAACTCTATGTTGAAGAGAACACACTTCCTCCAGAATGTTCTTTCAAATTGCTAACTAAACTACATTTCATTCTTCCTTAAACCTTTCATGGCTTCATAAGATAAAACCCCTTATCAGGAGATCTGGGTTCCTTCATTGTCTTCTTTCTTCCTGCCTCTCTGGGTTCATGTCCTTCTGTTCAATATCTCCGTTGCTACCAGTTGATGCCAAGTTAATTCTGACTCATAGTGACCCCATGTGTGTCAGAGTAGAATTGTGCTCCATAACATTTTCAGTGGCTGATTTTTTAGTAATAGCTTTCCAGGCTTGTCTTCCAAGGTGCTTCTCAGTGGACTTAAACCTCCAACCTTTGGGTTAGCAGCCTACTGTCTTATCCATTGCAAATACTAAGACATCTTATTACTTAACTTACAAGTTCTCAAGCTTTTTAAAATTCCCCACCCTTTTGCATGTGCTACCAGAATACCAGAATGAGATTCACAAAGTTCATTAGTCCTCTGCTGGATATATAATTTGTTTTTGACATTTTTTTTTTTCTTCTAAGGTTTTATATCTCATTCCATTGCCTTCTTGCCTCCACATTTTCTGCCAAGAAATCAGAGCTTACTCTTATTGTCTCCCCTTCATGATAACATTTTCTTTTTCCTGAGTTACTCTCAGGATTCTTTCTTTGTTTTTGGTATTGGAAAGTGTGAATGTCCTGGTTACCTAGTACCACTCTGACAAGAATATACCACAAATGGGATGGCTTTAACAAACAGGAGTTTATTCTTTTACAGTTTGGGAGGCTAGAAGTCCGAGTTCAAAATGCCAGGCTCTAAGGGGCTGTGTGAAAGCCCCTCAACCTTGGGCTTCAGCTCTGCCTCTTGCTCCTGGCCCACTGAAGCTAGAGGTATTTCTTCACTCAGGCAGCTATTGGCTGCTGAAGCTACAAGCCGAAGGTTGACAAATAAAACAACACAGTCCCAATGTTACCAAACCACACGCAGGCCATTAATTCAAGTCCATTGAAAGTCCCAAGGTCAGCAGAGCATGGCAGACTGCTGAACAATGACATGGCTACATGCAGGGTCCAATC
>NW_006921695.1:9779634-9783027 GCF_000298275.1 Orycteropus afer afer | reverse complement strand
GTAGGGATTGCAATCAATATCGCAAAATAAAATGTATATGAATTTTTGAATGGAAAACCAATTCACCCTATAAATTTTCACTCAAACGACAATAAAATCTTATATATATAACCAGTATGCACTTCGTTTTTTATCTATCTTGAAAACTTATACCCATACATTAATTTTTTAAAAAAGACCAAATTCATATATTACTCTGTTGATTTATTCAGCAAAAATTATTGCCTACGTATTATATGCCAAGCTAACCTGTGCTAGAAAAACAGAATATGGAGGGGACAAGACAGGCCTGAACTATCAGAGTTTAGCAGGAGTTATACCATCAGCCACTCCTCGGAAGGAAGATAGGGCAATCTAGTTCTGTAGTGATACCGCCTCGGAAATCCAAGGAAGGGTTGGTATGAGTCAGGTCCAACTCGATGGCACATAACAACAATAACAACACACTCTCAGATTATGTAAAATAACTTGATTAAAGATGAAATTTCCCTTACTCAACATAGAATGTGTGGGAGTATAGATTTCACAAATAAAAAGAAGATGTGAAAATATAAATTTCCAGCTTTTTGAGAAACTAGAACACCTAGAAAAATATCTAGAATACCTAGAAAAACCAGGAGCAAATTGGCAGCTGTTTCTTTCAGAAGAGTCATAAGCCTCCAGTTCTCACAGTCCCCATCTCTCCTACGGATTTCCTGAGAGTGAAGCAGAATGCTATATGGACCTCATCATCATGCTCATGCTTCTGATTTTTAAACCTACATTAGATCATTATTTTGCTTTGCCTGCCTTGCTATCCTGGACATTTTGAGTTTGTGACATCAGCACCCCTTTTATGAAACTTTCCCCAGGCTCTCCCCTTGCCCCTACCGTAATGAGAAAATCACAGCTTGACTCAACTTGCCTATATCTCAGTCACATGTTTGTTGTTGATCTTGTCAGACTGTTTATTTTTACTGATATTTCAGTAGAAATATTCATCTGTACTAATTGCTGCACAATCAGAACTCCACAGATGAAAAGCCATTATTCTGACTTCTAACCCCATTTGCCAGTTTTCCCTTTTCTTAAACTTTATATAAATGGAATCATGCAGTATCTGTTCTTTTGTACCTGACTACTTTCACATTATATTTGTTTACAAGATTTGTCCATGTTATTATGCATACCAGTGGTCTGTGGATTTTCCTTGAGGTACAGTATCCAAAACAATAAAATACCACGATTCCTTTATCTATTCTGTTATTTTTTTTAATAAAAAATGAAGTGCATACTGGTTCTTATATTTTATATCTTTTATTACTTTATCTATTCTGCTATTTTGCAGCAGTTTATTGACAGAGAACTTCCAGGAATGCAAGCTGGATTCAGAAGAGGACGTGGAACAACGGATATCACTGCTGATGTCAGATGGATCTTGGCTCAAAGCAAAGAATACAAGAAAGATGTTTACTTGTGTTATACTGACTATGCAGACGTATTTGATTGTGTGGATCATAACAAATTGTGGATAACATTGAGCAGAATGGGAATTCCAGAACACTTAATTGTACTCATGACGAACCTGTACATAGACCAAGAGGCTGTCGTTCAAACGGAAAAAGGGAACACTGCATGGTTTAAAATCAAGAAGGGAGTGTGTCAGGGTTGTACCCTTTCATCATATGTATTCAATCTATAGGCTGAGAAAATAATCTGAGAAGCTGGACGATATGAAGAAGAACGTGGCATCAGGATTGGAGGAAGAATCATTAACAACCTACAGTACACTGACAACAAAACTTTGTTTGCTGAAAGTGAGGATGGCTTGAAGTACTTACTGATGAAGATTGAAGAATACAGTCTGCAGTATTGATCATTTTGATATCCTTTTTTGTTGTATTTTTTAAGTAATTGTTCATGTGCTTTGTTTCTATTTTTATTTGTTTGGCTGTGTTGTTCTGAATATTGAAAGAGCTCTTATGAAGTCTAGATATTAATTCATTTTTGGCTATATACATTTTTAATATCTTCTTCTGCACACCATTGAATATATTTTCAGTCTTAATGGAATCTTGATTTGAAAAAAAATTTATTTTAAGTTAGTCCAATTTGTTAAGGGAGTTTCAAACAGTTTATGGGCTTGACTACTAACCTAAAGTTTGGAAGGTTGAGTTTACCTGAAAGCACCTCAGAACTAAGGTCTGTTGATTTACTTCCAAAAAACTCACATATTAAAATTCTATGGAGCACAGTTCTACTCTGACACCTGAGATGAGATTGACTCGACCACAACTGTTTTAGTATCTCAATATTTTCTTTTTTGTCTTTCTCTTTAAGAGGTCTGCCTAGCCCAAATTCATGAAAATATTTTATGGTAACTGTTTCAGAAATTTATTTCATTTTCAGCATGTAGATGTACCATCAATCAAAATTTATTTCTGTGTGTATTTGTTTATGGTGGGAAATACGTGTCAAAATTCCAGCTGAACCAGAATTATTTGTTAGAGATATCCTTTGCTTCTGATTCTGCAGCGTGGTGCCCCTTTTTCTCATAAATCAAGTATGTGTATATGAGTGGGTCTCTTTCTATTTTGTTCTGCTGTTCGTAGGGTCACTGTGAATCAGAGCCAATTCGACAGCATCTAACAACAACATTTCTAGATTGTCTACTCAAATCCAGCTATTTATTCTTATATCCATACCATGATTTATGTTTTATTTGCATGCCTGAACTCTTGTCTAGAATTTGAGCTTTCCGAGTGCTGACTTTGTGTCAGTGCTGATTAGATTTTCTATAAATGATTATTTATTTGGAGACTAAAATAAATTATGTCTAAATCTAATGGCTATTGAAGCTAAGAAAAGAGCTATTAAGATTAAAAATGATGCTGATGAAAAATTATGTCTTTTTTTAATCTTGATTTTGCTTTTTCCCTTCGGAGTTTACCTTATCTTTTTTCGGGCCTGGAAACTGGCTTTCAGGTCCCTTCTCCCCATTGTTCAGACTTCTAACATCTGGAAACTAAGGAAAGTTCTGTATCTAATATTCCACAGTTAGATATGGTTTGCTAATATTTATACATTTGTCCAAAAGTGATAATTTTTTATCACCAGACACGTCAGTTTTCTTATTTAATAACCCTAACATCTGGTAAGGTAGTTAAAATTGTTCCTAATTTAGTTGCAATCATACAGATTATAAATGACTGTTCTGGTATATACATTTATGTTTTCCCAAAGTCCATTTTTCTCTACTAAACTACATCATAAATTCTAATATGAATATTTGCTTATTTAAGCCAATTAATTCCAGGTCAATATATTAGTTGATATTTACTGTCTTCATAGATTTACTTCCTATGACTGAAATAAGTTAAGGATAGGTCTTTATAGGTTTTAAAATTTAAATTT
>NW_006921695.1:9763475-9779534 GCF_000298275.1 Orycteropus afer afer | reverse complement strand
TGTGTGTGTGTGTGTGTATTCCTTGTGATTAACCCTTTAGATTTAATCATCTCTAATCTAGATGTCATAAGAACAGATAGCCTTTTCTCAAACTATGAGCTCAAATAATGCATTGCCCTACCTAAATGAACTATACTCAAGAAAGTATATTAGATTTCCATCACAATCAATTATGAAGCATTATTATTATCATCTCTGAACTTTAAAATCTGACTCCATATACCAAATATGTTAAGAAAAACCCAGAAACATCTTCTTACTTTTCATATGTGAAATAGATTGAGGAAAAATAAATATTTAACACTGAATAAATGGTTATATTAAACTTTAAGTTAAATGTATATAAAAATCAATACAGGGTTATCCTAAAATATTGTTCACATATTTTGAGGTTAGAATTTAGAATGTGAGTCTTTTCAAAGTTTATCTCATAATAGTCACTTCTTAATATAAACAGTAGTTTTTTATTCTCCATTAAGATACTATTTTGGTTGCAGAAACTATTCTATGACTTGGAGAAGGTGAAGCCATTGGGAGTGACTCTTATGGAATGTAGATATTTTTGGTTTCAGCCCAAATATGTAAAGAGCTTAAAACTTGTCATTCCCATCCTTACAGCAAGAAAAAGCTGAAAACTTAAAAAGCAGAAACTTGTCTTGGACCCATCAGAAAAGGGATTTTCCAGGGCTAATGGCAACCCAAAATCCACAGACACAGGTGAATCTAGAGTCATAGCCAATGCCTGCTTACCTGGAGCAGAAGCTGTGGAAGCCATAACCTGGTAGGAACAATTAAATGGTAATTTTGAGTAATGCTAGAGTTTGAATGTTAGCTAGCATCTGAGTGAGAAATTCCAGGGAACTATAGTTTTAGAGGTACACCACACTTTCATGGGTTTCTCCAGGTTTCCTTGGTGAAGAGTCAAGCAAGATGACTTTATGGCTCTGGCAAAGGAAGGTGAAGAAATGTGCCTAGAACTTCCCCTGAAGCAATGACCTACCTCCAGGAAGAAACAGTGTACCAGAGACCTATCCCACCTGAGGAAAGATCATTTCTCCCCCTCCACACCTCCATATACTTCCTGTATCAAATGGTAAGTTGGTGGGGGGGGGGAGCTAAGAAACACTTAGGACAGTCACAGGCTAGGTACAAAGACCACAGAGATTTAAGCATAACATTATAGAGTGCTTCCCTCCCTCCCACCTATCAGTAAAACAAGTCTGCATTATAGCACATTATTACATCTGAAAGAGGTGAAAGACGCAGATTTTCTGAGAGAAACTGAATCTTTTATGAATTTTTGAAAGTCCAAAATCAAAAACAGGACAGAATGTTGTATCAGAATTTCAGGAAGACTCATTAACAAACTGCAATATGGAGATGATACAACCTTTCTTTCTGAAAGTGAAGAATACTTGAAGGACTTACTGATGAAGACCAAAGACTATGAACATCAGTATGCACTATCCCTCAGTATAAAGAAATATATGGGTCACAACTGGATGACTATGGAACATAAGATAAACAGAGAAAATAGTGAAGTTTTCAAGGATTTTGTTTTACTTCGGTCAAGATATCAAACAACTTAGTGCATTAGGTAAATCTGCTGCAAAAATCCACTTTATAGTGTTAAAAAGTAAAGATACCACTTTGAGAACTAAAGTGTACCTTACTCAAGCCATGGCATTTTCTATTGTTCCATTTGCATGTGAAAGATTGATGATAAATATCAAAAAACAGAAAAGAGTTGATGTCTTTGAATTACAGCATTGGTGAAGAATATTCAATATATTGTGGACTGCCAGAAGAATGAATAAATCTGTCTGGTGGACATACACCTAGAATGCTCTTTAGAAATAGGGATGGTGAAACTTTACCTTTTGTACTTTGGTCATGTTATCAGGAGGGAGCAGTCTCTGGCTAAGGACATAGTGAGTGTTTGGTAGAGGGCCACTGAAAAAGAGGAAGATCCTCCTTAAGAGCGATTGACATTTTGCTGCAACAATGGGCTCAAACATGATTGTGAAGATGGCCAATGACAGGGCAGAGTTTTGTTCTGTTGAACATAAGGTCACTATGAGTTGGAACTGACTTGACAAAACCTAACAATAACAACACCAACAGGCACTTAACATCAATAATTTGAGAAGAAAATAGAAAAGACACACACACACACAAACAATATTTTGCTGCTTCGCTCACTTTTCCATTCTACTTAATTCCATACAGAAGTATAAACCAACCTTGACTCCCAATACTGATAGAATATTGTGTGATCTAAATACACAATGGAAAAAAAAAAAAGACCAAACAAGGAAATATTATGCAGCCCACACATAATGCATTGTTTGCTCTTGTTTGCTCTAAAGGTGGTTGTATTGATGATCCTTCACTCACCATGAAAATAGAAGAGTATTTTCCATTTTCTTTATGAAATTCATATTGGTTGATAAATATCTGGTATTGTCAAGTCAGCAGAAACTGCATCTCCGGAGGTGATAATAGCCTGCAAGATATATCAGTAATACAAATTTATGAATTGATTACAGAATTTCTCTACTGCAGGGTAAGAAGGCTGCTATCTTTTAAATTGTACTTGACATCCTGTTTTCTATAGAGAAATTTACTCTCCATAACTCTATCTATTATTTGGATAAAACATTGTAATGATGCACAATGCTCATATTTCTTTTTCAGTAGTTAGAGGATAGGGTGAGAAAAAGAAAAAGAGAGATACGGAGAAGGAGAGGCTGAAAGGAAAAAAAAAATTCTCAGAGGTAATTTTAAATTACATTGTAAAACTACAACTTATTATCTTTATTTAAATTGTATCTCCAAATACATTAATTCAACATATTTTATTCAACAAATATTTGTGAATTTTATATTTATGAGCTATTCTAGGCATTGATCATAATCCATTTTCATGGCTCTCATTTTACTGAATCATCTACACCTATAATAAGTAGTTAATGCTTTGACATTTGACAGTGAACTCCAGTGATTCTTTAATGCACTGTGTTTCTTTATAACCTCTCCACAAAATATCAAAACAATTTGGTATATTAAACAAGGGAAGTTTTGCAGAAAAGAAAATGATCGTAAAAAATTCCAGTAGAGATTTAACCAGTATGCTTCAACTAATTAAGAGTTTCTATCTAAAGATTTTCTGGAATGCAACAAGTAGGTTTCTATTTTACTTAAGTATGGATAATCAGAGACTTTAAGAATTGTTGGATGTGTTACGGATTTTCATCTCCAGTGGATCCCAAGCCAGGCTTGGAAGAGGCATCTACAAAGTATATCATGTTCTTAGATGCAATTCCAACTCCCTGAATATGAACCTCTAAGTGTTAGTTCCAGGAATCAGCTTTCTTTCCCCCAAAAAAAAGACCTCACAATACTCTGAGTTTCATTAAACCCAAATAATCTATTCAAAGTATCCTTTTAAGAAATGCTCATCTTCTTCTGGATTCTTAGAAAAGAGATCTCATCTTATGAAATAAATATTTAACAAGTTACATTAAAATTGCCAGTCATGATGCAAATTGAGAATGTTTAAAAAAAAAAAATCAGTAAAAATATACCAAAATAGGAATACTCACTAATCATCAAATAAATTCACATTGGATAAATAGGAAGACATAACTCGTCTTATCAAATTGCTAAAAAATATAACAGTAGCCCTATTCAGTGGTATTTAGGATTTGGTTAGCTATATACCCGTGTGTTAGAGTCTAAGTGTGTACATGACACCATGTAAAAGCTTTTAAGTTATGATTTTAGGAGGTTATGCTCTTTTCTTTCCCCCCAGATGAAATGATAACCTAATTAGAAATAAAGCAGGAAGAATAATGGTCTCCAAAAAAAATCCTAGTGAATACACTGGTTGTCATGGAAGTCTATTGAAACATTTGCAACATCTCTCAGGCCTGTTGTTGTTGGTGTTGTTATGTTCCATCCAGTCGGACCCAACTCATAGCGACCCCTCCTTGGGTTTCTGAGGAAGTATCACTATGGAAGTAGATTGCCCAACCTTCTTTCCGAGGAGTGGCTGGTGGGTTTGAACCACCAGCTTAGTGTAAACTATTTAATCTCTGATATTGTTCAAATTAATTAGAATTTCATACTCCCCCAAAAAAGAAAAAAACAAACTCACTGCCATCAAGTCAAATCTGAAATTCATAGACTATCATTTTTTAAAATAAGAAGTTACTTGGGAGATATAATCTGGATACAATGGGGGTATAATTTGGATAGAAGCTTAGAATAAAACATAATGTTTTGTTTTAAAGAGTTTATTTTATAAAAGCTGACCATAGTGTCTGTATTTTTCTCATTTTGCTGAGAACCTGAGTTATGAAAACATTAAAGACTAAGAATAATCCTTGCTTTGGAAACCATTGACTATGCTACTCCTACAATTCACAGATAAGAAAAATTGTCTTCCACCTGGAAGACGAAAAATCCAATTCTGGCAGTATGACTCTTGCTGTTAGATGTGGTAAGAATGAGGGTGAATAGCTGGTACAGGACTGTGTGAAAAATACAAATAAAATGTTATAAGAAGATTGCAGGATGTGTTCACTGTCATATGAGTAACTATTACTGGATCTAAACAAGATAGAAATATGTGTTTGTATGGAGGTACCAGAAATCAATGAGGGTATAGGAAATTTCTCTGAAGAAGACAATTAAATTTTTAAAAAATCACTCTTTATAAATCTTCTGAAACACACTCTGATTTTGTGTGTGTGAGTGTGAAAACCTTTTCTTTACTTTTTACAGTAATAGTTTCATACAACATTTGTCCTTTTGTGATAGACTAATTTACTCAGCATAATGTCCCCTAATTTTATCAATGTTATGTTTCACAGACTCCTCATTGTTCTTTAATATTGTATAATATTCCATTGCATGTATGTGCTATAGTTTGTTGATCTTTTCCTCCACTGATGGACATTTAGAGTGTTTCCACCATTTTGCTATTGTGAATAGTGCTGCGATGAAAATGAATGTTCATACATCTGTTCATATCATGGCTATTACTTCTTTAGGATATATACCCAGAAGTGAGTGGATCAAACGGTATTTCTATTTCCAGCTTTTTAAGTAAGGACCAGATCATTTTCTGCAGTGGTGGCACCATTTAACAGTCCTACCTACAATGTACAAGGGTTCCAGTCTCTCCACACCCTCACCAGTATTTGTTGTTTTATCTTGTTGAACTTTGCTATTAGTGCTGGGGTGAGATCATATCCCATTGTTCTTTGAATTTCCATGTCACTAATGACAAATGATTGTGAGCATGATTTTCTTAGTTGCCTGCATGTCTTCTTTGCTGAAGTACCCTCTGATCATTTTTTAAATTTCATTTTTTTTCCTTTGTTATTAAGGTATTGAAGTTTTCCATAAATTTTAGAGAATAGACCCTTGTCTGATATGTCATTGCCAAAATGTTTTTCCAGTCTGTGGGTTCTCTTTTTACTCTTTTGGTGAAGTCATTTGATGCACATAAGTATTTAATTTGTAGGAGGTTCCAGTCATCTACTTTGTCTTCTGGTGTTTGTGCACTTTTAGTTATGTTCTGTAGTGTATCTGAGGAGCTCTTGTAGTATAGTTGTTAAGACATTGGGCTGCTAACCAGAAGGTCTGCAGCTCAAACCCACCAAGCATTCTATAGAAGAAAGATTAGGCAGTCTGCTTCTGTAAAGACTCACAGCCTTGGATACCCAGTGGAGGTCATTATGAGTCAGAACCAACTCGATGACAGTGAGCTTGGTTTTGTTTTGGTACAGTGTATCTACGTCCTGAATTAGGGCTCCTAAATTTGTCCTTATTTATTTATTTTTTATGATCTTTATGATTTTAGATTTTACATTCAGGACTTTGATCCAACTCCAGTGTTTTTTTGTACATGGTGTGTGATATGGGTCCTGTTTCATTTTCAGCAAATAGGTATATAGTTTTGCCAACACCATTTATTGAAGAGACTATCTCTTCCCCTTTTAATGAGTTTTGCCCTTTGTCACAGATCAGTTGTTCAGAGATGAACAACTTCTGATTCTTCAACTCTGTTCCATTTGTCTATGTATCTGTTGTTGTACCAATATCAGGCTGTTTTAACTACTGTGGCTATGTTGTAGATTTTGAGATTGGGGAGTGTTAGGCCTCCTATGATGGTCTTCTTTAGTAATGCTTTACTTATCCAAGGTATGCTTTCTTTCCATATAAAGTTGGTGATTAGTTTTTTCATCTCTTAAAAAAAAAAGGAAAAAAGAAAACATGATGGAATCTGGATCAGAATTGTATTATATCTATAGATTGCTTTGGGCAGTATTGACATCATGTCATTTTCACAATGTTAAGTCTTCCCATCCATTAACATTTATGCAGGTCTCTTTTTGTTTCTTGTAATAGTGTTTTGTAGTTGTCTTTGTACAGGTCTTTAGTGTTTCTGGTTAGATTTATTCCTAAGTACTACATCTTTTCAGTGGTTATTGTAAATGGTATTGCTTTCCTGATTTTTTTTCAGAGTTCTTACCATTAGTGTAAAGGAATCTGAATGATGTTTGTATGTTGATCTTGCACCCTGCCACTTTGCTGAAACTTTCAATTAATATCAGTGATTTTCTTAGTGAGTCTTTGGGATTTTCTACATGTAGGATCATATCATCTGCAAATAGAGATAGTTTTACTTTTCCTTTGACAATTTGGATGCTTTTTATTTTCCTTTCTTGCCTTATTCCTTTGGCTAGGACTTCTAATACAATATTGAATAGAAGTGGTGATAAAGGGCATTCTTGTCTGGTACCCATTCATAAAGGAAATGCTTTCAGTCTCTTCTCATTGAGAATAATGTTGTCTTGGTTTTATACATATGCCCTTAATTATGTTGAGGAATCAATTTTGTTCAGCATTTTTTATCAGCAATGGGTGTTGAATTTTGTCAAATAACTTTTCTGTGTCAATTGATATAATCATGTAGTTCTTTTCCTTTGTTTTGTTTTATGTGGCAAATTATGTTGATTGGTTTTCTAATGTTGAACCACTTTGCATTCCTGGAATGAATCCCACTTGCTCAGGATGTATTATTTTTTTGGAGTTTATTGGCTAGGATTTTGTTGAGAAGTTTTGCATCTATGTTCCTGCTGACTTCTTATCTTTCAGAAGCTGTACCTCTGGAAAAGATTAGCTTCTGCTCTTTTGGGAGCTGTTGTTGTATTTCTTTCTCATTGTTCATTGCCCTCTATTCTGGAAGTGTTAGCTGTGGAAATGGCCTCTGCTTACCTAGTAGTTCCCAAGGCAGTACCTGACTCCTGCACTACTGCCAAGAGAATAGTGGTCAACTCACAAGCTGCCAACCAGCCAACTATGAGGCTAACAATGGTGAAACTTCTTGTTGCCCTTCTCATGAATACCTTATTCCAGACCCTGTCAAGAAACCAACTTTGTTGCTGATACTTCCTGTATCTACAGCTCCAGCCTCTAGCAGTCCCTTGAAGTTTCCAATTAATAGATGTTACTCACTAAGCCAATTTTACGGTGGCTTCAAGCCCTTAAACTTTATATCAGGCAACCACTTCCTTTGATATATATCTCTAGTTGTTGCCAGCCATTAGCTATGTATACGCCTGTGACCAACCACTAACTTTATTGTGCAGTAGCTTTAGATCTCTGATCTATGTATCTGCTAATTTCTGAGACTTTGTTCTCTGTGAAAGGTTTTACACTCAACTTCCAATAAACCTGGTGAAACTGAATCAATATCAGAACTAGTATTTCTTGCTAAAAATGTTTTGCCATTTATCACTTCTTACAAAACTCTTCCAAAATATATACTTTTTTTTTTCTTTTTGTACTGATTATGTTAGATTCCTTGAAAATAGTCTCTGACTCTCTTTTTGTTTGCAGCCTTCCAGCATGTGAGAAAAGTCTTGTTTTAACTCCTCAAGACATGTTTCATCACTTACTACAAATATGTTTTTTGTCAATATTAATTTTCTAATTATGGTGCATTTATGATGCTTTTTATATTATGTGAAAGAGCTTTGTTAAGCTGATAAATGTGTGAAAGGACATTAAATGTAAAATGAGTAATTCATTGACTTCTTTTATTCATTCAGCCAGTATTCATTAACTTTCCAAATTATGCTAGATATGGTTTTTATCATATTCTTTAGATCTTCCTTGATATTGGTCTTCTTAATATATTCTCATCATTTATAAACTATTCTGATTAATGTCACTCTTTAAATCCTGGTTCTGAGGCAATCCTCACCATTGGGATGGAAGAGATTAAATCTCATTCTACGGTGGTTCACAAGATCTTATTTAGGAAGCCAGTATCAAAACCAAGCCAATTCCCATCTAATTCTAACTCATGGTCAATCTATGTATTACAAAGTAGAACTTGGTATTTATTCTACATTATCACAGCTATACAAGAGAGCAGGTCATCAGAATTGTGAAATCTTGTTGACAAATCTCTAAGTTGTCACTGGGATTAAAATCATGAAAACACCTAAGTAAATATGGTGGGGTTTTGGTGTGGAGGAGATATCAGGAATTGTTGAACAAGATGTACATCTAAATTCAACAGAATAAATTAGCATCAGCTGAAATTCCATCAACTGTTTTGCAACTGAGAAAAATATGGTAAAATTATTTATAAAGTGGTATTTTAAAATAAATTGTAGCAACTACTGAAAAGTAAAAATTCTGGGAAATTAAAAAAAAAATTCAACAGAGACATAGAAGACATAATCCACACAGAAGGTTATGTTTTTTTTTTTTCTTAATTGTGTTAGTCATTAGGCCTAGTGAATAAGTGACATGGATTATTCGCAGTGATCACAAGAATTCCAATAGGTTTTCTGGAAATGAATTATTTTTGTTTTCCATAACATCAAGAAACAAGAAATGATATATTTCTTTTTAAGTAACATCTTTCAAATCTCATGAAAATATTGAAAATATACCTACCAATAACACATTTACATTTATTTTCCATTCATAATAAATAGAGTTTCTGAATCATCTCAGATGATAAATTCTTCTTCACTTGGGTACAGTCTGGTGATAAGTTGACAGTTTAATAACAAGGTTTCTTACCATGTAGCACATTGGCTTTACTTCATTTCCTGAGAAATAAAGTATGGAAAAAATGATATAATCAATTGCCAAGTCCTTATTACTAGAGGGAGAATAGAATGATATATGAAGGAATCACTTAGGAAAGTATATTATCATTGTTTTTTTTTTTTAGGCTACAGTGATGCTACCTAGCATTCAGAAACAGTATGGTAACACAGATTTTGCTCTCTTATGATAACTAAAAGAAAATTTATTTTCATTTTTAACAATAAAATAGTTTTGCTAAGAGGGAATACCAAGAATCTAAGTAACATAGAGTAAGATATCATAAGGACTGTCTTATCAACCTACCCTCCTCCTTTATATTTCTATGACACAGGTAATTTGAGCAAATATTTAAATATATTTTCTCATCAAGAAAGCAAACTTACCTTCTTGTCTTCCTGCCTCTTAGATCTGGCAGAGGCATTTGACTGCTAACCAGAAGGCTGGCATGTCAAACACACAGTCACTCCTCAGAAAGAAGATTGGGTAATCTATTTCTGTAGTGATAATGCCTCGAAAACCCAAGGAGGGATCACTATGAGTCGAAATCAACTCCATGGCAGTGAGTTTGGTTTCTTGGTTGCAATATAAGAAAGCTTTATAAATGATACCTCAATGATATAAAATGTAAGTTAATATTACATAGTTGTTTATCTGACAAAAGAAGTTAAGATACCATTCAGATACCAGATATGTCTTTGATATAAACTGATGAGGATGTGAACAAAACAAATATTTGATTTTTCAGTAGTAAAGAATTCAACATATTGTTTACAATTTTAATGACTTTTTTTGTTGTTGTAAAAATATAGATAGTACACATTTGTTCATTCAAAAATTCAACATCTCAATTCAGTGAGACCAATTATATCAATCATATTGTGGAACCATCACTAATATCTGTTGCCAAATTTTCTATCATCATAAACCAAAACTCAGTGCTTTCTAAACAATGCTTCCCTCCTTCCTCCTCTCTCCAGACCCTGGTAACAACTACTAAATGCTAATCTCTGTACATTTGCCTATTCTAGATACTTCATGTTAGTGAGATCATACTCTATTTGTCATTTTGTAAGTTACAAATTTTGCTCAGCATAATGTTTTCACGGTCCATCCATGTTATATATAACATGTATTAGGACTTCATTTCCCTTTTAATTTTAGAACTGTTTTAAATTATATAAAAATTATGAAGATAGTACAGAGAGTTGCATATAACCTACATCCAGTTAATATATTGAAAAAATACATCAGTTTGTGTGATAGTTGGAACTATGTGTCAACTTGGTTGGACCACAACTCTGTGTGGTTTAAGCAATTGTGATGTGGGTTATTCCTATGATGGGATTGGATGTATATGTTTTGAGCAGCCAATTCATTGAAAGGGAGTTTCCTTAGGGGTGTGGCCTGCTTATATTTATGGACATCCTGGAAAAAGAGACACTCTTCTGTGGATCAGGATCCTGTTATGCTGCCTACAACTGTCTGTGAGTGGACAATCCACCATTCAGCCTGGAGATCTTGGGTTTCTCAGTCGTTGGAGTCAACAGCCAGTATACTGTTTGCCAACCTTGAGCTTGTCAGTTCCTGCTGCTGCGTGAGTCAGGAAAAGTCTCCAGCTTGACATTTAATCTAAGAACTTGGGACTTTCCAGGTTCTATAAATGTGTGAGCCATTTTTCTAAGATAAATTTCTCTTTCTCTATATGTATATATTAGGAGCTCTGGTAGCATTGTGCCTAAGGCACTTGACTGCTAACCAGAAGGCTGGCAGTTCAAATGCACCAGCCACTCCTCGGAAGGAAGGTTGGGCAATCTACTTCCGTAGTGATACTGCCTCAGAAACCCAAGGAGGGGTCACTATGAGTCGGGTCCAACTAGACGGCCCATGACAACAACAACAACAACATATGTATGTATAAACTTTACTTGTTTTGCTTCTCTAGAGAACCCAGCCTAACACAGTTTGCATATTTCTCATATATGTTATAGTTAACTGTTGTCTAGCACTTTTCAGTCATAGGAATCTCATGTGACAGAGTAGAACTGATTAATAAACAAATATTTAAGTGTTACACATTTGGATGCTAACTAGCAGATTGGAGGTCTGAGTCCTTCAGATGCACCTTGGAAGAAAGGACAGGAAATCTACTTCAAAAATATCAGCTGTTGAAATTTCTGTGGAGCACAGTTCTACTCTAACATATGTAAGGTTTCCATGAGTTAGAATCTAGTCAATGACTTTTTCTTTTTTTAATATTTTGTACAAACTTCCTTAATTTTTGCCCAATGTCCTTTTTGTGTTCCAGGATCTCACTCAGGATATCATATTACATTTAGTTTCATGTCTCCTTTGGTTCCTTTATGCTGTGCCAGTTTCTCAGACTTTCATTGTTTTTGATTCCCTTGAGAGCTTTAGAAAGTGTAGAATGTCCTTCAATTTGCATTGGCCTGTTATGTTTCTGAGGATTAAATTGAAGTTATTGGTCTTTAGGAGGAAGACCACAGAGGTAAATTGCCATGTTGTTGTTGTTATGTGCCATCAAGTCAGACCCAACTCATAGTGACCTCTCCTTGGGTTGCTGAGGCAGTATCACTAAGGAAGTAGATTGCCCAACCTTCCCTCCGAGAAGTGGCTGGTGGGTTTGAACCGCCAGCCTTCTGGTTAGCAGTCAAGCGCCTTAGGCACTATGCTGCCAGGGCTCCCAAATTGCCATATAAAGAGTATATATTATCAACATGACTTAGCACTATTGATGATAACCATGATCTCCTGGCTGATGTAGTATTTGCCAGGATTATCCATGGTAAAGTTGTTCACATACCTTCCCCACTTTGTTCCCCGTACTCTTTGGAAGAAAGTCACTAAGTTTACCTCACACTTAAGAACTGGGAGTTATGGTCTACTTTCTAGAGAGAGAAGTATTAACATGTATTATTTGGAATTCTTCTGTACAAGAGATTTGTCTACTCTCCCCATATTTTTAAAATATAATTATTTAATTAGTATGAATTCATGGATATGTATTTTAGCCACTACCCTCCAGGCTTTTTATCAATTTTGACGCCAACTGTTCCTCCCACGGCACTCACTACTTCTCTGCTGAGTCCAATAATTCGTTTTAATGGCCACACAGAACTCACAGACTATACTCATGATTATGGGGTTTATTAGGGAAGTAACAGGCTATAATTCAGGTTGAGAAACACACTCAGGATACAATTCTTCAATCAGGACAGTCTCTCCTCTGCTGTGCCCTCAGGCTTACCTCTCTGGTCCTTGGCCTCTCAATCTGGCCTCTGCCTTTATTACTCCATGTGCCAAGTAAGCTCTCAACCCCTCTGTTTCATGCCTCTTGGCTCCAATACCACTGTCTCTCTGCTGGGGTATCTCTCTGCCTTGGAGGTCCAATGCAATGATCTTGGGTACAAGGATGAGCTCTACTTCATCTCCAGCTCTTCTCTCTTGATGTTAGTGAGTTCCCCTCTCTGCCTTTATGAGGGTCCATTTTAAGCCTGGCAGAGTGACAAAACTAACCATTCCCAGAATGACAGTTCCACACAATTTATTTGCATGGTCCTACCCAAGTAATCTGGTGGGAGTTACAAAGACGATGGCTAGAAAAGCCTCCCCAAGTAATTCACTGCACCACACCCAATATTATGTTGTTTTGTTGCTTAATTTTTTCCAGTTTGACCCTTGAGAGCTCTTACATTTGCATCCTGTACTTCTTTACCATACTCCCATCACTTTATGTTTGCTTTTATTATTATTTTGTTTGTTTGTTGAGTACTTTCTTAATTTTTGTCAGTAGAAGATGCTCCAAGCTCATCTTGTATATTCTTTGAATCAATTCTTGTGTATTTTTTCACCACAATAAAAGGAAGAAAAAAAAAAAAAAGAATGTGTTTGGAACTAAGAACTGAGCACTGGATTTGTGTATTACCACTGGAGTGCCATTGCTTCTATGTCCTCTAAGCTGACAGAGCAAGAAATTTACTCAATAGCCACTAACAACAACAACAACAATGCTAATACATGTATATATGCTTTTCTATAAATATATTTATATGTACCCACGTGTATGTACAGTAAGCTAAACATAAGTTCATGCTAATATTTCTAAATATAATCCATCACCATTTGGATCATAATTGTTGTTGTTGTTGTTATGTGCCATCGAGTCGGCCCCGACTCAGTGACCCCTCCTTGGGTTTCCGAGGCAGTATCACTACGGAAGTAGGATTGCCCAACCTTCCTTCCGAGTAGTGGCTGGTGGGTTTGAACCGCCAGCCTTCTGGTTATCAGTCAAGTGCTTTAGCCATTATGCTACCAGAGCTCCTTTGGATCATGATAGCCTTCTTTTATTAGTTGTCTATAATCTCAAACTCCAACAGAATACATTCATTCAAGTATAAAACTATGGCATTTCAAAATTAATAACCCATATCTTGTTGGAAGAGCAAGAAATCTACGTCTGTAAAGATTTATCACCTCAGAAAACCAGTGGGGGTCGCTATGAGTTGCAACAACTCGATGGCAGTAGGTTTGGTTTTTTGGATTGTATTTTATCAGCTAGTTTTCAGTGCTTATATATAATTCCTTTCAGTTTTACTTTTAAATACTCCATTCATTTTCAAAGTTACTTATGTCAGCACCTTTTCCCCCACCTCCATTAGTGAGATCATAACATATATTTGAAATACGATTTGATTCTCTTATCACAGTGTGCATTCTGTCTGATGATCTTCTGATCTCTTAAATGATTTTTTCTTCTAATTTGTGTACATTAAGGTTCATTCTTTGTGCCACCAGTTTTTATGAGTTTTGACAAATGGGTAACATCATTTTTCACCATTACAGTATTATACAGAATGGTTTCATCACTCTAAATAAATCCCCTGTGCTTTATTTTTTCAACTCTCTTCTTCTTGAAACCATGGTAACAACTGATTGTTTTGCCTTCTCCATAGTATTGCTTTTTACAAAATATCATACAAATGGAATCACACAGTATTTAGCCTTTCAGATTGGCTTCTTTAATTTAGAAATAGGCACTTAAGATTCAACCACATTATTGCATGATCAATAACTCATACATTTTCATTATTTGATAGTATGAATGTATCCATTTACCTATTGAAATCATGGTGATTGCTTCTAGTTTTTTTGGTAATAATAATTAAAGCTTCTATAAACTCACATGCAGGTTTGTGTATGCATATAAGTTTTCAATTCTGATGAAAAACATAAAAGTGTGATTGTGTATCTATGGTAGGACTATGGTTAGCTTTGTAAGAAATTGACCAATTAGCTTCCACAGTGGGTGTACAATTTTGCATTCCCATTAGCGAAGAATTAACATTTTCATAGTTCTGTAACCTTTCCAAAAAAGGACATTCATTCTTTGTATTGTAATAGTTATGATTTAAATGTAGTCAGAAGTGTTGGATTATTGAGCTGTTAAAAAAATCATCACACAAAAACACAAACAATGGCTATAACTTACATTAAGAAGAAAAGTAAAAGGCCACAACACTGATTTTCCTCTGTATTTGGTTCATGTTTTCATTAAATCCCAAAAGTGTAATGATGCATCCTAACCTTATAGCTATTCACACATTCATCTGTTATTTTATAAAATATTTAGGTAAGAATTTCCTTAAAATAGAAAAAAATATATATTGTTGAAAGTTATAAATATAGATTTGTGTTTTCTTGCTGGTTTGACAGTGAGGAAGGGAAATAGAAAAAATATAACTAATAACTTGATATTATGTGTTATAACTCTCAATTATAATTATCTGTTCTTTGATAATATCTGGCTAAGATATTTCAATTCAGCTACATTGTGAATTCTCTATTGATGTATTGTTATGCTAACAACTGACACAGATATGGTGCAGCCTTATTTTTCATAATGCGTTTTTAAAATTTTTATATACTTTGGTATTCTTTCCTTCCTATTTTTGTATTATATGTGCTTTTTTGTCTTGTTTTGTTTTACTTTAAAGTGGAGATCATCATCTAGAGCAGAATTCAATAAGCTATAGCCTGCAGTCCACATATTATCTGACATCTCTTTTATGTAAATAAAGTTTTATTGAAAGATAGCCTCACTCCTTTATTTGCAAATTTCCTATAGCTGTTTTTGCACTGTAATGAAAATGCTGAATAGTTGAAAAATAAATGATATGACTCATAAAACTAAAAATATTTTCTACATTGCCCTTTACAGAAAATGTTTGCCAAGTTCTGATCTAGACATCAATATTCCCATTATGTAGAGAAGTATTCTAAAATGATATTCATGCAAACAAAGTAAGTAATACATTGATAGATTTTGATTATGTTTTAATAAAACACTGAGAAAACAAGAAATACGATAAATCATAGATTTATAGATAGGGATCACAGCAGTGATGATACAGAGAGATCTTCAAAAAAGAAAAAAAAATCTTCAAATGCTATCTTAGCTTTCTGACAACGGGGAAATACCAATTAAAACTTGATAAAACATGCATATAAGAATTATATATTTGCATGTCATGTTTTAGGAATCACAGACGTGCATTCATCAAGCATTTGACTACAGGAAGTTGTTGCTTATATAAGACTATTCAAGGTACCCTTAATAGCAAATTTAAACTTGCATCATAATAGTCTGTTTTTATCATGCTTAACATACCATTGAATAGGTTATAGGATACATATATATGTATATGTATAAGTATATATATATGTATATATAGTGTGAAAAAAGCAAAAAAATCTCTAGGGCATAGAAGACAAAAAATAAATTTAGAAAATTATACAATGGCAGTCTTATTCTGGTTTGCATAAAGAAAAAAAATAAATATTTTTTACCTGAGAAGTTGTGTTGTTTCCAGTTTCTTTCTTCGAGATAACCATGGTGCA
>NW_006921695.1:9741198-9763375 GCF_000298275.1 Orycteropus afer afer | reverse complement strand
ACCTAAGGCATTTGAATGCTAATGCTGACGGCTGGAGGTTCAAACCCACCAGCGACTCCTTGGAAGGAAGGTTGGGCAATCTACTTCTATAGTGACACTGCCCTGGAAACCTGAGGAGGGGTCACTATGACTCAAGTCCAACTCCATGGCAATGAGTTAGTGAGTTTTTTTTTTTTTTTTTTTTGTATATATATATATATATACACACACACACACACACACACACACACACGTATATATATACACACACAGACATGTGTGTGTGTGTATGTATATAATGGAAATAAAAATCTATAAAGAAAAATTAAATAACTGTAACTTATTTCACCTAAAATATTTATTTGTTTTTCTCAGAAAATATCTTAAGAAATTGCTTTTCATGCTCAAATGACCATATCTGGAAAAAATGGCTTATATGGTTATTGCTGGACATGAGTCCTAGCTTTACATTAAGGAGAAATATTACTATCATGAGCTACAAAATTTGACATCTGTATTTATATTCAAAAAGATGAAATGATTATTTTTATCATTTTTTATCGATATAGAAAACAGAATTTTAAATTAGATGATTTGGACTTTTGTTTCTAACCAACATGGAGTAACAGTGACAGAATTTACTCTCCCATCTGAAACAACTATAAAACTTGACAGGATAGATGGAACATGCATTTTAAGGTCACTGGACAATAGGGAAAAAGGGAGAGTGATCCCTAAAATATGAGAAGAAAACGACATAAGCCCTATGTTTGTTCCCAAATTAATGCCGAAGATTCTAAGATGATTTTCTGGCCATGGTGCTAGAAAGGGAATCCAGGAAGAGCACAAAGATTTCAAAGATTTGACTGAGATGGTAGATTTGGGAATCCAGGGAAACCAAAGCAAGTAGAGTTTACAGGACAGTATTCTGGAGAGGAAAAAACTGAATAGAGAGTGCCAGAGATCTGCAGAGGGTCTACAAAAAGCCTTTGCAGAGTACTGATTAGTGAATGAATATATGGAAACTGTTTGAAGTTTGGAAAAGAGTCACTTTAAAGAATTAGAAGAAAAAAAGTCAGCACTGAAACAGAGTGGCAAAAAGGTAGAGTGCTCACAATGCTCTTTCTTTCCTCAGTTGTAGGGCAAAACTAGGCCTAGATTAAATGCTGCTTTAGTTCTACCTCATAATGTAACTCTAAGACTAAATCACAAGAATATTTATATGAATACAAAATATGCAATATAGAAAATATAAAAATCACAATGCCAATTATGTCCAATAAAGATTATAGGCATGTAAAAAAGCAGGAAAATAAGACCTATAATAAGGAGAAAAAGGAATAAATCAAAACACAAACCCACTGCCATTGAGTCATTTTTGATTCATAGAGACGCTATGGAACAGAGAACTGCCATACAGGGTTTCCACGCTATAAATGTTTACGGAAGCAGACTGCCTCATCTTTCTCCCACAGAACACCTGGTGGGTTCAAACCAGCGATCATTTGGTTATCAGTCCAAGACTTTAACCAGAGAGCATCAGAGTTCCTTAATCAAAAGCAACTAATAAATACAGCAGATGATAGAATGAGTAGATAAAGACATTAAGACCATTATTGTAAATTCCATTCCTTATGTTTAAGAAGCTACAGGAAAGCTTACTGGTGTTAAATAGAGACATGGAAAATAAAAATAAAGACTCAAATGAAATTTACAAAAACTAAACCTGCAGTGAAGTGGAAACTACAGTGAATGGCATTAACAGAAGAGTAGCCTGCATAAGAAAATATTAGTAAATTGGGAGAAATAGCAATAGAAATGATCTAAAGTGAAATGCAGAGAACAAATACTGGAAAAATAGAAAAATGAAGTGCTTTATTAAGTTCTCTCCTAGCTTTCTCTATTTATTGTTATGTAGCTTATTGGTCCAGTTCTGAGGATTTTGGCTTCCTTATGTTGAGATTATCTTTAATGAAAGCTGTAGGCTTTATCTTCATTAATAATTACTTCAATGTTCTTCACTTTCAGCAGGTAATGTTGTGTCATCTGCATACTCAGGGTATTAATGAGTCTTTCTCTAAATATAGTGTCACGTTCTTCTTCAAAAAGTCCAGCTTCTTTGATAATTTTCCCAGCATACAGACTGAATAAGTATTGTGAAAGGATACTACCCTGACACCCACCTTTCCTGATTTTCAAACACATAGTATCTTCTTGTTCTCTTCCAACAACTACCTCTTTATCTATGTACAAGATGAAAATAGCAAAGTTAAGTGTTACTTAATCCCTTATTCTCCACAATGCTGTCCATAATTTGTTATGATCCACACATTTGAATGCCTTGGCATAGTCAGTAAAACATAAGTAAAACATTCATGGTATTCTTTTTCAGCCAAGATCCATCTGACATCAGCAATGATATCTCTCATTCCACATCCTCTTCTGAATATGGTTTGAATCTCTAGCACTTCCCTGTCTATATAATGTTGCAATTGTTTTTGAAATATTTTCAGCAAAATTTTACTTCCATGTAATATGAATGAAATTGATCCATAATTTCTGCATTGTGTTAGAATGCATGCCTTTATTTGGAATGAGCATAATTATGGATCTCTTCCAGTTGGTTGGCCAAGTAGCTCTCTTCCAGATTCCTTGGCATAAATAAGAAGGGTCATCCATCATTGCATCTGTTTGTTGAAAGATCTCAATGGGTATTCCCTCAATTCCTTGATTCTTGTTTTTCACTAATACCTTCAGTGCAGCTTGGACTTCTTCCATCAGTGCCATTGGTTCTTGATCATATGCTACCTCCTGAAATGGCTGAATATTGACTAATTCTTTTGGTACAGTGAACTGTGTATTCCTTCAATCTTCTTTAATGTTTCCTGCATCATTCAATATTTTCCCTATAGAACCCTTTAATATTTCAACATGAAAATGATACTTTTTCTTTAGTTATTTCAAGTTGAGAAATGCCAAATGTATTCTTCACTTTGGTTTTCTAACTCCAAGCTTTTACACCCTCATTATAATGCTTTGTCTTCTGGAATCCCCTTGAAATCTTCTGTTCAGCTCTTTTACTTCATCATTTGTTCCATTTGCTTTCCATTCTATAACAAGTTTCAGAGTCTCCTCTGACATCCATTTTGGTCTTTTCTTTCTTTCCTGTATTTTTAATTTTTTGCTTTTTGCTTTCTTCACATATGATATATTTGATGATATCCCACAGCTCATTTCAGTCATTAGTGTCCAATGCCACAAATTTTTTCTTCAGATGGTTTCTAAATTTAGGTGCTATAATGGCACTTTTGTATTTTAACTTTCATAGACTTGTTTTAATTCTCTTTAGCTTGAACTTAAACTTGCATATGAGCAATTGACACTGTTTCACAGTTGGCCCCTGATCTTGTTCTCACTGATGATATTGAGTTTCTCCATCATCTCTTTCCATAGATGTAGTTGATCGGATTCTTGTGTATTCTATCTGGCAATGTCCGTATGTTTAGTCTCCTTTTATGTCACTGAAAAAAGATATTTGCAATGAATAAGTCATGTACAAAATTCCATCATGAAATCTCTAGAGTCATTTCTATCACCAAGGCCATATTTTCCAACTACTGATGTTTCTTCTTTGTTTCCAATTTTCACATTCTAGTCACCAGTAATTATCAATACATTTTGATTGCAAGTTTGGTTAATTTCAGACTTCAGAAGTTGAAAAACTACTTCAATTTCTTCATCATTGTCATTAGTGGTTGTTGTATAAGTTGGCCTTGTAGGCATCTCTTCACCTCTTGTACTTTGGCCATGTTATCTTCTAGAAGGGGCCATTCCCTAGAAAAGGATATCATGCTTGGTAAAGTAGAGAGTCAGTGCAATGGGGAAGATCTTTAATGGGATGGCTGTCACAGTGGCTGCTATGATAGGCTCAAGCATAGCAAGCATTGTGAGGATGGCACAGAACTGAGCAGTGTTTTGCTCTGCTGTACATAGGGTCACTGTAACTCAGAACTGTCTCAATGGCAACTAAGAACAGCAACAAGTACTAACTTTACAAATTCACATGAAATGCAAATAGGACTAGAGTAGAAGGCAAAGCATTGTAAATACAGTTGTCAGATCATAGTCCTTGATGCCTCTTTTTGTATTGTAAAAAGTCAATGAAAGGTTTATATACAGAAGGAAACTTTCTTCACTGGTTACCAGAGATATGACTGGAGGGGAGGGAACATTGCAAAAAAATAGATAAATAAAGTGTTAAAAAAAAAAGAAAAAGAAAAGAAACCAATTCCATATATTGTAGTGTATGCATATAATGGAATACTGTGCAACTTTTATTAGAATGAGACAGGTTCTGTACTCGAAAGTGGAATGATTGCTAAGACACAGAATAAATAAAAAAATAAAACACAAACATCTTTCTGGTATTTTCTGCTTTCAACCAAGATTCATCTAACATCAGCAATGATATCCCTCATTCCACTTCATCTTCTGAATCTGGCTTTAATTCGGGCAGTTCCTTGTTGATGTACTGCTGTAACCTTTCTTGAATTGTCTTCAACAAAATTTTACTTGCAGGTGATATAAACAATATTATTTGATAATTTCCACCTTCTGTTGGATCACCTTTCTTTGGGATGAGGACAAATTTGAATCATCACCAGTTGGTTGACCAAATAGCTGTCTTTCAAGATTCTTGGCATAGACAAAGGAATGTTTCCAGTGTTGCATCTGTTTGTTGAAACATCTAAATTGGTACTCCGTCAATTCTGGAGCCTTGTTTTTTATCAGTGTTTTCAGGGCAGCTCCGAGTTCTTCCTTCAGTACCACCAGTTTTTGATCATATGAAACCTCCTGAAATGATAAAACATTGACCAATTATTTTTGGTACACTGAGTATTTCTTCTATCTTCCTTTGATACTTGCTGGGTAGTTTGATATCTAATCAATAGCATCCTCCACTATTGCAACTTGAGGACTGAATTTGTTTCAGTTCTTTAAGCTTTAGAAATCCTCAGTGTGTTCTTCCCTTTTGGTTTCCTAAATGCAGGCTTTGCATATTTCATTGTCATACTTTAGTTTGTATTCTCAAGCTGCATTTTGAAATCTTCTGTTCAGCTCTTTTACATAACCATTTCTTTCATTTGCTTTAGTTACTCTGTGTTCCAGAGAATGTTTCAGATTTTCTTCTGACATTCATTTTGGTCTTTTGTTTCATCTTGTTTTTTTCCATGACTTTTTGCTTACTTTATTTATGATGTCCTTAGTGTCATTCAACAACTGATCTGGTTTCAGTCATTAGTATTCAATTTGTCAAGCCTATTTTCTAGATAGTCTGTGTTACCCATTTTCTAAATTAAATTTTCAATTGTTGCATTGTTGAAGAAACATGTTATCCAAACTTCAATGTCAGGCAGGTGAAATATGTTGATAGTAGTAACAGAATCCCCAAGTGAAGAAAGACAATTTCAACCTGACTTACTCTATTTCCAGTTTATGCAAAGATCATGCAATGTAATATAGTGTCTACCAACATTCTAGAAATCCCATATAAAAATGGCTTTAAATATCCATACACAGGAATAGATGTATATTAAATGCCAATATAGAGGTTATTTTTTTTCCATATTAGGAAAAGATAAATCTAATTACTAAATTCATATCAATTGGCCATGGGAAGTTTTTAAAGCTCCTAGCAAAAAGGTTTAGCTATTTGTGTACTTCTGAAAGAAGAATGCTTCTCCTTCATAGGGGAAGATTTGCCTTTTCTCACAGCTTAATAAAAGGAAGTGTGACAGCAATATAAAAACCTGGCTTGGTCAAGTGTACCTTGGTTATCCATGATTGTTGTGTCTCATGACTCAGTTATGTTGTTACTGTTGTTAGGTGCTACTGAGTTGGCTCTAACTCACAGTGACCCTATGTACCAAGAACAAAACACTGCTCAGTCATACATCATCCCCAAAATCCTTGGATATGTGAGCCCATTGTTGCAGCCACTGTGACAATCCATCTTGTTGATGGTTTTCCCTTTTTTCACTGACCCTGCACTTTATGAAAAATTATATCTTTCTCCAGAGAATGGTCCTTTCTGACAACGTGAACAAAGTAGGTGAGATGAATTTGGCCATTCTCGCTTTCAAAGAGCAATCTGGCTGTGTATCTTTCAGGACAAATTTTTTTGTTCTTCTTTTAGTCCATGGTATTTTCATTATTTATTGCCAACTCCTTAATTCAAAGGCATCGACTGTTCATTGGTCTTCCTTATTCATTGCCCAGCTTTCACATGCATATGAGGCTATTGAAAATAATCATGTCTTGGATCAGGTGCACCTTAGTCTTCGAAGTGACATAATTGCTCTTCAACACTTTTAAGGGAGATTTTGCAGCAGATTTGCCCAGTGCAATATAACATTTGATTTCTTGACTGCTGCTTCTATGGGTGTTGATTGTGGACCCAATTAAAATGAAATCTTTGACAACTTCAATCTTTTCTTCATTTTTCATGATGCTGGACTAAAAAGTCCAGTTGTGAGGATTTTCATTCTGTTTAGGTTGAGGTGTAACACATACTGCAGACTGTAGTCTTTAATATTCATCAGTAAATGCTTCGAGTCATCTTCACTTTCAGCAAGAAAAATTGTGTCATCTGCATATCACAGGTTGCTAATTAATAAGTAAATGTTCTGGAATTTCCATTCTTCATAATCATAACATAATTTGTTATGACCCACATAGTTTAGTGCATTTACCTAGTAAATAAAATAAAGGAAACCTTTTTTATGGTATTCTTTGATTTCGGCCAAGATCCAATTGACATCAACAGTGATATTCCTCATTCCACATCTTCCTCTGAATCCACCTGTGTTTCTCTAAGTTTTCTGTCAATATACTGTTGCAACTGTTTTTGAAGTATATTCAGCAAAATTTGACTTGTGTGTGACATTAATGATATTGTGTGTGAAAATTTCCACATTCTGTCGGATTACCTTTCTTTGGAATGGGTGGAAATATAAATCTTTTCCAGTGAATTAGTCAGGTAGTTGTCTTCTAGATTATTTGGCATAGACAAGTAAGTGCCTCCAGTGCTGCATTTGTTTGTTGAAACATCTCAATGGGTATTCTGCCAATTCCTGGAGCCTTGTTTTTCTTCAATTCCTTCAGTGCAGCTTCAACTTCTTCCTTCACTAGCATTGGTTCTTGATCACATGTCACCTTTTGAAATAGTTGAATATCGACCAGCTTTTTCCATTCAGTAACTCTGTGCGTTCCTTCTATCTTCTTTTGATACTTCTTACATCATTCAATATTTTCCCCATATAATCCTTCAACATTGAGACTCAAAACTTGATTTTTCTCTTCATTTCTTTCAGCTTGAGAAATGCTAAGTGCTTTCTTCCCTTTTGGTTTTCTAATGCCAGGTCTTAGCACATTTCATAATAATAATTTACTTTGTCTTCTCAAGCTGCTCTTTGAAATTTTCTCTTCAGCTCTTGTATCTTGTCATTTCTTCCAATCACTTTAATTACTCTATTCTACAGTAAGTTTCAGAGTCTCTTCTAACATTTCTTTTTAAAGATCTTTTGCTCTCTTCATGTATGATGTTCTTGATGTCATCCCACAACTCAATATGTTTTCTATCATTGATGTTTAATGTGTCAAGTCTATTCTTCAGATGGTCTCTAAATTCAGGTGAGATATAATCAAGGTCATATTTTGGCCTTGATAAGATAATATCCATTCACCTACAAGGAAGACCAGTTAATATTACTATTACTAAAATTTACATACTAACTGCTAAAGACAATGATGAAGAAATTGAAGATTTGTAAAAACTTCTGGGGTCTAAAAAAATTGACCACACATGCAACTAAGATGTATTGATTGATACTCGTGACTGGAATGCAAATGTTGGAAGCAAAGAAAAATTATTGGTAGTTGGAAAATACGGCCTTTGAGATGGAAGTGACATCGGAGATCACATAGTAGAATTTTGCAAAACATGGCTCAGATATACTTACTTCATATTCCACTTCATGCAGGGTGTGCCAGATGAACAACGTGTCAGGGCTCTTTACAGACACTTTTTTCATTAAGTCTTGAGAAATATCAGTAACATCTTTTTTAATGTGCCTATTTTGTATATGAGGAAACTGAAGTTCAAAAAATGTAAATGTAAGATAATTATAGATGCTTGAGAATCTCCCAACATACTTAGGAAAAGTTATCATTCTCCCCATTTCTACAGATAAGAAAGCTCACAGATGGTAAACAACTTGCCCAAGGACTTACATGTGTTAGATTACAAACACTTTTTCTCCCATCTATATAATTTACAGTTTTCTTCATTTAGCTGATGACTAATATTGAAGCCACTTGAAAGACAGCAATAACTTGATGAGCATGATTTTCAATTCTAAACCAAGAAAACCCAAACCTATTGCCCTCCAGGTCAACTGCTCCACAGAATTTCCAAGGCTGTAAATCATTACTGAAGTAACCTGTCATGTCTTTCTCTTGTGGATAGACTGGTGGATTCAAATGGCTGAACTATTAGCCAAGTGTTTTAACCACTGTGCCATGAGGGCTTCTTCAGCTGTTGAAACCTCCAATTCTAAACTGCAAATGAAACTACCTCTTCTTGGTCACAGCCCTACATCATCTTTTTCTCTGACACTGATATCCTTAATAGTATTTACACTTATGTCCTCTCTGAGAGGCTTACTTTCCACGTAGTTCATACTAGAATACTTTCAATTTATTTAATCTTCCTTCAAATTGAATGTCTAAGATTAATATATAACTTATATAAATCAGTTGCTCTTGAGTTGACTGACTCATGGCAGGCCCATGTGTGTTAGAGAAGAACTGTAGTCTTAGGATTGCTGATTTTTTTGGAAGTAGATCACAAGATCTTTCTTCCAAAGCACCTCTGTGTGGACTCCAACTGCTAACCTTTAGATTCATGGCAAACACATTAAAAAGTTACACTTCACATAGAATCCATAAATTATATAGATCATAGGAAATTATCTATCTTGGCACATTTCTTTTCTTTTTTTTTTTAAAGAAATATAAAATACAGTAGGTTTTAGATGATCCTATAGTGATAATGGAGAGCTCTGGTAGTGTAGTGCCTAATGCAATTAACTGCTAACCAGAAGGCTAGAGGTTCAAACCCACCAGTCACTCCTCAGAAGGAAGGTTGGGCAATCAATTTCCCTGATGATGCCGCATCCAAAATCCAAGGAGTCACTATGAGTCAGGTCTGATTCCACAGCACATAATAACAACAACATAATGAAAATAATAATAATAACAAAGATTATAGGCTGATGAAAACATACAGATTAATATTAAATATGTACATTTTATACCCCATGCTTTATAAACTCACTTAAATGTCATGGATACCTGTGGAGAAGATATTATCTCCATTTTAAAGATGAGGAAACTGAGTTACAGAAATATTTGGCATTTAATTGGCACTTAAAGTGAGCATCAGAGATAGAATTAAAAAAACAATCTAAATGCACTGCCATTGAGCTGGACCCAACTCATAGCAACCCCTCCTTGGGTTTCTGAGGCAATATCACTATGGAAGTAGATTGTCCAACCTTCCTTCCAAGGAGTGGCTGGTGGGTTTGAACCTCCAGCCTTCTGGTTAGCAGTCAAATGCCTTAGGCACTACACCATCAGAGCTCCTACCATGATCCATGAAATTTGAATACTGGGCCCTTATTTTGAGCTGGAAGGAAAGTTGGGCAATCCTACTTCCGTAGTGATACTGCCTCGGAAACCCAAGGAGGGGTCGCTATGAGTCGGGGCCGACTCGACGGCAAATAACAACAACAACAACAATTCTGAGCTAATGCATATACCGCCTCCCAGGAACTAGCTAATGGCACAGGACACAACAGAATATGGAGTAAACAAAAGGAATCATTAATGGCTTTTTGCCAATCAAAGCATTTATTATTATTATTATTATTACATAGGGTTGTTGTTGGATGTCTTTGAGTCAATTCCAATTCATAGTAACCCCAAGTGACAGAGTAGAACTGTCACATAGGGTTTTTTGGATGTAGTCTTTACAAAAGCAGATTGCCAGGTCTTTCTCCTGTGGAGTGCACCAATTACAAGCTGAGTGCTTAACCATTCTTCCAGCAGAACTGTACATTTTGGACATTAACTTTTAGAGAAAACAGTAGTCATTGCAGGACTGCGTGTGTTTACGACATTAAAAATAATAGGTTTTCTCTTTGGCCTAATTGGTTACTGGACATTCTTAAATCAGAACTTTAGAAAATTAGAATGGAAAGTCACATTTAATTAGCACTTACCAAGTTGACTGCCCTTTCCTAAGTATGTTCACATTTATTATCTCATTTCATCTTCACAACCGTACTGCAAAGTAGGTGCTATTAGCTCTGGTTTGGCATAAGAGGGTATAGAAGTCCTGAGAAGGAGCAATTTTCTGAGTTTACACACTAATAAATATTTTTAAGTGGTGCTCTGTGAGAGGGTGATTCATAACTCATTAAGGCACAGTACTGACTCTTCTGACTCAAAATGTTTAACTAGCTGTCTCTCTTTATATCATAATGAAGCTTACCTAAAATATTAAGCACAAATCAAACAAAAATCCCTGTTTTTCCAGTTATTTGTGTTATTCTTTTAAAATGCTTTGCTTCCTAAAATCTTGGTTTTGATCATTTTCCCTTTAGCTTTTGAAACTATTACTGATCTATGAAGCCAACAGCTTAAATGCTGCAAGGATGTTATTATTTTAGATTACCACTGCTAAATTTAAAAATATTTTGACTCAATCCTTATACTTTCATTGTTATATAACTATGGATTTGTATACATTCTGCTTTTTTAAATCTTGGGACCACTTTTGCATAATTTAACAATACTATGTCAGGCAGAATTAGAACATAATTAGATATACAGAGGCAAACAGGAGAGAGAGAATTTCATCATGACCTAAAAGGCCAGAAGTTCACCTTTATTATTTTTTAAGGGCCATTTACTGGAAAATTTAGCTTTCTTGAATCTTCTGTGTTTACCCAAAAGGATTTTTAACCTTTAGATAAAATTGGGAAAAACTTTCATAACTCTTTTTAATGAGTTGCAAGGAATCTGCTGGCTCATTAGACAAAGGGAGTTTATTTCTTTTTCCTCAGAAGGCATGGGCACTTCTCTGAATTATCTGATGGCTACAAAGGTCATTCCTTGAATGTTAAACTTGGTCTGGCATAGAGCACAAACTGTTCAAACTAAGTAAAGACTATTCATTATAGTTACCTACTTCTTTCTGACATAGGGTATTAGTTTCCTGTGCCTCCTGTAACAAATTACCACAAGCTTATACCTTAAAACAACACATTTCTCTTACAATTCTGGAGGCCACAAGTCCAAAATCAGTCAGGGCTGGCTCTTTCAGGATGTTTTAGGGGAGGCTCTGTTTCCTGACATGGGCAGTTTCTAGATGCTGCTAGCATTCTCAAGTTTGTGGCTATATCACTTCAATCTCTGGTTCTGGTGTTACATTGCCTTCTCTCCTCTCCCTCTCTATCTCTCTCTCTCTCTCTCTGTCTCTCTGATCTACCACTTTCCTCTTCAAACAAAACCAAACCAATCCCACTTTAATTAGTGGATTCTGACTCATAGCTATCCCATAGGACAGAGTAGAACTGTCCATAGGTCTTCCAAGGCTACAAATTTTTATGGAAGCAGATTGTATCATCTTTCTCCCACAGAGGAGCTAGTGGTTTCAAACCACTGACCTTTTAGTTATCAGCCCAACACTTCAACCATAGCCCTACCAGAGCTCCTTCCCTCTTAAAACTCAAAACCAAACTCAATGCCATCAAATCAATTTTGATGCACAGTGACCCCCACTGGTTTCCAAGGCTATACATCTTTACAGAAGCAGACAGCCTCATCTCTCTTCCAAAGAGTGGCTAGTGGGTTCAAATCACCAACCTTTTGGTCAGCATGCAAATGCCTTAACCACTACACCACTAGGGCACCTTTCCTTCTTATAAAGACACCTGTAATTATATCAAAGAGGCCTGATGTCACAGTGGTTAAGTGTTCAGCTACTATCTGAAATGTCAGTACTTCAAATCTACCAGGTGTTCTGTAAGAAAAAAGATGTGGTAATCTGCTTCCATAAAAATTTCAGCCTTGGAAACCTTCTACTCTGTCCTGTAGAGTCACAGTCAGAATTGACTGGATGGTATCCAGTGGGTAATTCCTCTCAAAATCCTTAATCACATCTACAAGGTTCCTTTGGTCATAGCAAATACTAGAAACAGGAAAACTAATGGAAGGAAAAATCTTTTTAGTAATCAATGAAAAGAGTAATGCATAAGCTTTAGTTTTCAAGGCCTCTATATAACATTGACATGTAAATGACTATGTTCTTTAGTTTCTGCTAAAGATAGCCTACATTGTCATGAATCTAACATTTGCTCTGTAACTCCTGCTGTCTGCTCAGTCTCTTGCCAAGATGGATATTAAAGTAGAAGACGATTGTATACAAGTAACATTTACAGAAAATGGGGGAATGAATGGGGGTGACAGTTGTGTATGAGTTAGTGAGAAGGTGAAACATAAATGCAAATTTGAGAAATCAAGCTGTCCTTGCAAATCTCTGAGTCTAATTGTTTGGAATTGAATCACACCAAGTGCAGTGGGAGTATGTTGTAAATTCTCATGATTTCAATATCGGTTGTGTTATATGATGCTCTTCTACATTATTTATTTTGCTAGATTTACACTAGAAGCCCTCATGGCACAAACAGTTAAGCACTTGAGTTGGCAGATTCAATCTACACAGCTTCTCCAGGAGAAAAAGACTTGTGATCAGTTCCCAGAAAGATTATAGTCAAGAAAAGCCTACAGAGAAGTTCTGCTCTGTCATGTGGCATCATTATCACTCAAAAATGAACTTCATAGCACCTGACAACTACAATTACACTACTGTAAGTGATATTAATTTTAAATACCCCATTATTTTATGCTAAGAGGGAAGGGGAGTATGCGTCTTCACAGGTGACTACCTTATTATTTTTTTTTTTGTTTGTTTTTTTCCCTTTCTCCAAACCTGCTACAATTAACCATAAGATACAAGAACTAGAGGTTACAATGGATGATACAGAGATGCACAAATAAGGTTTCATCAACCTCTGGAGATTCTATATACCATTAGGATCCATCAACTTTGTGGAAAGTTGGCCATCAACTGCCTTATGCATCTTCCCTCTGATGTTTCTGACCTTAAAACTGACATTTTCTGCCCAAAATCCCAGGACTCTCTTTTTCCAAAAATTTTGCTGACAATATGGTTCCCTGATCTTGACCCTTTCACCTGAGAAAAATTCCACACAGCTGGAAAATGTATTTAATAAAGAGTTGCTTAGTGTGACTTTATAAAATCAATACTGGGAGAAGTTTTGAGAAAACTCAAAGACATGTTTGGAGAATGTCTGTAGATTAAAGTCAGGGTACATTAAAAAATTCTTTCTGAGAAGTAGAGAACAATGAGATAAAGTTAATTGTCTGCTATAAGGACAGAAACTTTTTAAAAAAATTTTATTGTGATTTGGATGAAAGTTTACAAAGCAAATTCATTTTCCATGCAGCCGTTCATATATACTTTGTCTAATGACATTGACTACAATTTCCCACAATGCAACAGTTCTCCTCCCACTTCCTCCCCATAGTTACCTCTTTCCTGTGTCCTTCTCTCCCATGTACTTCTGTCCTCCCAGCTGTCTCTCTGTGTATACATAGCCTTTCGATTCTCCCATGATGGATCTTTCCAAGGAGTGTATCTACCTGATGTAGACAGCTCATATGCCTGTCTTTTGTTGGGCTGGAAGCCACAGGAGTGGGTTAATTCTAGACCTGAAGGGCAGTTAAGAGCCATAATCTCAGGGGTTCTACCAGGTTCTATCAGACCAATAAACCTGCTCCTCTTTTTTCTTTTCTTTTATGATTTTGACTTTTGTTCCACATTTTTCTCTCACTCTATCCAGGATCTCCTACAGAGATCTCCCTCCAAGTGGTTGGCAGTGGTAGCCAGGAACCTTCTGGTTCTTCTGGTTTCATAGATATATACCCTGAAGATCACATGGTATACCAATCTCTTGGACTAATTGTCCATGCATCTTTGGTTTTCTTCATTCTTCTTTGCTCTGGATGAGGAGAGACCCATCATTGCATCTAGATGGCTGCTTGCAAGCTTTTAAGATCTCAGTCGCTACTCACCAAAATAGAATGTGGAACAATGTTTTTATGTAGTATGTTATGCCAACTGAGCTTGATGTCCCCTGTGACCATGGTCCTGAGCCCACAGGTCTACTTTCTCATTCCTTCTGGGTAGCTAGCTGTGGCCAACAAATGAGTTCAACCTTGTCCCTAATCAGCTGTACTATATACCTGGACATTCTTACAGGACGTACAAATATACTTGCAGAAATATTGTCTTCCAATCCTATATTTGGTCATAGGCACCCAGCATAGACATATCTAATTGTCCAGCCTGGAGGACAGCAACTTTTAAGAACTATCCCAACAGCTTATCCTAGCTAAATGAGCCTGTTCTATCCTGTCTGAACTAATTTGCTGTTACAAGCACATTGTTGTTTTCAATTCAGTGAAGGATGTATGTATAAACTATAGCCTAAATTTCCAATAACAGATATCTATTCTCCATTTAAAGTAAAATCTTAAAAAAATCCCTTCAGCTTTCACCACAAGTCTATTTAATATGTACAGTACCTATAACAACTATACAGGTTATTCAAACAAAACTTTTAAATGTAGTAGTCATTCCTTCTTTTCTGCATAGACCAAAAATAACTATATTATTCAATAAAGAAGTAAAATAAAATCTATGTGCAAAAGTAAGCAAGTTAAGGATAACTAAAATTTATTTGAGGATAAAATGGAAAAATAAATGTTATAGACTTGACAACGAACAGAATTTACAAGCAAGGCAAAGGAATGTGTATTTTAATCAGTCTTAAAATAAAACTTGTCTTTATTGATATTACACATTAACAGGATTCTTTATAAAAGAGCTCACAGAGAAGTCTTACTTGTTTAGCAAACACTGACCCATGGGGGGAAGTTTATTTTTAGCCTTGTATAAGTCACTGAGTCTCACAGAGATTGCTATGAGTCTTCCAGAAGAAATGCCCCAAACACATCAGATAAGAGGTAGTCATCAGCTTGTGGCCTGGTACAGGCTGTAGTATAGCATCCATCTTTAGGAACCAGTTTTTTCTTTTAATAGTTTAATATTTCATCCTTCCTTTTGAACAATAATATTGTGATAGTCAGGAGCTCTGGTAACATAGTGCCTAAGGCACTTGACTGCTAACCAGAAGGCTGGTGTTTCAAACCCACCAGCCACTCATCAGAAGGAAAGTTGGGCAATCTACTTCCATAGTGATACTGCCTCAGAAACCTAAGGAGGGTTCGATATGAGTCGAGTCAGACTAGATGACAAATAACAACAACATTGCGATAGTCAAATCTTTTGACATTTTTCAAAGTACAAATAATCCCCAATTTAGAACATCTCCATTCTTATGACTTCATTGTAAGTAGAGTTCTGATGTACGCTTTGGTTATGTATTTATTTATTTATAGTTTTTATTATAATTGTCTTTTATCAGTATCTTTATAAATCTGATCTTTATTTATCTCTTGTGTTTAGAGACATTACATTAATCTTACAGATATATTTTAACATTGTATGTAGTGCATATTACTAATGATAAGATGTACCAAGAAAAAGCTCGTCATAAGTGAGGTTTGTTGTCACCTGAATATGTTGCAAATCGGGCACTACCTGTAAAGATGAAGTCTGGCAGTATTTTGCAGTAGTCTAAAGAATGGAAGGAGTCCCTAGGTGGTTAAGTACACAACTGCTAACTGAAAGGTTGATAGTTCAAGCCCCCACTCACCCCACCCAACACCTCAGAAGAAAGCTTAGCAATTTGATTCCAGAAGGTTACAGCATTGTAAACTATGAAGTCATTCTACTCTGCACACATATGGTTACCATGAGTGGGAATCAGCTCTATAGCAACTGGTTTGTTTTAGTTTAAAGAGTGGAAAAGTACAGGTTGCTTGCTTCACTTGAATCCTTGTTAATCTTTTAATAACCATGCTGCAGAAGCCCATAGACACATGAATACTTGTTAATCACTGATTGACAGATGAGAGTTTACCTATTAACATTAAATCACTATTCACTGAACTTATGGACTATAGCTGATGAATGGTGAGTGACGGTCAAGGTGACAATTATAGATACTTTGAAGAATCAAAATAAACTTATTTTATATGAGTGTGAAGACATCAGCAGCTAAACAACACACTAATGAGATGTTACCTTATTATTGTCCCAGGAAATAGGAAGTAAAACAGTCTGGAAAGGCTGTCAACACCCACCAATGAAGATATATAAAGTCCTCAGTCTAATCCCTTCATGCTCACCACCGAGTATACACTCAGGCTCCATGTCTGTTCTGGGCTGTTCTAGGGTTTGCAGTGTCATACCCTGCAGAACTCACTGTTACATCCCTATGAATCCTTCTATTGCTCTTTGTACTAATGATGTCAATCCTGTCTTTGGACTCTGCTTACCCAGTAGCTACCAAGGAAACCTCTGGCTCCTGGATAACTGCCAAGGGTCCTACGTTGAAGCCCCCAGCTGTGAATTACCCAGCTGTGAACTCAAGACCTGCACCACTTGTTGTGAATCATCAAATGCCTGTGTGCCCTGCAACTCTCCATCACCAGGGAAAGAACAAAGTGCTTGTGAAACTCCCAACATCAGAGCCAGCCCCAGCTGCAGCCCATGCCCTCACAAGAAGGGGTATGTATCCAATTACTACATACCCACTCGATATGCATCTAAAACCTGCCAGACCCTTCGCAATGACAACAACTGCTTTGCACAATGTAACTTCTTGTCCAAGAGCCACAGACCCATAAGCTACTGCAGGCTACCCAACTTGGGTTATAGAAACTTCCAAAATCTTGGCTTCATCCCCAGTGGCTTCTCACCATCATGTTACATTGCCAGCAGCTGCCAACCCCAAAGCTATTTAACAAGAAATTTCCAAAATCTGAATTCCAGGACTTTAAGCTGCCGACCACTGAGCTATTTACCTAGAAGCTACAGGTCTCTGAGCTGTATACCTAGTACCTTCCCACCTCTAAGGTATTTGTGCAATGGTATCAAACCTTGGAATTGCTATTGATCAATTAAGTACTTATAGCAGATGGAAATTGCTCAATCAGGCAGATTTATGTTATCTTCTCTAATTTTTTGCTGAACCACTTTATATATCTTAAGAATGATATTAGATTAATGTCAAATAGAACTCCAGGGCTTATTTACAAATGTTCAAATGTTATGGCCTGCTAGGGTTCCTTTTTTTTTTTTTTTCTTTTCTTGCTCTGTTAAAGCCTGTGTTGAAGCCTGATGCTGAAGATCGTATAAATGTTTCTGAGATTGACTAAAATGGATTCACTGACGAGATTCTGTACCAATACAGCCATCACCAGCCTGCTTAAGTAGCAGTCACTATTTCTTGTAGGGCAGCACAGTTATTTCTGACCTTTCCTTGACAAAGTGGAGCCTCCTTGGTTTGACTATGGATTCAAGAACATTCTTTTGAGTGGTTTTGTTTTTACAGTACTTTTGTGAATTGTCTAACTAGCACCTTGGTAATGAACTAAGAAGTACCATTACTTTACTTGAAACATACTGGATGGAGTTATTCCATCCTTTCCCCACTGAGTGATGTTAAGGAAATGTAACTAACAATGCCTGTGTAGCTCAAATAGAAGACCTTCAGCCAATCCTCTCTGCCAAAGAAGCCAACTATAAAATGACCGATCCTCAGCATTTGTTCTCGTTGCCTTGGAGAAAACCCCCAAAATTGCAGAACAACAAAAATTATTTGTTGAAAGATTAACAGAATGGTTTTATGGACTCTGAAGTTAGAGATACTTGATTTTTAGGCTCTTTCTATAATCCTTCTCTGTTGAATTAGTGCTTCTGGAAAATTATTTCATAGTTAATAAAAACATTTTTATCTGGAATTCATAGTTTTTGTTATGTATTATTTCATATTCATTAAAAGTTTATCAGTGTTGTGGGCAACAGGGGCAACATTGTCAAAAGACTAGTTTCTTGCCAGTTTATTGTCTAGATAAAATATATCAGGAGAGTAGAATATAAAATCCTAGGAATTTTATTTGTTTCATTCTGCTCTGATACATTAAATAGTATCTTCCTTTGAGAATCTGTGGTTGATATAGGCATATTGGGAGAATATATTTATGAAAAATCAATTATAATCATAAATAAATAAATAAATAATCAAAAGAAAAAAATCAATTTAATAAAAATAATATAATGTTACATATAGATTAGATATATAAGTACTATGTAGGAATATACATATATATTCCTCCACAGTATTTATACTTGCTTGTTTTATAAATAAGGTTTGACCTTTGAAATCATTTTAATAGTGAAATACCATGAGAGTGATTTAACAAAGTTCTCATCTAAGAAATAACTATCTCAGTGGTAAAAATAACATCGACCCTAATTTTTCTTATAACCAAAAAAGCAAATTGTGTTTATAGTGTAATGAAATGACCATCAAATGAATAGGTGCAGCTAGAGATTGGCAGGAAGGGATGCACCCCGATATCATAGTCAATGTGTAAAATTAAAATTCATGGAACATAGCAATGAAAATAGCATTTCATTTATTCACTCTGTAGTCCTACTTTGTATATGAAAGTCATGTAAGAGTAATATTAATTCAGTACTTCTTGATTATGTTTGGGAATAACCAAGTCACTTCAGTGTGAGCTCACCGAATTTTCAGAGAATTGTTTGTTGAAAATTTATTTTTATACAGGCAGTCCCCGAATTACAAACAAGTTCCATTCTTAACTGTGTCTTTAAATTGAATCTGTAGGTATGTTGGAACAGATGCATAAGTTTCTTATTCAGCTTTACTACAGTGAAAGAAAAAGTAGTTCTGGTATTACAGTGCTTAAAATATCCTCTGCTAACAAAAAGTCAGCAGTTAGAACCCACCAGCTATTCCAAGGGAGAAAGATGAGGCAATCTGTCTCCATAAAGATTTAGAGCCTTGGACACTCTATAGGGTAGCCCTACTCTGTACTACAGGGTCTATAAGAGTTGGAATTGAATACACCAGTGGATTTGGTTTTTGTTTAGAACAAGAAAAGGCTTGGAATCTTTTCAATGATTTAAAAGTTGCATATGCAGCAGATGAAGTGAGTGTGATGAAGAACTTTTTTGTGAGTAAGAATTGGTTCAATCATTTTAAAGTGAGGGAAAATTTACATAACATTAAAGGGCAAGTCCAAGTTGTCCATAAGTCAGACGTTCATAACCCAGAGACTGCTTGCATTGAGAAAAAAGCAATTACCTTTAACTATGACTCATAGATAATATAGAACTAGTTAATAGTCTAATATGTGGCAAGTGTTCAAGTATTGGAAAATAATTACTTTGTGTCCCAACTGAGTATTCAGTTGTCCAAACTGAACATACATATATTCACTTGACAAACTTTAATGGAAAACTCATTCCTTGAGACATTGAATAAGACTCTATGGGGATATCAAGATTTATAGACCCTGTTTCCAAGAACTATACAGAGGAGTAATATACAGAAAATAAAATAAAATACTTTCTCAACCATTTTCAGTATAATACAAGAGCTTCAAAAGGAAGGAAATAAGACTATTTCAAACTGGAAAAAAGAGATAAAAAAAAAAGACATTTGAATGATGCCTGAATAATGAGGTGACTTGTTATTGTTGTTGTTATTTGCCGTCTAGTCGGCCCCGACTCATAGCGACCCCTCCTTGGGTTTCCAAGGCAGTATCACTATGGAAGTAGGATTGCCCAAATGAGGTGACTAGAGGATGAATATTCAATGATAAGAACAGGAATGGGGGTGCTAGGTAATTTAAAATGAGGTATAGATTTAATTTGACCTGACAAGGTAAACATAAGCATAAAACATAAGTGAAAAATTTGGGGAAATATGTAGACCGTTATATTAAAGATCTTTATTAGGAAAGACCATTTAAATAAGAATAAACACACAAAAATATAATAGTTACAAAATAAAAGATTTGTAAATTAGTTTTACATCAAAAAAAGATCCTGATAATAGAAGGTATCATGAGAAAAATCAAAAATAAGGCAAGACTAAGAGAAAATATGTGCAATATATATATAATGAAATTGCAATTTAGCCTTATAAGAACTATTACAAATAAAAAAGAAAATGAAAAAGGATTCAATAGAAAAATACAAAATATCAGCAGGCAATTAATCAGTAGTCAACAACAAGCAGTCAATAAACATATGAAAAGTTTCCTTAGTAATTTATTTTTGTTGTTAGGGGCTGTCAAGTTAAGTCAGTTCCAAGTCACACACAACAGAATGACCCTGTGCACAACAGAACAAAACACTGCCTGGTGCCGCCCCTTCCTCAAAACTGTTGCTATATTTAAGCCCATTATTGTAGCTACTGTGTAAATCTATCTCTTTGCAGTTCCTAATCTTTTTCACTGATCTTCTATTTTACCAAGCATGATGCCCTTCTCCAGGGGCTGTTCCTTCCTCATAATATGTCCAAAGTACATGAGACAAAGTCTAGCCATTCTCATTTCTCAGGAGCATGCTAACTATCATTTTTCTGAGACAGATTGGTTTTTCTAGCAGTCCACATGTACATTCAATATTATTTGTCAATACCACAATTCATATGTATCCATTCTTCTTCATTCTTACTTATTTCCTGTCCAGTTGTACATGCAAATGAGGCGATTAAAAAGACCATGGCTTGGGTCTTCAAAAATGACATCTTTAGTCAGTTATTCCTCAAAGGGACATCTTTGCTTTAAAAAAGAAAGAAAGAAAGAAAAAGAAAACTTTTGAAGGTCTTTTGTAGGATACTTGCCCACTTAAAGATGGCATTTGATTTCCTGACTGTTATTTTCACGGACATTGATTGTAGATCTAGGTAATATTATATCCTCCAACATTTTCTCCATTTATCATGATATTGCTTACTAGTCCATTGTGAAGACTTCTGTTGTTTTTTTATTTTATTTTATTTTATTTTTATTTTGAGGTGTAACCCATACAAAAGACTGTGATCTCTGCCTTCATCAGTAATCTTCACTTTCCCAAGCAAGTTTGTGTCATCTGCATATCACAAGTTGTTACTGAGTCTTCTTCCAATCCTGATGCCATGTTCTGCTTCATCATATAGGCCAGTTTCTAAGATTATTTTCTCAACATCATGTTGAAAACACTGAATAAGTATGGTGAAATGTTTAAACCCTGACACACACCTTTCTTGATACTATACCAGGTCTGATTTTAAACACTACCCGATTTTATCTCCTTTTTCTGTTCAAATGACTGCCTTTTGGTCTATGTACAGATTCCACATGAGCATAAGTAAGTGTCTTGACTTCCCATTCCCTGCAATGTTATCCATAATTTGTTATGATATATACAGTCAAATACCTTTGCATATTCAATTAAAAAAAAAAAAAAGGGTAAACGTCTTTCTAGTATTCTCTTCTTTCAGCCAATATATATCTGACATTAGCTACAATACCTCTTGTTCCACACTTACAAATCTGGCTTTTATTTCTGCCAATTTCAAGCAGTCTATGTACTGCTGCACCATTTTAAAATTATCTTTAGCATAATTTTACTTAAATGTGATATTAATGATATTGTTCAATAATTTCCTCATTCTGTTTGATCACATTTCTTAGGATTACCTATGTGTATGGTTCTCTTCCAGTTGGTTAGCCAGGTAGCTGTCTTCCAAATTTCTTGGCATAAATGAGTGAGCACTTCTAGTGTTGCAACTGTTTGTTGAAACATCTCAGTTGGTATTTCATTAATTCCTGAAACCTTGTTTTCCACCAGTGTCTTCAATGCAGTTTGGACTTCTACCTCAGTACCATTAACTCTTAGTCAAATGCTATATCCTGAAATGTTTGAAAACCCGTTATTTTTGGTACAGTGACTCTGTATTCCTTCCATCTTCTTCTTCTTCTTCTTCTTCTTCTTTAT